>NW_024081915.1:107900-437778 GCF_003009895.1 Hyaena hyaena | reverse complement strand
TCTCCACATCCTCGCCAGCATCTAGAGTTCTCTGATTTGCTCATTTTAGCCACTCTGACTGGCGTGAGGTGGTATCTCAGTGTGGTTTCGATTTGTATTTCCCAGATGACGACGGATGCTGAGCATCGTTTCATGTGTCTGTTGGCCATCTGGATGTCCTCTTTGGAGAAGTGTCTGTTCATATCTTCTGCCCATTTCTTCACTGGATTGTTTGTTTTTCGGGTGTGGAGTTTAGTGAGTTCTTTGTAGATTTTAGATAGTAGCCCTTTATCTGATATGTCATTTGCAACTATCTTTTCCCATTCCGTTGGTTGCCTATTAGTTTTATGGACTGTTTCCTTTGCTGTGCAGAATCTTTTCATCTTGATGAGGTCCCAACAGTTCATTTTTGCTCTTGATTCCCTTGACTTTGGGGATGTGTCAAGTAGCTGCGGTGGACATCAAGTAGGTTGTTTCCTGCTTTCTCCTCTAGGGTTTTGATGGTTTCCTGTCTCCCATTGAGGTCCTTTATCCATTTTGAGTTTGTTTTTGTGTATGGTGTGAGAAAATGATACAGTTTCATTCTTCTGCACGTTGCTGTCCAGTTCTCCCAGCACCATCTGTTAAAGAGGCTGTCTTTTTTCCATTGGATACTCTCCTGCTTTGTCAAAGATTAGTTTGCTGTACATTTGTGGGCCCAATTCTGAGTTCTCTATTGTATTCCATTGGTCTATGTCTCTGTTTTTGTGCCAATACCATACTGTCTTGATGATGACAGCTTTGTAGTAGAGGAAGTCCGGGATTGTGATGCCTCCCATTTTGGTTTTCTTCTTAAATATTACTTTGGCTATTTGGGGGTCTTTTGTGGTTCCATACATACTTTAGGATAGTTTGTTCTACTTTTGAGAAGAATGCTGGTGCAATTTTGATTGGGATTGCATTGAATGTGTAGATTGCTTTGGGTAGTAATGACATTTAAATTATATTTATTCTTCCAATCCTTGAGCATGGAATGTTTTTCCATTTCTTTGTGTCTTCTTCAATTTCCTTCATGAGTTTTCTATAGTTTCATCATACGGATTGTTGGGCCGGCTGAGAGGTGGGGCAGAGACACCACAGAATGGCAGAACTTCTTAGGATGGCTGACTTTCTTAAGATGGCTGACCTTGCCGCCACTACATCAGTGGCCGTTACTACATCGGCGGTACACAGAAATTTAAACCTTCCAACCCTGGACTTTCCAGTCAAGAGACTGCCCCTGTTATCTGAACCCCCACTAACAGGCTATAAAACCTCATCACCACCCAATCAGGCCACGACTTCCCCGACTCCCCTCTCTCTGGAGTCGCAGAACCTTGCCCAGGGACGCAGACAATAAAACTGTCCCTGTAAATTCTCTCGCCTTGGCCGAGGGTGCAGGCAATAAAACTCCTTCTGCAGAACCTTTTGCCTTTAGTCTTTTTTCACTCAAAAACCTTACACAGATCTCCTATATCTTTGGTTAGGTTTATTCCTAGGTATTTTATGGTTTTTTGTGCAATTGTGAATGGGATCAGTTTCTTGATTTCTCTTTCTGTTGCTTCATTGTTGGTGTATAAAAATGCAACCGATTCTTGTAAGTTGATTTTGTACCCTGAAACATTGCCGAATTCATGGATCAGTTCTAGTAGGCTTCTGCTGGAGTCTGTCGGGTTTTCTATGTAGAGAATCTTGTCATCTGCAAAAAGTGAAAGTATGACTTCTTTGCCAATTCTGATGCCTTTTGTTGTCTGATGGCTGATGGCAGGACTTCCAGCACTACGTGAAACAGCAGTGGTGAGAGTGGACATCCCTGTCGTGTTCCTGATCTCAGGGGGAAAGCTCTCAGTGTTTCCCCATTGAGGATGATGTTAGCTGAAGGCTTCTCATAGATGGCTTTGATGATGTTTAAGTAAGTTCCTTCTATTCCGACTTTCTCTAGAGTCTTTATTAAGAGGGATGCTGTATTTTGTCAAATGCTTTTTCTACATCTATCGACAGGATCATATGGTTTTTATCTTGTCTTATGTTGATGTGATGTATCACACTGATTGATTTGCAAATGTTGAACCAGCCCTGTAACCCAGGAATGAATCCCACTTGATCTTGGTGGATAATTCTTTTTATGTGCTGCTGGATTCGATTTGCAAGTATCTTGTTGAGGATTTTTGCGTCCGTATTCATCAAGGATATTGGCCTGTAGTTCTCTTGTTTTGCTTGGTCTCTGTCTGGCTTGGGAATCAAAGTGATGCTGGCTTCATAAAATGAGTCTGGAAGTTTTCCTTCGATTTCTATTTTTTGGAATAGTTTGAGAAGAATGGTATTAATTCTGTTTTAAGTCTGTGGTAGAATTCCCCAGGGAAAGCCATCTGGGCCAGGGCTCTTATTTGTTGGGAGATTTTTGATAACTGATTTGATTTCTTCACTAGTTATTGGTCTGTTCATATTTTCTATCTCTTTGCGTGTAAATTTTGGTAGTGCGTGTGTGTTTAGGAATTTGTCCTTTTCTTCTAAGTTGTCTAGTTTGTTTGCATATAATTTTTCATAGTATTCTCTGATAATTGCTTGTGTTTCTGAGGGGTTGGTTGTAATAAGTCTATTTTGATTCATGATTTTGTCTATTTGAGTGCTCTCTCTTTTCTTTTGGAGAAGCCTGGCTAGAGGTTTGTCAATTTTGTTTATTTTTTCAAAAAAACCCACTCTTGGTTTCATTCATCTATTCACCTGTTTCTTTGGTTTCTATATTGTTTATTTCTATCCTGATTTTTTATTATTTCTCTTCTCCTACTGGGTTTGGGGTACTTTTGTTGCTCTCCTTCTAGTTCCTTTAGGTGTGCTCTTAGATTTTGCAGTTGCGCTTTTTCAAATTTCTTGATATAGGCCTGGAGTGCAATGCGCTTTCCTCTTAGGACTGCCTTTGCCATATCCCATAGAGTTTGGATTGTTGTATTTTCATTTTCATATGTTTCCATATATTTTTAAATTACTTCTCTAATTGCCTGATTGGCCCATTCGTTCTTTAGTAGGGTGTTCTTTAACCTCCATGTTTCTGGAGGTTTTCCAGACTTCTTCCTGTGGTTGATTGCAAGTTTCATAGCATTGTGATCTGAAAGTGTGCATGGTATCATCTCAAGTCTTTTATATTTATTGAGGGCTGCTTTATGTCCCAGTATGTGATCTATCTTGGAAAATGTGCCATGCGCACTTGAGAAGAAAGTGAATTCCATGGCCTCAGGATGTAGAGTTCTAAATATATCTGTCAAATCCATCTGGTCCAGTGTGTCATTCAAGTCCATTGTGTCTTTAGTGATTTTCTGTCTAGTTGATCTATCTATTGCTGTAAGTGGAGTATTAAAGTCCCCTGCTATTAGCACATTCTTATCCATAAGATTGTTTCTGTTTGTGATTGTTTTATGTATTCAGGTGCTTCCATATTCAGTGCGTAGACAATTACAATTGTTAGCTCTTCCTGATGGATAGACCCTGTAATTATTATATAATGCCCTTCTTCATCCCTCATTACTGCCTTTACTTTAAAGTCCAGTTTGTCTGATATACGTATAGCTACTCTGGCTTTCTTTTGACTTCCAGTAGCATGTTAGATATTTCTCCTTCCCCTTACTTTCAATCTGAAGGTGTCCTCAGGTCTAAAATGAGTCTCTTGTAGACAGCAAATAGATGGATTTTGTTTTTTTAATCCATTCTGCTACCTCATGTCTTTTGATTGGAGCATTTCGTCCATTTCCATTCAGTGTTATTATTGAAAAATATGGATTTAGAGCCATTGTGTCCTTTGTGGGATTTATGCTTGTGGTGATGTCTCTGGTATCTTGCATTCCTTGCAAGATTTCTCTCATAGAGTCCCCACGGATTTCTTGTAGGGGTGGTTTAGTGGTGACGAACTCTTTCAACTTTTGTTTATTTGGGAAGACCTTTATCTCTCCTTCTATTCTGAATGACAGGCTTGCTTGATAGAAGGTTCTTGGCTGCATATTTTTTCTGTTCATCCCATTGAAGATTTCCTGCCATTCTTTTCTGGTCTGCCAGGTTTTGGTAGATAGGTCTGTCACCACTCTGATGGGTCCCCTTTGTGTGTTAGGGCCCTTTTATCCCTAGCTGCTTTCTGAATTCTCTCTTTGTCCTTATATTTTGCCATAGTTTCACTATGATATATCGTGCAGAAGATCAATTCAAGTTATGTATGAGGGGAGGTCTCTGTGCCTCTTGGATTTCAATGTCTGTTTCCTTCCCCAGATTGGGGAAGTTCTCTGCTATAATTTATTCCAGGACTCCTGGGCCTTTCCCTCTCTTCCTCTTCTGGAATTCCTGTGATATGGATATTATTTTGTTTGATTGTATCGCTGAGCTCTCAAACTCTCCTTTCATTTTCCTAGATCAGTTTTTCTCTTTTTCTCAGCTTCCTCTTTTTCTATAATTGTGTCTTCTAAATCACTTATTCTCCTTTTTGCTTCTTCAATCCATACATTGGATGCCTCCATTTTATTTTCCATCTCATTTATAGCATTTTTTAAAATTCATCACAACTATTTTTAAGCTCCATAGTCTTTGTAGCAATAGTTTCTCTGATGTCTTCCATGCCTTTTTCAAACCCAGCAATTAATTTTATGATTATTTTTCTAAATCCTTGTTCAGTCATGTTGCTCATATCTGCTTTGAGCAGTTCTTTAGCTGTCAATTCTTCCTGGAATATCTTTGGAGGAGAGTTCTTTTGTTTTGTCATTTTGGTTAGGTTTCTGTCTCTTGTTAGTTTTAAAAGCTTGTTATGCACTCTGCACCTGTGAGTGCTGCTGTAGCAAAGAAGGCTCTTTGTCCAGGTCTTGTCCGTTCAGAAAGTATTCTTTGAATGGTATCTCTTGGTCTCCCTTGTTGAAGCCTTGGTTATTTCATTTTCCTACTTGTAGTGGTATTTAGGACTCTCCACCATGTGTACTTTGGCTTGTTTCTTGAGGTAGCCCTGAAAAAAAAAAAAGCAGACAAACACACAGGGTACAAAGGCACACAGATGCACAGATAAATCCAACAAACATGCAAACCGAAAGGGAAAAGGAAAAAAACGTAAGGGACACATACAAAAATAAAGAAAGAAAGAAAGAAAAAGTAAAGAGGAAGGAGGGAAGATGAATAATAAAAATAAAAATACATTTAAAATAAGAAAAGAAAAAAACCCCAATAGACAAAGGACAGTCTAAAGCATAGAACCAGAATTCCCAGCTACAAATAAAGAGCCGGGAGTGTGCTGTGCTGATGGAAGAGCATGTACATACAGAGAAATGACAGGGCAAGGAGGAAGCGAAATTGGAAATGAAATGAGCAGGCAGAGAGGCTAAGAGGTTTAATTCAGAGAGAGAAAGAGGGGAATATGGTTGGAGAGGAGGCATAAGAAATGACAATAATGCTACACAGAGAAACTGTATAGTCTGATTACTCCAGAGAGAGAGAGAGAGAGAGATACAAAGGTAGCGGTGGAGGTGTAGAATTTACATCTAGAGAATGGATTAAATGTGACTGTGTAAGCAAGCCAGTGACCAGAGTTAATCAGGGCAGTGCATCCATGTTGGTCCTGCCCGGCTCCTGTGTAAAAAAAAAAAAAGAAAAGAAAAGAAAAAAAGAGGAAGGCAGCTCTCTAGCTGGGATGGGCGTGGTTTGGTCAGTGGGTCCCGTGGGGGTCCTGCCTTGGCGGTTGTGGGGAGAAGAGTGGCGGAGCCCCAGTCCCTTCTTGAACCAAGCGCTGCAACTCTTTTGGGTGTGATCTCTCCGTGCGGGGGGCATAGCCAAGGTGGGCCGTGCCCTGTATCCCAGCCAGGCCTCATTTCCAGATCTCAGTCCGCGCGCCCCATTGAAATTGCCCAAAATATAAACTCGCCGGCGAGTCCCTCAGAGCAGTTTCAAGCCGCTCGCCTTGGCCCTGGGGATGGAGCAGGAAGCCGCTGCTCGCGTCCCCTCCGGGTCGAGCTGGCGAGCGAGGAGCAGTTTCTCCCGGAGTCACCTGAGACGAGTGATCCCGCCTAGGGTCGGTTGGGAAGCAGGAAACCGGGTCCCTCTGAGTCCCGGGCAGAGGTTTTTCTCTTCGCCAGCGACAGGGACAGTGTGTTGAGCAGTTTCGGCCACTCTTTCCCCCCAACCCCCAGACTCACCAAGGTTCCCTGCAAAGGGGGATCCCCCCTTCCCTCCATGTCTCCGGTCCCGGCCCGATTTTATCTTCCCCAGTTCGAACTCACGCTATAGGGTTTTCTCAGCGGACTCTGTCTCCTTTTCCTCCCAAACTCCTGGATTCTGTAAGGGTTCCTATGGCTTCAGGCCTTCCCCGTGTGAGAGATGGGGGTGAATGAGATGTACGGAGCTCCCTGCTTCTCTGCCATCTTGCCTCCTCCCTATGGTCTGTGTTTTATGGCTTGTTTACACGTCCATTTAATCCACTTAGGATCTAGTTTATCTCAGCGATAGCTATTCCTGTTATTAGAACTTTATAATGTATTCTAATCTGCAACAGACAGTTCATCCTCACTACTTTCTTTTTCAAACATTCTCCAAATTTTCTCACAGGCTTAGTCTTCTATATTCATTTTAGAATTAATTTTCATCTAGCATTCCCAATAATCTTTTGGGGTTTTGACTGTAGTTATGTTAAATATACACACCATTGTGGGAAGGATTGCTCCTTATAAGTTTGTGGCTTCTATCCAGAAATCCAAGAGGTCTCCATTCATTCAATGATCTAGAAGTCTCTGTAGTAATCCTTTATATTTCATTTTACATCTTCGCGTAAATATCTTATAGTTGCTTATAAATGTATAGTTTACGTTACTATCATAGTTTCGTTGTTCCTTGTGGTTGAATTGCAGATGCTCGGGTTAATCATCCTCCTCAGTTTGTTGCTCTGCACCAGCTTCTTGCCCATTGTCGTGCTCATGTGTTTATTCCTCAGTTATTAGTCGCTGTACCACTGGGCGAGTGTCCAATCATCGGACCGGGGAGTGCTCCCAGCATGGCGGCCCCTTCCTGATGTCCTCCCCTCCCACTCTGCTGTGTGCGACTTAGCAGATGCATCCACACAGGACGTGGGTCCTCTGTCTCTGCAGTTCCTTCTTCTCCAGGATCTTGGATCCTCAATTACTAGCGGGCTGAGTAACGCTGGCCCCCAGCGCTGATCTCCCCTGTCCAGTGTTGGGCTGTGTTGGGTCTTTGTGCCCCACACTGTGACTTGGCAGACGCTCTGCAGGTGAAAACTCAGGCTTCCCTCTGTGAGTTTCCCTTCTCTCTCCTACGTCCTGAGTACTTCACTACTCTGCCATGTCTTCAGACTGTTTTGTTCGGAGGTGTCTGGGCTGCTGTTGCTTTCTGTCTTTCATTGTTGGGTAACTCAGGTAAGAGCTACTCTGCATAGCCAAGTACAAGGCCCTCTGGTTAACTTTTAATTAGCTAAACTGCACTGTATCCCTGGGGGGTGGGGGAGGGTCACAACTGTGCTCATATTTTTATCAAGTGGGAAATTCAAGTTAAGGAAATTCCCCTAAGCCACGAAGCCCAGAGAGCGTGCCAAGATTGCATAACCAGGCAGACATCTGTTTTAAGAACTTAGGATTTCGGAGATATTTCTTAATTGAAAATCTAGCATTGTGGGATGGGTTTCTACTCTCTTCTCCCCAGAGCAAATCCACTTTTCTGGCCGTGGCCCAGGCAGGGACTAAGGCTTGGATGACAGGGGCCTCCGTTCTAAAACTCAAGATGAAGAAAAGGGACGTTCTTTTCCACATAATAATCGCAGAAACTATGCATAGGACACGGTCATGAAATGCCAAATTGTCTCTTCCCTTCTATGATAGATGGCCACGCCTGTGACCCTGAAGGGATTAGCTTTAGCGAATTTGCTGGAAATTTTGCTGCTATAAACCAATTGTTGGGCCTGGTAAGACAAGTTGGAGTAGAGAAGTGTGTCCATATTTCCTCAGCTGTACAAGCTCTGCCTGGGCTGGAAGAAGCCAACTGAATTCTAAGAAAAGGCCCGTGTGCACCTTCTGTATTCTGTATACACCTGCCTGGCGTTGGTGACCCTGGGGCTTCAGACATCCTGGCTTCCAGTCAAACCATCTCCTGAGTGCATGTGACTGGCAGGCTGCTGAGTTTTTCAGTCTATCTCATGAAGGCGGGCTTTCCTTTCCCCAAATGGGGAGCTACGCAAATGTGGAGAGGGTGTGCAGGAGATTTGCAGCAGTGAATGTCTGCTGGAGTAGTGTTTGCCATCAGAAATTTCCAAGGAATCTTGAGTGCCCAGTCTTAGATCGTGAGATTGAGAGATTGAGAGAGCGAGAGCGAGAGAGTGAGCGAGAGCGAGAGAGATGGAGAGAGCGAGCGAGAGAGAGAGGGAGAGAGAGAGAGAGAGAGAGAGAGAGAGAGAGAGAGAGAGAGAGAGAGAGAGAGAGAGAGAGAGAGAGAGAGAGAGAGGGAGAGAGAAGGAGAGAGAGAGGGAGAGAAAAAGGGAGAGAGAGAGAGATCGAGAGAGGGAGAGAGAGATCGAGAGAGGGAGAGAGAGCTCGAGAGAGGGAGAGAAAGAGGGAGAGAGAGAGGGAGAGATCGAGAGAGGGAGAGAGAGATGGAGAGAGAGAGATGGAGAGAGAGGGAGAGAGAGAGGGAGGGAGATCGAGAGAGGCGGAGGGAGATCGAGAGAGGCGGAGAGAGAGAATCCCAAGCAGCCTCCAGTCTCAGCACGAAGCCTGATGCAGGGCTCAATCCCACGACCTTAGCTGAAATCAAGAGTCAGATGCTGAATCGACTGAGCCACCCAGGTGCTCCCTGTCAGTTACATTTTCAAAAAGAATATGGGTCTTTTAGGAAACCCTGCTTATTATACTTTTGTTGCTATTCTCAAAATTATTCTTGGAAAGTTAGTAGTGGGTACATCATCTTTGCTTTTTAATACTCTTCTTAAATAAACAACTAATAACATATATGCTTGGGGAAGAAAATTTGACAGCTCATCAGAGAGGAGGAATACTGATTTTTTAAAAACAATTTTTTCTTGGGGCACCTGGGTGGCTCGCTTTTATGATATAGTTTATTAGGATGTTTTTAAGAACCATATCAATATACAAACTGAGGGATCACAAGATTACTTTTAAAATTGCTTATAGAGTTATTTGGTAACCATTGAGTTGCTTTTTTTTTAAATATTTGAGAGAAAGAGAGAGACAGAGACGGGAGGGGGGGGGAGAGAGAGAGAGAGAGAGAGAGAGAGAGAGAGAGAATCCAAAGCAGCTGCAGGCTCTGAGCTGTCAGCACAGAGCCCAACCTGGAGCTCAAACCCATGAACTATGAGATCATGAGCTGAACGGAAGTCAGCTATTTAATCAACTGAGCCACCCAGGCACCCCCACTTTCTTATGTCAGGTGTGACACTGGATAGTAAAAATTGGTTAGTAAAAATCGCCACGATTCATGAACAAGAAGAAGAAAGTCCCTGGAATGTTCATGAAATCCACAAATTGTAAACTCGTCTGTTTTTCTTAACAACAAATTCTGTGTGTTTAAATAATAACGAGTGACCATAATAAGTGGTAAATTTTTTTTTTTTTTTCTGTGACAGGGTTATGTACTTGGTCTTAATTTTCTGCTAAAAACTATAGTAACATGAATATTTTTAAACTGCTGACCAATATAGTGTAACAAGAGGGTATATGTAATATATGTAAAAATGATCTCCACCTGATACATCTGATGATAAAAACATAAGATGGGAATGTGGACACAAAAGCCAACTAAAAATAGTCTTTAAATCTTGAAATACCATACTTAGTATTTATCCATTTATCCACTTTTTATTTTTTAAACACTTTTTTTTTTAAGTTTGCTTGCTTATTTTGGGAGCGAGAGAACAGGGGAGGGACAGAGAGAGGAGGAGAGAGAGAATTCTAAGTAGGCTCTATGCTGTCAGTGCAGAGCCCAACACGGGGCTCGAACCCCCAAGCCATGAGATGGTGAGCTGAGTTGAAATTAAAAGTTGGATGCGTAACTGACTGAGCCATGCAGGGACCCCATTTTCCCACGTTTTAAATTGTAGTTGACAGACCAGGTTCTAATTAGTGTCAGGTCAGGTGCCCATTGCTTAAGTGAAAACTTTAAAACCACACAGCACCAATTGCCCTATTGTATAGTCTTGATCTTTGTTTCATGACAAGTATCCCAGAAGCAGAAAAATGTCTTTCATTTCACATCGACATTAGTTGAACTTTCAAGAGTGCATCCAAAAACGTCTTCAAACTGGGCATTGGGTCATTGCTGCTTCACACAAGCTTATTCCCTTTTGCTGATGGAATCATCGTCTCTTTGCCCTGACTTGGGATTTGCTACCAAATCTATAATCTACATTGCTTTGCTGATTCCGTTTTCCATCCATTTCTAATTCGCCACTGGGGTATTCCACAATGGCATTCATATTTTCTTCTCTTTGTATTTCTTCTGTCAGAGTAGTTACAATGTACTGTAGCCGATAGCACGGAAACACTGGAAAACTGTGAACATGTCCGGGGAGGATTCAAATAACAGGCCTTTGGATCTCTTAGCAAGGTTGATGCTACTAGACAGAATCATGTGTTGAAATTATCAAATCAAAGGACTTATTTTACTTCTTGTTACTTCTTGGAATCCCACTCACAGGATTTATATGAAATATACCATGTGTATAAATTTATTACCATTGTTTACATGAATCACTCATTGTCACAGACAGTACCTCAGACACGCTTGTAACATGACAATAGCTACAAGTCAGGCTGTGTGATTAGATGTGAACTTGCCTGCTCTATGCTCCAGCCCCAGTGCCTGGAAATGCTGTCCTTACCATTTGATTCCCTCATTGGAGTTTCCTGCTATGACACCTCTGTTTTGAGTATTAATCTGTAAGTGTCACTGAATTATAATATTTTTCCATTTTTCCCAATTTCGTGAATATTTCCCCCCTCAGGCTTTGTGAAAACAAATGTTGCAGTCAGTACAGAGAAGAAATTCCTGCATGGAAACACTAAATCCAAGTACAAAATCACAAACAACTGAACTAGAAAGAAGGGCTGGATCTGAGCATCTTTTAGAGGTATGAGGCAAGAGCATTTAGCCTCTGCTCGGAGTGTGAAGAGTGAGGGGCGCATCGGTGGCTCAGCTGATTAAGCATCTGACTCTTGATTTCAGCTCAGGTCATGATCTCATGGTTCATGGGATCAAACGCTGTGTCGGGCAGCACGCCATCAGTGTGAAGGTTGCTTGGGATTCTCTCTCTCTCTCCCCCCCACCCTTGTCCTCTCCCTCTTCATCTTCATCTCCCCTCCTTCATTTTCTCATTCTCCAAACAAATAATCATTTTAAAAAAAATGTGAAGAGTAAGAAAGAGACTGTTGAGAATGACTAGAACAATCTATTTCTGTACAGACAGGGCTTATCTATCTTGGGCAATGCTCAAGAGAAATGTGATTAATTAACATCCTGGTCATCTATTTCTGTGTCATTAATCATCCCAAACTTAGTAGATTTCAATAGGGAAATGAAAACCAAAACCACAATGAGCTGTCAGTCCACACCCATTAGGGTGGCTAATCATAAAAAGCGAACAGAAAATAACAAGTGTTGGCAAGGATGTGCTGAAATTGGAACACTTGAGTATTGTTGGTGGGAATGTAAAAAAAAATTAAGACTACCACATGATCTGGCAATACCACTTTGGAATATGTAATGGCTTTAAAGTAGAGACTTGACCAGATAGATGCTTTCACACCCATGTTTATAACCGCATTATTCATAACTGCCAAAAGGTGGAAACAACCCAGATGTTTCTTGACAAGTGAGTGGATAAAGAAAATACAGTGTAAACATGGAATGGAATAACATTCAGCCTTAAAAAGGAAGGAAATTCTGAAACACGTGACAGAATAGGTAGACCTTGAGGACATTGTGCTAAATGAAATAAGCCAGTCACTAAAGGGCAGCAACTGTAGGATTCCACTTACACGAAGTGCCCGGAACCATCGATTTCAGAGACTGAAAGTTAGATGGCGGCTCCCCAGGGCTGGAGGCAGTGGGGAGTTGCAGTTTAATGGGTGCAGAATTTCCAACAGGAAGACAAAAAAGTTCTTGATGGTTGCACAATAGCGTGAATATACTTCATGCCACGGAACCCTACGCTTAAATGTACTAAATGGCAAAATGTACGCTCACCAGCAATGTTTGCGAACATGAACGTAATCCGAGATTACTGGGGCTGGCGTAGGAAGTCCATAGGTTTGGAAAAGTCCGGGAAGCCTTTTAGAATCCAGAAATGTTAAGTTTATTTTACCACACTCACACAAAAGAAGAGAGTGGACTGCTGTTCTTGACCAGAGTGATGACCCAGCAATGGGGCACAGCCGTGGCCTGTGTCGGTCCCAAGTGATGAAGAATTTACAGGTGCAGCTGTGGTTCCTAGCACAGGTTTCTCCCAGGTGCCGGAGGGGAAGGTGTGTGCCAGGCTGGCTGTGCAAGCAGGATAGACTGTTTCCCCATCTGGATGGGGTGCCCCCCCCAGGAGCCTCCAGGGCTCCCCTGTGCCCTCCAAGGGGACAGGCCACTGTGAGAGGAGCGGTCAGGCTCTAAACTCCCCCGGATTCGAACCGCAGACTGCCAGTTCCCAGGCTGCTGGCCCTGGGAGCATTCCTTAACCACTGTGCCTCACCCGCCACCTCTAACAGGATCTTTGTGAAGTTTAAGTGACAAAACGTATGTGTGATGCTTAACATACATTTCGGTCTACAACCTAATAATTGCTTAAGAAGTATAATTCTCACTACTTTAAAAAGAAAGAAAGAAACCTAGGGGCTGAAAACAGTAGCCATCATTTTATTATCTCTGATGGTACTGGGAGTTGCCTGGGGTCGGCAAGGCCGTTCCCGTGTGGGATTGCATTTGGGGGCGGCTGGGGTGGGAGTCACCGCAAAGCCTTCCTCACTCGCATGCACGAGGGGTGATGCTGGCTGTCTGCTGGGACCTCGGCTAGGGTTGTCACCCGGACCACTTATTCAGAGCCTCTTCATGCGTGTGGCCCGGGCTCGCTCAGAGCACGTAAGGTAGCATTCTAAGAGAACAACGTGGAAGTGCATGGCATTTCTAGGGCCTGGCCTTGGTCCCCTCTGGCAGCCTCTAGTGGGTGATGCAGTTATCTAGTAAGGAAGGTATGTGACAGACACACTGTTAGCCCTTGTGGAAACTTTTAGTAGTAAGTCTTTTTTTCCCTTCCTCTATTAAAAAAAATTTTTTTTAAATGTTTATCTTAAAGAGGGAGGGGGGAGAGAGAGGGAAGGGCATAGAGACAGACAGACACACACGCGCGCGCGCACACACACACACACACACACACACACAATCTGAAGCAGGCTCCAGGCTCTGAGCTGTCAGCACAGAGCCTGATGCGGGGCTTGAACTCACAAACCATGAGATCATGACCTGAGCCAAAGTTGGACGCTTAACCGCTTGAGCCACCCAGGCCCCCCTCCTTACTCTATTTTTAAGTTCCCTCATCCATGAAGTGCTTGAAGGCAGAGACCCATTCGTTTTCCCAGATTACAAATTGTCCCAAGGAGGACACCAGGGACCATTCCTATTCTGTGTATTTCCGTGTGCCTGTGTTCTATCTGTCAGCGGTGGTGATGTGTACATGAGAGGAGATTCCACAAACGTACCGCAACTTAGCATTTCTGCAGCCAGAGCAAACAAAAGACCTTAGATAGACACAGGCCCTTCCATGTGCTGAGACCAAAGAACTGCTGTGAATACTTTCCTGAAAATCATTGTAAAATGCTCTTCCATCCGACATTCTTATTTATGATCAACATATTGGAAGGAACATTTTCCCCCTCTACTATTTGTCTTTATGGATCTTCTGTAGATCTCTTTTAAGAGGAGAAGATCACGGTCCCTATCGTGGTCTTGTCTGGCGGATGACATTTTCTAGATCATCTTCTTTAAAAGAGGACAGAAACGTGGTTCTACTTTTTCAAATGTAGCTGAAAATTAAAATCATTTTTTATCACCGATCCTAGTAATTTTCCCAACACTGGTCACAAGATCCACAGATTGAGAAAATAAAATCACGCCTTTCCAAAGAAGGCAAGCCAAGTTTTGCCGCCTTCTTAAAAAAAGTACATCACCCACAAACCTGATGATACGGCAAATCCACAGCTTGACTTGGCTCTGAGAAAATACCATGGAAGATTCATTCTAAGAGTCTGTCTTGACCTTGGTAAGACCACCAAGCCACAGGGGCACCTCCACATATCAAAACAGGAGCTGTAGAAGTATTTGCTTGTGGTGTCATTAATACACTAGCCAGTGCAGAGTTCTTCCCAGGTCAGCTTGAACTTGGCATTGAACTGTTGTTAGAAGAACCAGCAAGACTGGTTTACTTCTTAGTCAAGTAAAAACGCTGAGGGACCAACTATAAATGAGAAGATGTAAAACCATAAGGAGTATTTACTTTCAAGGAGCAGAAGGTCGAAGAGGTAGACCCTCTTCACTGATACAAGGAAACTGAGGACTGTCAGAATACTATCGTGCTCCTGCTGATCCTTTTAAAATTTTGTATAAATTATTTCTTAGTCACCCAAGTAATATATAAAAACATTCCTTTTGTTTTTATTTATTTGGGAGAAACTGGGGGGTGGGGAGGGAAAGGGAGAGAATCCCAAGCAGGTTCCACACTGTCAGTGCAGAGCAGGACACAGGGCTCGAACTCATGAACCCTGAGATCATGACCTGAGCTGAAATCAAGAGTCAGATGCTTAACTGAGCCCCCCCCTCAACTGCCCCAATATATAATTACATTCTTATACAAAGAATATAGACAAAGCCAAAAGATCACTTTCCCAGTAATTTCCCAGTGCCTCTCTCCACCTGAGAGGCAGCTTTTTGCTGTTATTTCTGGGCATTTACCACTTCTGCGCCTACCTAAAAAAAACCCCAAAAAACAAAAACAAAAACAGAAACATGTTTGCTTTGCTTTATCTTGCACGAGTAGAACCATTCCATATGTACTGCTTTGCAACTAGTTTATTTACGCTTTATAATATATCCTAGAGATTGGTCTACTGTAGAGATTAGTCTATTTTTTTAGTACCGGGGCTGTTTTGTAGAGTTCCAGAGCATGAACCATGGATCAGGACAGCCTTTGCTGATGGACACTCACAGTGACCATCACTGACCATGACTTTTTGTGCACAAGTGTGAGAATTTCTCTAGGATAGGCATCTACACTTTGAATTAACTGCGATGAGACTGTATTTTTAATTTTAGTTAATGTTGCCAAATTACCTTCCAAAAAACTGTGACCAATTTACACCTCCAACCTACAGTATATAAATGTATCTGTTCTCAGTACCTTGCCAACAGCCTGGGCACATTTCATTGCATCTCCGTACATATTAGCAAGGTTGGGCTTTTTCTGTCATTGTGCCATTTGTCTTGCTTTTTGGTGAATTGCTTCTAAGTCTCTTTCTTACTTGGGTTGTTTGATTCTCTTAAAATTCATCTTCGTTGATTATATGCTCTATATATTTAGAGGACTTTCGAAACTTTTGGAAGGCAGGAATCATGCTTTATTCCTTTTTAAGGACCTACCACTGTGTAAAGTTATTTTTATGATGTTTCCAAAATTAAAGACCGTTTTTGGGTAAGCCTCCACTACTCGTGAGCTAGCAAAGTAAAAAAAAAAAAAAGTAGACATAACATAGTAACTACTCTAAAAGTCAGTATCCTGAGAGGACCAGAGCTGTGCAAAAACATCTGGTCAGGAGGTGAAACCGATGTAGCACGTTTTCATGAGGAAATCCGCATGTGCTCTTTATTAGAAATTCAGGCAGTAAGAAGGGGGAAAACCCAAAAGCAAGGGGTGTTCAAGGACAGATGGAGTTTGGTTTGCACCCTCAGAAAAGCTCAGGATGAATGGACGGGCTGACGGAAGGGCTTTAAGTTCCCATCTTCGAGTCCATGCCATCCCCGTAGGCTGTGTCAGCAAGATTCCTCAGTAGTTCTCACCGCCCACTGCTTACAAAGGTTTCTGTTGGACCATGGACACCTCCTGGCTCCGTAGGCCATCTTCACACAGCTGTTTGAGAGGCTGGTTCTGCCGTCAGTTCCCGAGGACAGCCTACCTTCCTGTCCATCTCCCCCAATGCGCGCTTCCTGCCCTAGAAAGGCTTCCAGAAGGCTTCCCTGGTCTTTCCAAACCAAGCCATTTCTAGGCCAGTCCCACCAACCATTGAAGACTATGTTCATGCCCCCAAACATTGCTGGTGAGGGAACGGGTTGGAGGTCCTTCTGGAGGGCAGTCTGGTAATAGGTTTCAGAAATCTTAAAAAAACAGGCATGTTGTAGGAGCTGAGAATTTGTTGTCATAGCACAATGTGACAAAGGTCTATATCCCACCGGAGTAGGTAACACGCCAGTGATTGGTCTTTCTGCAATGATGTTATTTGTTTCTTTCTGTTTAGTCTTTACCTTGAACTGTATAAAGAAGGAAAGAATACCAAAATGTTGATGAAGTTGGATACCGAGATTCCAACTTAAGGTGACTTTTTAAAAAATGATGCATCAAGTAAGAAGTTGCTGTGGTTGAGGTCAAGGAGGTTGTTTCCTGCTCTCTCCTCTAGGGTTTTGATTGTTTTCGGTCTCACGTTCAGGTCCTTTATCCATTTTGAGTTTATTTTTGTGCATGGTGTGAGAAAATTATCTAGTTTCATTCTTCTGCATGTGGCTGTCCAGTTCTCCCAACACCATCTGTTAAAGAGGCTGTCTTTTTTCCATTGGCTACTCTTCCCTGCTTTGTCAAAGATTAGTTGGCTGTACATTTGTGAGTCCAATTCTGAGTTCTCTATTGTATTCCATTGGTCTATGTCTCTGTTTTTGTGCCAATACCATACTGTCTTTATGATGACAGCTTTGTAGTAGAGGCTAAAGTCTGGGATGGTGATACCTCCCGTTTTGGTTTTCTTCTTCAATATTACTTTGGCTGTTTGGGGGTCTTTTGTGGTTCCATACATATTTTAGGATAGTTTGTTCTAGCTTTGAGAAGAATGCTGGTGCAATTTTGATTGGGACTGCATTGAATGTGTAGATTGCTTTGGATAGTAATGACATTTTAACTATATTTATCCATCTGATCCATGAGCATGGAATGTTTTTCCATTTCTTTGTGTCTTCTTCAATTTCCTTCATGAGTTTTCTATAGTTTTCATCATACAGATCTCCTATATCTTTGGTTAGGTTTATTCTCAGGTATTTTATGGTTTTTTTGTGCAGTTGTGAATGGGATCAGTTTCTTGATTTCTCTTTCTGTTGCTTTATTGTTGGTGTATAAAAATGAAACCAATTTCGGTACGTTGATTTTGTACCCTGCAACTTTGTTGAAATCATGGAGCAGTTCTAGTAGGCTTCTGGTGGAGTCTGTTGGGTTTTCTATGTAGAGCATCATGTCGTCTGCAAAAAGTGAAAGTTTGACTTCTTCTTTGCCAATTCTTATGCCTTTTATTTCCTTTTGTTGTCTGATTGCTGATACTAGGCCTTCCAGCATTGTATTAAACTACAGTGGTGAGAGGGGACATCCCTGTCGTGTTCCTGATCTCAGGGGGAAAGCTCTCAGTGTTTCCCCGTTGAGGATGATGTTAGCTGAGGGTTTCTCATATATGGCTTTTATGATGTTTAAGTAGGTTCCTTCTATCCTGACTTACTCAAGGGTCTTTATTAAGGGGGGGTACTGTATTTTGTCAAATGCTTTTTTTGCATCTATCGACAGGATCATATGGTTTTTATGTTTTTTTTTTCTTAATGTGATGTATCACATTGATTGATTTGTGAACACTGAACCAGCCCTGTAACCCAGGAATGAATCGCACTTGATCTTGGTGTATAATTATTTTTATGTGCTGTTGCATTCGATTTGCAAGTATCTTGTTGAGGATTTTTGCATCTGTATTCATCAAGGATATTGGCCTGTAGTTCTCTTTTTTTGCTTGGTCTCTGTCTGGCTTGGAAGTCAAAGTGATGCTTACTTTGTAGAATGAGTCCAGAAGTTTTCCTTTGATTTCTATTTTTTGGCATAGCTTGAGAAAAATGGGTATTAACTCTGTTTTAAATGTCTGGTAGAATTCCCCAGGGAAGCGATCTAGCCTAGGACTCCTGTTTCTTGGGAGATTTTTGATAACTGATTCAATTTCTTCACTAGTTATTGGTCTGTTCAGATTTTCTATCTCTTCCCATGTAAACTTTGGTAGTGCATGTGTGTTTAGGAATTTGTCCATTTTTTCTAAGTTGTCCAGTTTGTTGGCATATAATTTTTCATAGTATTCCCTGGTAATTGCTTGTATTTCTGAGGAATTGGTTGCAATAAGTCCATTTTCATTCATGATTTTGTCTCTTGGGTGCTCTCTCTTTTCTTTTTGAGAAGCCTGGCTAGAGGTTTGTCAATTTTATTTTCTCAAAAAACCAACTCATATGTTCAACTGGCTTATTTATATTCTATATTATTTCTGTCTTGACTTTTATTTCTCTTCTCCCACTGGGTTTGGGGTGCTCTTGTTGCTCTGCTTCTAGTTCCTTTAGGTGTTTAGGTGTTTAGATTTTGTACTTGCGCTTTTTCTAATTTCTTGAAATAGGCCTGGAATGCATTGTACTTTCCTCTTAGGACTGCCTTTGCCGCATCCCATAGAGTTTGGGTTGTTGTATTTTCATTTTCATATGTTTCCATATATTTCTAAATTTCTTCTCTAATTGCCTGATTGGCCCATTCATTCATTAGTAGGGTGTTCTTTAACCTCCATGTTTTTGGAGGTTTTCCAGACTTCTTCCTGTGGTTGATTGCAAGTTTCATAGCATTGTGATCTGACAGTGTGCATGGTATCATCTCAAGTCTTTTATATTTATTGAGGGCTGCTTTATGTCCCAGTATGTGATCTATCTTGGAAAATGTGCCATGCGCACTTGAGAAGAAAGTGAATTCCATGGCCTCAGGATGTAGAGTTCTAAATATATCTGTCAAATCCATCTGGTCCAATGTGTCATTCAAGTCCATTGTGTCTAGTGATTTTCTGTCTAGTTGATCTATCCATTGCTGTAAGTGGAGTATTAAAGTCCCCTGCTATTAGCACATTCTTATCCATAAGATTGTTTCTGTTTGTGATTGTTTTATGTATTCAGGTGCTTCCATATTCAGTGCGTAGACAATTATAATTATTACCTCTTCCTGATGGATAGACCCTGTAATTATTATATAACGCCCTTCTTCATCCCTTGTTACTGTCTTTACTTTAAAGTCCAGCTTGTCTGATATACGTATAGCTACTCCGGCTTTCTTTTGACTTTCAGTAGCATGGTAGATATTTCTCCATCCCCTTACTTTCAATCTGAAGGTGTCCTCAGGTCTAAAGCGAGTCTCTTGTAGACAGCAAATAGATGGATTTTGTTTTTTTAATCCATTCTGCTACCCTATGTCTTTTGTTTGGAGTATTTAGTCCATTTACATTCAGTGCTATTATAGAAAAATATGGATTTAAGGTCATTGTGTGCTTTGTAGGATTCACACTTGTGGTGGTGTCTCTGGTACCTTGCATTCTTTGCAACATTTCCCTCAGAAAGTCCTCCTCAGGATTTCTTGTAGGGCTGGCTTCGTGGTGACAAATTCTTTCAATTTCTGTTTATTTGGAAAGACTTTTATCTCTTCTTCTATTCTAATGACAGGCTTGCTGGATAGAGGATTCTTGGCTGCATATTTTTTCTGTTCATCACATTGAAGATCTCCTGCCATGCCTTTCTGGCCTGCCACGTTTCAGTAGATAGGTCTGTCACCACTCTGATAGGTCTCCTGTTGTTGTTAGGACCCTTTCATCCCTAGCTGCTTTCAGAATTCTCTCTTTGTCCTTATATTTTGCCAGAGTTTCACTATGATATGTTGTGCAAAAGATCAATTAAGTTACGTCTGAGGGGTATTTTCTGTGCCTCTTGGATTTCAATGTCTGTTTCCTTCCCCAGATTGGGGAAGTTCTCTGCTATAATTTATTCAAGGACTCCTTCAGCATCTTTCCCTCTCTCTTCCTCTTCTGGAATTCCTATGATACAGATATTGTTCCATTTGATTGTATCACTCAGCTCTCGAACTCTCCTTTCAATTTCCCTGCTCAGTTTATCTCTCTTTTTCTTGGCTTCCTTTTTCTATAATTGTGTCTTCTAATTCACTTATTCTCTCTGCCTCTTCAATCTGTGCATTGGATGCCTCCATTTTATTATGCATCTCATTCATAGCATTTTTAAATTCATCACAACTATTTTTAAGCTCCATAGTCTTTGTAGCAATAGTTTCTCTGATGTCTTTCATGCCTTTATCAAGCCCAGCGATTAATTTTATGACTATTGTTCTAAATTCTTGTTCAGTTATGTTGCTCATATTTGTTTTGAGCAGTTCTTTAGCTGGAATTTCTTCCTGGAATTTCTTTAGAGGAGATTTCTTCCGATTCCTCATTTTTGCTAGCTTTCTGTCTCTTGTTAGTTTTAAAAGCTTGTTATGCACTCTGTACCTGCGAGTATTGCTATATTAAAGAAGGCTCTTCGACTATCCAGGGCCTGTCTCTTCATGAAGTGTTCTTTGAATGGTGTCTCTTGGTATCTCTTGGTTAGCCTTTCGTTATTTTATTTTTTCTACTCATAGTGGTAATTAGGACTCTCCACCATGTGTACTTTGGTTTGTTTCTTGAGGTAACCCTGGAAAGGAAAACAGACCAACAAACACACAGGGAACAAAGGCACACAAATGGAATGGACACATCCAAGAAACACGCAAATGAAAGGGGAAAGAAAAGGGGGGGAAAGAAAGGAAAAAAAGAGGAAAGAGGAAAAATAATAAAAAGAAAAAAGAAGGAAGGGAAAGAAAAAAGAAAAAAACCCAAAAGACAAAGGACAGTCTTAAAGCATAAAACCAGAATTCCCAGCTACAAATAAAGAGCCGGGTATATGCAGTGCTGATGGAAGAGCATATACATAGAGACTGGGTGGGGAGGAAGCGAAATTGGAAGAGAAATGACCAGGTATAGAGACTAAGAGAGAGAAAGAGGAGAATATGGTAAGAGGCGAGGAGAAAGAAACAAAGATAATGTTACTCAGAGAAACTATATAGTATGATTACACTAGAGAGAGAGAGAGAGAGATAGAAAGGTAACGATTGAAGTGTAGACTATACATCTAGAGAATGGATTAAATGTGACTGTTTAAGCAAACCAATGACCAGAGTGCCCCGTCCAGCAGAGGGGGAGGGATATGAATGAGACAAGGGAAAATATATCTGAATAGAAAGAATTGATCTAGAAGTAATCATGGCAGTGCATCCATGTTGGTCTTGCCCCGGGTTCCGGTGTTAAAAAAGAGGGGGGGGGGCAGCTCTCTATGGGGCAGCCTGATGGGCGTGGTTGGTGGAGGCCAGTCGCAGCCTTCACTGTGGTCCCAAGGGCTGCTCCCTGAGGTCCCAGCTTGGTGGTTCTGGGGAGAAAAATGGCGGCGCCCCAGTCCCTCCTCGACGCAAGCATTGCAACTCACTCTTTTGGGTCCGATCTCCCGGTGTCTCGGGCATAGCCGAGGTGGGCAGGGCTCTATGTCCCAAGCCAGGCCTCGTTTCCAGATCTTAGTCTGCGTGCGCCATTGATACCACCCGAAATATAAACCCGCAGGCCGAGTCCCTCCGAGCGGCCTCAAGCCCGCCGCGTCCCCCCTGGGGGCCCAGCCGAGCCCGAAGAGCGGCGGGGCGGCTGCAGGCGGCCGCTTCCCCTCCGGGCGAGCCGGCGGGCAGAGGAGTAGTTTCGATGTCCCTGGGACCCGGGCGTCCAGCTCAAGGTCAGCTGCACAGCTGGAAACCGGATCCCCTGTGTCCCGAGCCGAGGCTTTTCTCTTCTCCAGGGGCAAGGACAGTTCCTTGCAGTTTCAGCTGCTCTTTCTTTTCCCCTCGACTCACCGTGGCTCCCCGCCAAGGGGGTCCCCTCCCTCCCTCCCTCCGTGTCTCCCGTCCCGGCCCGTTTTAATCGTCCCCAGTTCGAACTCACGCCACAAGGCGGTTTCTCGGCGGACTCTGACTCCTTTTCCTCCCAGACTCCTGGATTCTGTAAGGGTTCCGGTGGCTTCGGGCCTTCCCCGAGCGAGATCCGGGGGAGTGAGAGGTGCGAGCTCCCTGCTTCTCCGCCATCTTGCCTCCTCCCCCGCAAAGTCTTTTTTTCTTTCCACCTCAAATTTGAAGCAGTTTAATCTCCCAGTTCCCACCCTTCTTGCTTCCGTCATGGGCTTAAAACTGATTCCTCTGCCTTGACCAAGAGCCCACTGGCCCGATAACCCTTGGCGCTGTCCCCCTTGCCAGGTCCTGGGGGCCTCCGTCCCCCTGTCCCCCGCGGGTCTCGTAGGCCACGCTGGCGGGGTGTAGGCCGTGCCCGCTGGACTTGCCCCCTCAGCCCGGGAAGTGTGAGGTGGTCACCTGTCGTCCAGGAATTCTAGCAGTAGGGTGATCAGACCACCGGCTTTCTCTAGTTCTTGCCAAGTGGGTGTTCTGGCTCATGCTGTCGGTGTTACCATTCACAGGGGGATGTCAGCCTTCGCAAGGTGAGCATTGGTGCCTTGGAGATGCGTATCGTGGGGTTTGTGTTGTTTCGTCACACATCCTTAAATGACCCCAGAAGTTCTCCTTTTAATGTGAACTGATAGTGGAAGTGAGCAATATGTTTCCCTTATATATACTTCCTTTAATTAAAACATTTTTGTTTATTTATTTTTGAGAGCAAGATTGAGACTGTGTGTGAGAGGAAGAAGGGCAGAGAGAGGGGGAGACACAGAATCGGAAGCAGGCTCCAGGCTCTGAGCTGTCAGCACGGAGCCCGATGAGGGACTCGAACTCACAAACTGCAAGATCATGACCTGAGCCTAAGTCCATCACTTCACCGACTGAGCCACCCAGGCACCCCTGTAAGTTCTTTATGTACATTGCATACTAACTCTTTATTAGATCTGTCATTTGCAGATATCTTCTCCCATTTTATAGATTGCTATTAAATTTTGTTGATTGTTTCCTTCACTGTGCAGAAATATTTTTTAATGTTTTTATTTTATTTTTGAGAAGGAGCATGCGCAAGCGGGGGAGGGGCAGAGACAGCCGGAGACGCAGAATCGGAAGCAGGCTCCAGGATCTGAGCTGTTAGCACAGAGCCTGACTTGGGGCTCAAACTCAAACTGTGAGATCATGACCTGAGGCTGAAGTCAGATGCTTAATCGACCGAGCCACCCAGGTGCCCCAATACATTTTCTTTTTCATTTCATTCCTATTTTAAAAAACCACGACCAATTACAGCTGACTGGTAGGCATGTGGTGATGTGGGGCTGGCGGGGGGCAAGCGTGCCTCTCACATCTTTTCTCTC
The DNA here is from genome assembly GCF_003009895.1 of Hyaena hyaena. Taxonomy (NCBI): domain Eukaryota; kingdom Metazoa; phylum Chordata; class Mammalia; order Carnivora; family Hyaenidae; genus Hyaena; species Hyaena hyaena. Next base: position 414,318 of record NW_024081915.1, on the reverse strand, counting down.
ACGTCCCAGGCTTTGATGAACTTGCATGTCACCAGCCATGTCAGCCATGAACTTGTTTCCAAGGATCTATGTTGCTTCCTAAATATACTGAATTCTCCATTTATAAATACTCTCAAGTGGGACATCATGATACGTGGAGTGTCAGACTGAGTTAGACCACGGCTTCCCCCAAGTGGGAAGAAACTCCTGTGTAGGGTGGGGAGCCCCCCACGACGGGTGCCGAGGGAGTCCCACGTCCCAGATGCCGGTCTCGTGCCTGCCTCGTTACCACTGACCTCGGGGGGGTGTAGGGGTCATCCTGGTCTAGTCCTTTCTAAAATACTTTCTCCAGAATGTAGGTCAGTCTGACCATGTCATTCCCCGACCCAAATCCTTCAGTGACCCCCCCACACCCCCTGAGCACTTAGGAATGAAGTTCAGACCCCTCCGTGTGGCCCCTGTGGTCTTCACTTTCACCTTCTCACCTCACATTGTGCATTTCCATTACATGATGGACCTCGTTTCCTCTCACACAAGCTGCTGCCTCTACTTGAAGTCTCACCCCTTTATTTGGTATGTAATACTTGCTGAATGAAGGGATAAATCAATGGCTAATCTATAGGTATCTTTCCAGAACTGGCTTGGGTGGTTTTCCCCAGCCCCTATGCACGTGGATGACTTACTTACACTCCTGTAGATGCCATGCGTTTCCTGTTTTGTTAGCAATCTGCTTGCACTGTGGTGCTGGTGTTTACCTGTTGTCCCTCAGCCCCATGTCTGCCTTCTGCCCTTTGTTGGGGCTCGAAGTCTGCAAACTATATTCCCTGGGCTCGATTTTGGGCCACACTTTACATCCTGCCAATAGAAAGCACAACGGGGGGGTGGGGGGGGTGGAGGTGCCTGGGTGGCTCGATCAGTTAAGCATCTGACTCTCGATCTTGGTTCAGGTCGTGATCACACTTCGTGAGTTCCAACCCCGCCCCCCCCATCAGGCTCTGTGCTGACAGTGAGGAGCCTGCTTGAGGTTCTCTGTCTCTCCCCTGCTCTCTCTCACTCTCAAAAATAAACAAACTTAAATAAAAACAAAACTAGAACACAACTCGGAGATCAAACAGCAAGAGGAAGAGAATCTTCTGACCTCTGGCTCCAATGCCGTGGGGGTCGCCGGCGTGGCTGGCATTTGTCGTGGCTGCCTGTGCGGCCACTGCAGTGGTAGTGGGTTGGGGTGATGTCAGATGCCAGGAGCACCTTGCGGCAGCCCCACCCCAGGTCAGCGGGCCATCGCTTGGGCACATCCAGACCAACTACAGAGTCAGCAAGGTGGCGGGCATACCGTCTTGGGGAGCGCACGCTGCCCAGAGATGCTCGTGTCTCCTCTCTGGGCGTCCCCCTGGCTCCCTTTTCCCCTACAGTCTCCTTCCTTCTTCCCTTTGCTCTTTTAGCCTTCAGGGCATCTTTGTCCCACGCTTCCCTGGGTTAAAATTCCTGTTTGAAATCAGTCAGGAGGGTTTCTCTGTACCTGACCAGTTTCCATCTGAGAGAGGCTCTAGTTAGTTTCTTGAGGGCAGGGACTGGCTTCATCTTTTACTTAAGTGCTTCTGCCCAGTGTAGTACACAGAACATGAGTCTTGCAGGTAAGGATGTAGACTGTGGAAAATTCTTGGGGAGTGTATGGTTCTTTTGGAAATTTGGACAGGTTACTTAAATGTATAAAAAATACATTCACTTGAACACCTCCCCCTAACCACAGTCACCTCCTCACTCTCTGTGCAGTTTGCATAGGACGGACGCCCATCCAGTGGCTCCATGCGTGCATATAAACCAGTCTGTGCTGATCACTGTTCATAAAGAGAATGTTCTGGAACTGTTAGACGACGAGCTCTCTGCTCTCTGAATCTCAGATGGACTCTAAATGTATTTCTGCGTGGGGGTGTGTGGGGGGGACCTTAGCTCAAACCTCCAGAGGTCAGCATGTCTCGTCCATGCAGGAACCTTGCCATTTGTCACTGGAAAAAAAAGAAAAACCGGTTTCCATTATTTTTGTGGCCGCAAAGAAAAATTGTCTTCATAAAACCTTAGCTGTGGCTCCTTCCAGTGACCAGGCTGCTGACGTTATTAAAGTCATTTTTCTGTATTAAAAGAATATAAGAAGTTGTAGGCACTTTGGGAAGAAAACTGCCGTCTGTTTGCAGTGACCTTGAAGGAGTACCTTTCCACGTGTGACGGGTACAGCCTTGAATACAGGGTCGTTGGCATGTTAGGTGGCAGGGAATCGGGGAGTTCAGGTATGCATGTGGTTGCTATCAGGTAATGAAGAAAGTGAGCTCAAAACCAGCTGGTAGTTTAGTTGCTTTGGGGGGTCTCCCATATTGTGCATCAAACAGAGGTGCGCCCTGGGAAACTGTCAGTCTTCTTCGTCCTTGGACAAGACCGAATCCTCCTCCGGCTGTCTGGCTCTGCCTCTGAATCTGCTTAGCAAACGAGGGCACTCGCAAGGGACAAGCACTTCGCTAAGATGCATCGAACACAAACCAAGAAATACAGATTCAGAACCTGTTACTTGGAAAATACTTTGGTAAGACATTCTTCAGCTCTCACTCTTTTATTTTACTCGTGTGGCAGGATGGCACGTTGGTAGAGATGAAGAAAAAGGCCCAGCATGGAGACGTAGAGCCTGGAGTGGCGAGTCACACAGCCCTGCTGACAACTTCGGATTCTGACGCTTTCCCTGGGGTAAGGCCTTTTACCTTTTTGGGTCTCAGGCTTTGTAAAATGAGGATCAAAGCACTTATCTCGTGGGTTATTACAGCGATGATAGGAGATAATCCATATGCGTGGAAGAGAGAAATGAGTGGGAAGAAACAGTTACGCCTTGACGGTACAGCCTAGAATAAAGGGTCATCTAAAGTCACATAGAACACACGGCCCGTGATCTGTGGCGCTGTTGTCGTCTTGTCCGTCCACAGGGTCTCAGTAACCTATTTATTAAGCCGTGAAGCTGTGAAAAACATTTTAAATAGGCCCTGAGGGGTGAGGAGAGAGAGAGAGAGAGAGAGAGAGAGAGACACACACACACACACACACACACACACACACACACACACACACACAGTCTTTGTCTTTCAGAGTTCCCAGCCTATCAAGCAGATGGACATTTTGATGACATCCTATGCTGTGCCAGAGACACATACAAGATGACTGCTGAACACAGAAAGGGGAGAGGCAGGGGGCGCCCGGGTGGCTCAGTTGGTTAAGCATCTGACTTCAGCTCAGGTCATGATCTTGCAGTTTAGGAGTTCGAGTCCTGCATCGGGCTCTGTGCTGACAGCTCAGAGCCTGGAACTGCTTCGGATCCTGTGTCTCCCTCTCTCTCTGCCCCTGTCCCGCTCATGTTCTGTCTGTCTCTCTCAAAAATAAATAAGCATTAAAATATTTTTTAAAAAGAAAGGGGAGAGCCAAATTCTGACTTATTTGGACTTTGAAAAGCCAGAGGTTCTAGAAAATGGCTCACTTTTGAGGAATGTGACAGCCCCTTATCATTACTGCTCCATCATCCAGGAGTCCCAGCTCATGAAATGCTGTTCCCTTCATTGTAGGCTATCGATCTCTTCGACCTCCCAGTTCTAAGAGCAATGTTCTTTTCTCCTAGCTTCCTTCTCCACCTTCCTCTTCTTCCTCCTGCACCTCCGTTTTCTGCTGTAACCTCTCCATGGCACAGAAGGGATCACGCCCGATTTCTCTGCACTATCTCAAAACCACAATGGCAACAGCGCTATACTTGACCACTTGAGCAGGGCAGACAGGGAGATGAGTGAAGACCGGCCCGGGATTAGTCTTCTACATGCTAGGGGCTCATGCGTCCTCGGCTGCGTTGCCTTCAGCTCCTGGATTTGGGCTGAGCAGAGTGGAGTTGATAGAGTCAACTCTGTTTCCTCACTTGTCAGCAGACATAGTTGAGCTTCTTTCATTTTTTTTAAACGTTCATTTATTTTTGAGAGAGACAGAGCATGAGCGGGGGAGGGTCAGAGAGAGGGGGAGACACAGAATCCGAAGCAGGTACCAGGCTCTGAGCTGTCAGCACGGAGCCTGATGTGGGGTTTGAATTCATAGACCATGAGATCATGACCTGAGCTGAAGTCGGACGCTTAACCAACTGAGCCACCCAAGGTGCCCCGTTGGGTGTCTTTCATATCAAGCCCACTTAAGTAGGCACTGAGGATAGACCTAGAATAAAGAGGGCAGCCCTTGCTCTCTGGGGACTAACAGTCTAATGGGAATCAAGTGGGTGATTAACTCCAAGAGTTCACAAGTCTTTGGAGAAGCCCAGGTTGCCCTGGAGGCACGTACTAGGGAAGCGAGCCGTCCCCGGAGACGGGCACCGCCACGCAGGGGAAGGGCTGTTTAAGTGGAAGGAGGCGCAGGAATTAGCGAGGAGGCATCTGGGGACAGTCACTTCCTACCTGCCGCCACGTCCTCCTCCAGTATTAAGAAGTCGAGCCCAGATGCTATCCTCGCTCACGGAGAGCCGTCCCCCCGCCCCTCGCTCTTCAGCGGACACGACTCACAACCAAGAAAAGCAGAATGTGAGAAGGCAGCGCCAAGTGCTGGCTCACATCCTGGTGGGCTGCCCGGACTCACAGCCAGGCGCGTCGGTCTGTTTCTCTGGATTGTGCAAGGGGGGTCGATGGTGGGTGCCACCTCCTTCGGGGAGTCCACCTTGTGTCCTCGGGCTGCAGGAGGGTCTTCTCTTCAGACTGGCCTCACCACAGTGCCTGCAGCCCAGGCACGACGCCGGCCTTCTTCTAATTCCATGACCCTTACACTAAAGTCTCCATTTTTAAAAAATGTTTATTTTTGAGAGACAGGGAGACAGAGCACAAGCGGAGGGAGGGTCAGAGAGAGAGGGAGACACAGAATCTGAAGCAGCTCCCGGCTCCGAGCTGTCGGCACAGAGCCCGACGCGGGGCTCACCAGCTGTGAGATCCTGACCGGATCCGAAGTTGGACATGTAAGTGACGGAGCCACCCGGGTGCCACTAAATTCTCCATGTTGACTGAGCTTAGGGTTGTGACTAATGCAGGTATGTTAACGTTTGGAGGGGGTAAAAGTATGTATCGTGAACCTAAATCTTAGTACAAGCCTTTTTCAAAATTGAAGCTAAAAAAAAAAATCTTAAAAGCAGCTACCCGTATTAAAATGAACTTCAAATTAAGGTAATATCATCAGCAAATACTTCATTAAGTGCTTGAAAGCACCTCTTCTAGATTATTGGAATTCAAAATTTATGTTATGTCCTTTTACACACTATATTAAATTTTTTTTAATTTTTTAATTTTGAGAGCTAGATAGAGAGCAAGCGGAGGGGCAGAGAGAAAGGGAGATAGAAGCCTAAGCAGGCTCCACACTGTCAGCAGAGAGCCCAGTGTGGGGCGCGAACTCACACACCGCGAGATCGTGGCCTGAGCCGATGTCAGGAGTCGGATGCTGAACCGCCTGAGCTGCCCAGGTGCCCCTGCGCTGTTTATGTAGACGATTCCTGCTGTACTTTCATCTATACGTTTTGGTGGAGAAGCCTAGCGCCAAGCAGTCAGAGGGGAAGCACAATCATGGTAAGTAACCATGGAGACGGGAGAAAGCCCTGTGACCTTGAAAAGCGCCCCAGCATGAGAGTGGGCTTGGGTGGGGGGTGCCTGCTGTTTGAGACGTGCAGGCAGAGCCCCCCGGGCAGAGGGCAGCAGTGTCCAGTGCGGAGGCCAGCCCCTCGTGACCCGAGGAATCACTACACTGCATCTGTTGGCTGGGGCCGCCGAGCACAATACCGCGGGCTGGCGGGCTTGCCCCACGGCAGGGTCTCTTCGCGGTTCTGGAGCGAGGGGTCCGAGGCCATGGGGTCAGCAGGTTTGGTGTCCTGAGGCCTCTCCTTTAGCTCAGATGGCCGCCCTCCCGCTGGACCCTACGTGGCCGTTCCTCTGAGTGTGTGCACGTGGCTGTGTCCAAACTTCGTCCTCTTCTGAGGATGCGAGTCACCTTGGATTAGGGCCGCCCACAGGACTCCGCTCTTCCTTCGTTACCTCTTCAAAGGCCTCTTGCCGAGTCTGGTCCTATCCTGAGGTCCTGCGGGTGGAACTTCCAGCCCAGAACTTGTAGGGGACACGCCTGGCCCATAACACACTTGGGAACGCCGTGCTCCTTCTCCTTTTGAGGGGAAAAAACCCAAACACGTAAGTAACACTGGCAGTTCTACAAGAACTGGCATGATTATAAGCCAAAGGATGTACGTGAATCTGGCAAAAAATGAAAGGAGGCTGCAGTGTGGTCAGATGGGAGAGACAAGTGGGTCCTGCCCGGCAGGGAGGGTGGGAGTGAGGACCCTGTAGTGACACCGAATTAATGAGCCAGCCAAGGACGTGGGCATTCAGACGCACGACAGATGGGCATTGGATCTGAGTATAAAAATAACAGAGCGTGAGAGCAACCGATTAAATGTGCTGTTTCTAGAGGGATTTGGAGATGCTTAGAGTGGACGGGGGCTTAGAATCGGCTACTGTAACCGGCAGCCCAGAGGCGAGGCCACGGGTCTGACTGGCGGTCACCTGCCTTGGCTAGAACCTGTCCCGCCTCCAGGCAGTGGCCTCCAAGGGGGCACGCTCCTCTGTTGCTAGACACCTGAGAGGCTAGAAAGTTCTCGAATTTACACTTTTTTTTTTAAATTAACGTTTATTATTTTTGAGAGAGAGAGAGCACAAGTGGCAAAGGGGCAGAGAGAGAGACACACACACAGAACCGGAAGCAGGCTCCAGGCTCTGAGCTGTCCGCCAGAGCCCGGCATGGGGCTCGAACTCACCAACAGGGAGTTCGTGACCTAAGCCAAAGTTAGATGCTTATCTGACCGAGCCACCCAGGCACCCAACACTTTTTTTTTTAAACATAATTCCTGGTCTTTTTAAAAAAAATTTATTTTGAGGGACAGAGACCGCACGAGTGGGGGTGGGGGGAGAGGGAGAGAGAATCCCAAGCAGGCTCTGTGCTGCCAGTGTGGAGCCCAGCGTGGGGCTTGAACCCACGTGATTGTGACCTGAGGTGAAACCAAGAGTTGGACACTTAACCAACTGAGCCACCTAGTTGCCCCAATAGGTTGTTGTAATTGTTGGAGGGAGGGAGTGGGGGAGAGGGGGAGAGACAGAGAGTCTTGAGCAGGCTCAAAACTCCGTGCAGAGCCTCACATGGGGCTCGATCTCGTGACCCTGGGATCATGACCTGAGCTGCAATCGAGATCTGGACACCCAGCTGACTGAGCCGCCCAGGGGCCTGCACCTTTCTTGATGTAACTTTAACCTCAGCACTTGGGCTCCTAAAGCAACGGCAACAGAGCTTCTCTTTCCCCTTTGTGTGACCTACTTCTAAACCTTGCAAACCCCTCAGATTTTGGGTCTTTGAGGCAACGTGCGATCCGTTTCCTTTGCTTGTTTCTTAAGTGGTAGGATTTCAAATTCTGTCCTCTCCACTTTGTCAGGACCTCTGCTAAAAAATGTCCCCAACAAAGGGCTCTCGTGTGCGGCATGGAGGCTGCTTCCTGTGACCCGGACTGACAGTCCACCAGAATTTTGCATTTGGTGGTTTTAGTAGCTGCCAATGTCCCGTGTTTGTGGTCAAGCAGCAGAAACCGAGGTTAATTTTGGAAAAATGCGAGCTAATGATGGGTAAGCGCTTGCTGCATCAGCTGTCTCGCACCGCACAACGAACTCCCCCCAAATGTAGCCACTTTATAAAACCAACCGATGTTCACGATCTCCGTTTCTGAGGGTCAGGAATCTAACGGTGGGTTGGTGTGGTGGCTCCTGCAGGCAGTGTGGCCTGGGGCCGCGGACACGGATGTGGCACGGGAGAGTCGCTTCCGAGCGCCCTCACGCCGCACCCCTGGCAGGAGGTCGGCAGCCTCTCCCAGGACGCAGACCCGTCACAGGCTGGAGTTCTGTCCCTGCCTCCTCCGCTCTGCGTTCCACGGGGGCTCACAAGGCTCCAGCCCAGGCCGCTCCGCCTCTGAGGGTCTCGTTTCCCGGGAGCCTCCCTCTCGGCCTCCGGGCGGGCAGGACCCCACCACGACCCCGCCCGCTCTGAGGCGGGGAGACTCTCCTCTGTTCTTAGGGCGCCAGAATTCGCTACCAGGGAGCCTTTCACAGTGGCAAGAGCGAACATTTATTCAGTCAACAAACACAGAGTGCCTGCAGGGCCAGACCCCGCTGGTCATCAGGACACAGAAGGCGCGGTGCGTCAACGTGAAACAGCAGGATGCCGGCTGCTCGTGGGACTCCTCCCAGCTGCGCGGGCTAAGTGACGATTTACACAGTGTTTCAGTAAACGCCTACTGATAAGATAAGCACAGCGGCTGACACACACGAAGCGCCGCCCCAGCCGGTGAGGGCTGGTCAGCAGAGCCCGTGGCAACAGCTGCCCGGCGCTGGCCACGCAGTCCCGCTGGGACCTAGAAATTCATTTCCAACTCTCACACTTCTTTCTGGTCCTGAAAAGCAAACCCAGCCAGGAATGGGGAAAATCCCAGCTTCCGCACCTGCAGAGAGAAGCCTCGAGCAGGCGGGCCCAGGGCCACACACCATGAACACGCACAACCCTGAACAGCGCTGGTGTCCACGAACGCCGCCCCTGCTGCAGACACCGTCTCAGAGCGCGGGGAGGAGGGGCCAGGCTATTTCTTCATCTCCAAGATGGCACTTCCGGGGCCGCGGTGCTTGGCTCTGCAGATGTTGCAGAACTGTGCGGGCGAGCTCTAAAAACGTGATTACAGGACACGGGTTTTAGCAAAGGAGCTCCTCCGAGGCACGCGGGGGGCTCAGTCGGTTGGTTAAGCATCTGACTGAGGTCGGCTCAGGTCGTGACCTCGCCGTTCGTGAGTCCAAGACCTACATCAGGCTCTGTGCCGCCAGCTCAGAGCCTGGAGCCTGCTTGGGCGTCTGTGTCCCCCTCTCTGCCCCTCCCCGACAAATATAAACATAAAAAAAATTAAAGAAAAACTTCCTAGTCTCCTATTCAGAAATCTCACGTGAACATCGGTCGGGGGTGGGGAGGAAGCTAGGAAATGTCCCTCCTTTTCCTGGAGACTTTTGCTGGTTCACAGAGGGTTCTGTCTACACCAGCTGTCACTCTTGAGACTCAAAGAATCCCCCACAGCAACACAAGTCTAATGTGACCGGGGGGAACACGACTTAATGATACTAAAAACAGAGTCCCGATGCGGAAATCGGGTTGAAAAGTTACACTAGAAAATGGCTCTCATTGTACCCCATCTCTGGAGGGCTTGACCATCCTCAGTCTCCCCTACGTGAATTCACTCGGTTTTATAACATTTAGCACAGTAATCCCCTTCTGTCCACGGGGTTACGTCTCAAACCCCCTGGGGGGGGGGGGTCCCTGAAAGTGTAGACAGTACCCAGCCCTAACCATACTGTTTTTGCTCTACATCCCTACCTGGGACAGACTGGGCACATGCGATTAGTAACTAGTAAACAGACGATTTTAAGAACCTACTGTAATGAAAGTTACGAGAGTGCGGTTTACCTCGTGCTGCACCCGCTCCTCACGAGGAGGAGAGAACGCCCCCGTGAGGAGGTGAAGTGATGAATGACCCCGGGTCCAGTGTTGGGCCCCTGCTGACCTTCTGGCCCTTCGTCTGCTTCCAGACCCCGGGGGGCCGGGGGGACCGGGGAGAAGGGGGCGCTACGGTGTAGGGCACTAAGCATTGTTACACGTGGGAAGTCAAGTCATTTTCTTCGGGGATCTAGCACGAGCCAGAGAGGCCGCAGGACGCGGGACACGCGCGACTCCCTACTCACCACGCTGGGCGCGGGCAGGCACTCTTTGTGGAACATGTGCCGGCAGTGGAAGGCCACCACGCTGAAGGGCTTGGCGGCGTCTGGGGGCAGAGGGCAGAAGAGAGAGAACCCAATGAAGCAGGCAGGTCCGGAACTTTCTGAACCGATCCTGACTGAAAGTCCAGCTGTGGTTCAATGTCCCAGCAATAAGCTACCGCAGGAGGACACGGTCGCGGAGGCGCCCCGAGGGGTGGTGGGAGCCACGCACCGCGGACACTGCCTCCGAGCTGCTCGGAGTCACGGGTGGCTGTCCTCCATGCCCATTACGAGCGCAAGCGGGGGACCACTTCCCAGCGACGGCTCTACCTCGTGTATTTTAAAACCAGGAGCGAGGGTAGAGGGGGGAAACTGGAGGGCTGTCGGTTACGTGTCCGACTCTGGATTTCAGCTCAGGTCACGATCTCATGGTGTGTGAGATGGAGCATCGCATCGGGTTCTGCGCTGACAGCACGGAGCCTGCCTGGGGTTCTCTCTGCCCCTCCCGCACTCATTCTCTCTGTGTCTCTCTCAGACTGAGATTAGGACGGGTCTGCACACGCCCTCTTCCGTTCCCCAGGCCCTCACACACACTACATACACCGTGTCCTCCAGTCCATTCCGTGACTTTAGAAAAGTGCTTCCAGTTCACCTACGGGTTGGCCAGGGCCATTCAGGGACTTGAGGGCGGAGCAGGGTGAGAATCCTGGGCTGTGACCTTGCACTGTGTAAAGCTCATTTTTCCTGTGCCCATTGTGGTTTTTAACATGAACACTTCAAACCCATTTCCTCTAGAAAAGACCCTGGGTGGAACAGACTTTTCACGTTCCTGGTCCTTTATCCCTTAAAGCTAAGTAAAGCCTGCATCAGCTAGCGCTCGCTCGCTCTCTCTCAATCTCTCTCAGTACTTCTCTGTGCTGAATTTGTATCAAAAGCACTTCTTTGCATCCCGACAGCTATGCTTTCATTTCTATGTTCAAACTCTGGAGTTTCCTCTTCTGTTCTAGCCTTACGTAAGGCGCTCCCATCATACACGATGATATACGTATCTACCAACTATAAAGAAACACGTGCTTATATTCTGATGAGGTGGCAAGTAGTAGGTTTCCATCGCAATGGGGGATAATTTAGGTGCCTGCAACCACAGGGCAAGGGAAAAGTTAAAAGAAAAGTACAATTTTTTTCTGGGGGTGTACAATTTTTTTCCTAGATACACACGATTCTTCTCCTTTGCAATTTAAACACGTTGATGGTGGTTTTTCCATTTTATTCTACTCTAAAGCCATGATTCTCAAGGAATGGCCCCTGAAGAAAGATCTACGTCACCCGGGAATGTGTTGCAAGTGCAAATCCTTGGGTCCTGCCCTAGAGCTACTGCCTCCGCACTGGGGTGGGACCAGCGCTCCGGGCTTTCCCGAGCCTTCCCGGTAACACGGATGCACTCTAGGGCGGGCACCTCAGCTTTACAGAACGGTGGCACCAGCCTGCAACTGAGTAGGGTTGTGGGCTGAAATTCTTTCCTACACGGATTATTCCAGAAGTTATAGATGCGCTAACATCCAAATTTTCATTCTGGAGCACCTGGGTGGCTCAGTGGTTAAGCGTCCGACTTCGGCTCAGGTCACGATCTCACTGTGAGTTCGAGCCCCGCGTCGGGCTCTGTGCTGACAGCTCAGAGCCTGGAACCTGCCCTGGGTTCTGTGTCTCCTTCTCTCTCTGACCCTCCCCTGCTCACATTCTTTCTCTCTCTCCTTCAAAAATAAACATTAAAAATTAAAAAAATATTTTTTTAATTCCACGCCTCATGAACACATATTTGGAGGATCCCATCAACCATCTTACCTGAAGGAAGAATAGGGGAAAGGCACGACTCACAGATGTTTTCCTCTGCAAGGAAACATACATACATTGGGATTAGACAGTCTTTCCCTTTGCTCTGTCTCTTCTGAAAGCAAGGCCTATGGTTCTAATAGGATTATTTTAATGTTACCCACCATCCACCAGGACGCCTTTCATTTGAGTCCGGTGCATTTTCTTCAGTAAAGACAAAGAGTCGGCTACGAGAATCTTCTTGCAGCCTTCACGAAGCAGGATCTAATGCATTTGTTGTTTTAAAAAAAGAAAAAAAAAAGCCGTCTTTAGAAGACTCAGCTATGGGGGTGAAGCCTCTTACTGGGGATTCAGAAAACCAGTGTCTGAAGTTGCACAGTGAGGCACTCCCTGCTTGCCGGGCCCTGGCGCGCCCCCCCCTTCCGGCCTCCGTTCAGTCACAACTGCACTCAGCAGACGGTAGCTGCTGCAGCGCCGTGAAACTCCATACAGCAAGGAAGGCTGTGACGGCCCCGCCGCTGTCTCACAGGGCTTCCCAGCCCGGACTCCGCCCGGCAGTCTGGCCCCACGTGACCTGCTCGGTCCAGGGTGGAAATCTGCTATTCCAGAATCCTCCATGTCACAAATCTGTCTCTCTGCTGCACTAATCTCTACGGGGTCCGTATCACGGACAAGGAGCAGGGCACAGAGCGAGCAAGCAGACACGACCTCTGTCCTGACCCCCTGCTGGCCGCAGTCCCCTTCTTCCCGCCCCACTGTTCAGCGCGGCGCCAAGAGTCTCGTGTCTCTGCTCACCCTCCAATTTGGTGACTCTCAGGGGCGGCCAACTGAGAACGACCACCGATGTTCACGCTCTGTTACGAGACCCATTTTCTGCGTCCCAGTACCGCGCTTTTTCTGTATGCCTTTTCCCTGCTGTTCCGTAGGGGACATATTTTCTCGCCTGCTGCCTGGACGAGCGGAGGCGGGGGCCCCGCAGCAGCGTCACGAGTCAGGACACACACGACGCGGGCTGCCGGGTGGCGCCCACCTTGTGTTTCGGAGCCAGGGCGGGATGGAGACGGTGCGCACCTGCTTGGGCACAGCACAGCGATGTGACCCGCCCCACCTTCCGCCCCGTTCCATGGGCCTCGGTTAGAGTTTCCAGCCTGTTTTGGGTTTTCTGTTTTGTTGTTTGTTGGGAGAGGCTGTAGGAGGTGTGCTTATGCCAGGTGCCTTTTTTTATTTTTTGAACCAGAATGTGTTGCTTTTCTTAGAGGGGGACACTCAGGGCCTGAAGGGCAGAGAGGCTCTCTGTGGCAGTGTCTGCGGCTCGCTCTTCTGGCTCGATGGGTCTTCCTGCACGCTTCTGTGCGCTCAGATGTAACCACCCTGGAAATTCACAGAATGGTGGCATCCCCGCCTCCCTGTGGTCCAGCTCCGGGTCGCGGCGAATGCTGCCCTCGGAGGTGCGTCCCGCCCTTCTTCATACTGAGGTCGCGCCCACCTCAGGAACCTACACACGGGTCTTGCTTTCAGGTTTTCAATTCATGCCACCAGGCCCCCTGGGCTCTGCCATCCCCGGGGTCTACACTAATACACGCTTCTCTGAAACCCTGGACAGCACGGGCTGTGGGCGAATGCAGCCCAAGGGTTTTCTCCCCAGTCGTACAAAAGCCGATACTCCAGAAAACAGAGCTGATGTCCAGGCCAAAGTTCTATACCTGCCGTTTCTGGTATGGATGAGCAGGAAATAAAGCTCTACTATTTCTGCATTAATCGAGACACTGCCTATGACGTTTTCTTCTTTCAAATGCTACTAAAAATTGCATTTTTGATTCACTGGAAGAAGACATTAAAACTTTAATGGGTATCATTAAAGCACACAAGAAGAGAAAACTATAGTAAGAAAGAGACCTAATAAATACTGATGTCAAGGGTGCCCAGGTGGCTCAGTGGGTTAAACATCTGACTTCGACTCGGGTCATGCTCTCACGGTTTGTTCGAGCCCCACATCAGGCTCCACGCTGACGGAGCAGAGCCTGCTTGGGATTCTCTCTCCCTCTTCCTCTTCCCCTTCCATGCTCGCTCTCTTTCTCCAACTCTCTCAAAAATAAACTTAAAAAAATTACTGGTGTCAGTAACTTTAAGAAATGTACAAGCAAACATATAATGCTGCTCAGCCTCCAATACCAGAATAAAAACTTAAGAAAAACAGTGTCAAAGTATCTTCGGTACAACGTTTCAAAACGAGCTGGCTCTGACCCTGAGTGGGTGTGGAGGGCCTCCTGCATGAATAATACCGGAAGAAGGGTAGACCTGGCAGTACAGACGGAAGCCAGGGTGCCTGCAAATTTAAAAAAGAAAACAGGAAAAAAAAAGACCCCTGCAAACTAAGAAGGAACCGTATTTTCACCAGGATGACATTTTTCCAGATCGGTACAATCCGTCTGCCCACAGCAAGATATTTTCTAGGGAAAACTTCAGTATTGAGAGGCACTCAGCCAGGAGGAGAGAAAACACACAAATACAGTAAGTTACTTTCTACTTCATCTTCCCCAAATCCAAGGCTCCAAAGCAGAAGAAGAGAAAGATGGTTTACAGGATTCTCATTTAGCAGGCAGACAGGGGTAGCAAGAAATGCAGCTACCATCTGCTCAAAAGAACCAGTGATCCCCAAAAGCCTGTAGAGCTCTAGGGCAATCAGAGCGGTGAGTCAAGACGATACGAGAACACGGTAGAATCACACAGGTACTATTTTCAGTGCCAGACATGACAAGGCATTAGGCTGACCGTGGATTCTTTGCTGTAGCCACCATCAGTGACCCATGAGAACTGGGCCGTGGTGGTCACTGGCTTCAAGCAGATACCTGGTATTTCCCAGGAATGCCTTTATTAAAACATCGGTGGCGGAGTCAAACTCCGTTCTCTTCGACCCTCTCTGATCTTCATGATTCCCGACAACTCCCATCTTCCAAGGTCGTGACACGCAGCCTGCTCCCACCTGTGGACCCGGACCTTCCACGGTCTCCTTTCCAGCCTTGCTAACCGGACGTTACTCACGCCACTCGCGTTTTGAACATATTGTCTGCCATTACTTTGTGCTACTTTCCATTTTAAATTATGAAACACAGCAAACATGTAGAATAAAATACACTCAAGTGTCTACTATGCAGCTGGCTGGGATTCATGCAACACAGATCTGGCCAATGCGATGATCACAGAGGCTGGGAAAGCCATCGTTTCCCAAATAAAAGAGCAAACCCTCATCAGGAAAGAGCTCTTTGCTTCCTATGTCTTCCTGCCTAGAATGAGGACGTGAGGCCTGGAGACACAGCATCTGATTTGTGGCCAAGAGGCAGCAATCTGGAGATATACTCTCCTGTTGATGGACACTGAGGCTGTTTCCACTCCAGGGCTATGAGGGATCAAGTTGCAAAGTTCTGTCTTTGTTTTAGAGGAGACTTGCTAATAACGCCTTTGAGTTTGATGTAGTATCTTCCAGTTCTTAGAAATACTGCGGTTGTCACGGCACTTTTCATTCTTCTGTGTATCCGCATCTCAGACTGGAATCTCCAGCTCGTATTAGAATTTCACCAAGGGAAGTAAACCACTGGTCTTTCTTTTCCTCAACGTCATAACGGCATCAAGCTTTCATCTCACAAAGGGTCTGTGGGCATTGTTGCTTGGCAAGTACGTGACCTTTCAGAGATTCGTTTTCCTTGTGGGACTTTTCCTTATGTCTTTCTCCCCACACACTGTTCTCAACGACTCGTTTTCTTACCACGACACTGTTTCCTCCACAGAGCTAAGCTGTCTGGCATTTCCTTTACTGTTTCATCGTCGTCATTTTTGAGACAGCCAGCTGTAGGGTCTAGACTCGGTTTGTTACAAGCACACCTTGTTCTACTGTGAATTTAAAGAAAAATGTGTTTATAAGACGCTGTCGAAAACCCACACGAGGCCGCAGAGTTGTTTTTTCCCGAGCTCTCTGCAGTCCAGCATCAGTGATCATCCCAGTGCAAAGCACCAGACGCATAGAGATTTTATAAAGCAATAAAAGAATTGCACATCAGTGATGTTATTATGCTTCATTAGAAACAGCTGCTGTGGGGAAAATGCCATAAAAATTGCCGAGTTTCTGATATTTTTATTTTAAAAGATTCTTTGAGTGTTGGACTTTCTGCTGACATTGCCTGGTTCATACTGCAGTGTTTACTGTTAGAATTGCAAATGACAGATAGTTACCTGGGTTTATAAGCCCCGTACGATGCCGCAACGAGCTGGGGAAACCATTTTGCCTAATTTCTAATCCATCAGGTAGGTTATGATGCTACGGGGATTTGAATTCTAATTGAAAAGGCTTTGCTTTTTTGTTGGGATTATCATCAAAGATGATGAAATGCAGAGAAGTAAGGAAAAAATAGAAAGCCTCTAAGGTCTCATGCTGGAGTTCAGAAACAATATTACAATCATATTTGATTTACGACGGCACAAAGTATACACGTGCCAGACTGATTAAAGAAGCTACAGCTGGTAGTCAAAGGTCACCCATGTCACCTTAAAAGCTGCTATCAGGCCAAATGGAAATCATTTGAAAGGAAAAAAAAAATCTATTTTAAAAGTTTATTTCAGAGATCTATAAATTTAAAAAACTATCTCTTGGAAGAAATGAAGAGCTTATGTACTGTGAACAAGAAGAAACCCATCTGAACCCCCCAAAATACAGGTAAGAAGGGGCACCTGGGCGGCTCAGTAGGTTAGGCATCTGACTTTGGCTCAGGTCGTGAGCTCACCGTTCGTGGGTTTAAGACCCGCGTTGGGCTCTGTGCTAACAGCTCAGACCCTAGAGCCCGCTTTGGGGATTCCATGTCTCCCTCTCTCTCTGCCCCTCTCCTGCTCGTACTCTGTGTCTGTCTTTCTCAAAAATAAACATTAAAAAAAAAAAGGCAGGGGGCGCCTGGGTGGCTTAGTCGGTTGGGCGTCCGACTTTCGCTTGGGTCATGGTCTCGCGGTTCGTGGGTTCGGGCCCCGCGTCGGGCTCTGTGCTGACTGCCAGCTCAGAGCCTGGAGCCTGTTTCAGTCTGTGGCTCCCTCTCTCTCTGACCCTCCCCTGCTCACGCTCTCTCTCTCTCCTAGAAAAAAAAAAAAAAAAAAAGGCAGGTAAGAAAGAAGTCACTATCTCCTCTTAATTGTTGGTCTCTGGGTTTCAAAGCAGAGAGATGAGAAACAAGAAATATGGGGTGACATAACGGCGTAATGACTCCCTGAAGAACTTGAGAGACGGAAGATCCTTTAGAGATCATCTCATCTCCAGGTTCCTAAATGTCAAATGTCAATGCACAGACTTGCGCCAGGCTTAGCGTTAAGGAACATCAAAGTGGGTTAAGGATAGAGGCCTTTGGCCCCCCAGCAGAGTCTAATCCAGCAGATCTGGATTTTTTTTTTTTTTACGGAGACGAAGTGATTTTTAAAAGAAATCAGGTAAGTCTGGTGTGTAGCCAGGCTTGCCAACATTGATTTAATCGAATGGGAAAGCTGAGATCCAGAAGGGTCAGGTACCTTCCCAAAGGGCCAAGGCTTGCTGGTGAGAAAGGCAGAGCCGGAGCCCAGCTCTGCAAACATCACGTCCACCGCTGTCCCAAGACAGCGGGCGGCCTGTCAATCCCAGGTGTTCCTCTGTGTGACCTGCCAGCACCGCGAATGCGTCCCCAGAGACCAGCGGAGCCACCAGCCGGCCAGTACGAAATACCCAAGATGCAGTCAGAGGATCTGGGCTCAAAGCCCGTTCGCCACCTTCGAGAGTCTTCCCAGCTGTGACATGGAGGTGGTAGCGCCTAATGACCGCGATGAAATGGCTGTCAGGTAAGAGCACAGGAACAGAAATGCTAGAACTCTTCAGGAAAAATACAAGCAGAAAGGGATAGAAATGCTGAATTTAGAAATAAAAATAGTTTAGGGGCGCCCGGGTGGCTCAGTTGGTTAAGTGTCCTACTTCAGCTCAGGTCATGATCTCACTGTCTGTGGGTTCGAGCCCCGCGTCGGGCTCTGTGCTGACAGCTCAGAGCCTGGAGCTGCTTCAGATTCTGTGTCTCCCTCTCTCTCTGCCCCTCCCCCACTCACGCTCTGTCTCTCAAAAAATGAATAAACGTTAAAAAAATTTTAATATTTTAAAAATATAAAGTATAAACATGAAAAGCCTATGGCATAAAAATAACTTGTAAACTATTGTCAGTTTCATGTAAACACTGAAATGTCATTTATACCACACTGTTCTGCAAATAAGTTTATATTAACACAATAGCTATTTGTCTTTGAAATCAGGCCTAGGAACGTTTTAAGTTCATGAAGTACAATCAAGGCTACCTTTACCTTACAGACTTCATGAAGCTTTTTAAAATTTGTTGAGTCATTATATGAACTGTGTAACAAGGTACGAAAACATGATAATAAAAAACATTTTAAAACTGTAAACACCAACATCGCGGCTGAAGGAGATCTTCCTTCACTTTAATGATGACGCAGACTGCTAAGGTGCCTCGTGCTGAACTTCAGTTGAGGAGAGTTGCTGAGTTTTAGAAAACATAAAATTTTAAAACCAGAAGAGATACTTAAAATTTTTCTCACAACTTTTCCTGCCTTCTGTCTCCAAAGAGCTACTGGCTAACGAGTGATCTCCCAAAGCACTCTCAGGAGCCAAAGACATTTTGTGTTTTTAATCTTTATTTTTGAGAGACAGAGAGACAGCATGAGCAGAGGAGGGTCAGAGAGAGAGGGAGACACAGAATCTGAAGCAGCTCCAGGCTCTGAGCTGTCAGCACAGAGCCTGATGCGGGGCTCGAACCCACAGACAGTGAGATCATGACCTGAGCCGAAGTCGGATGCTTAACCGACTTTCCTTAAAGTGCTGCATACTTTACTGTAAATCTGCCCCCGAGAGATTCCCAACACGGAGCAGCCCTGTCCCTGACATCTGACCATGGCTCCTTATGCTTACTGAACGGTTCGCTCTATCTGCCGGGGGCCTTCCCTCTCTGCCCTGCCTCCAACAGAGAAGGTTCCAGGTCTGCACAAATACATGGATCTGCACAATTTACCCCCCGTTTGGAAGATTAGCGGGACTAGTCATTTTCTATCCTGCGACAACATGTAAAAATCAACGATATACTTTTATGGCACAAATGAACGAGACTAGAGTCAAAAATATGTATGTGAAACTTTTCTGGAAACTTCAAAATGCTCTGTAATCGAGAAGCGGGCTTAAGTACTGTTACAGTGATCTCTAGCAGGCTGCCTGGAGAAAGGAAATAAGTGGCCGTTAAGGAAAGACAGTGGCTTTTTGCATAGAAAACCCTTCTCAAGTCTTTCTTCACATGCAAGGAGGGAGCGCCCCCTGGAATTGTTTGAACCACCTGCCCAGGATCAGCGATTCCTCTGCACCCATCACGAGCTGTCTGAGCTCTAGGGGAGACCCTGGGGCAGTTCCCGGGGGCTCTGCCACCTTCCCCGGGGCTCCCTCCCCTCGGCCCAGCAGCCACTCCCTGGTTTACGGGATCCACTGATGAAGTAACTCGGAGCCCGCTCAACACCTCACCAACCGCACACGTACACATCTTAAGGAAGAGCTCTCAGTACACTTAAAAATATAATTAAGAGGATAAAGTATTGATTGAACAGCTGTTTTAGTGGATGATTTTTTTAATACGGAATTCATTTTGCATCTAATAATTTATTTTTATTCCCGGCTGACTCAGAGCTATGCACATTTATTCGTTTTAAAACATGAATGAGAAGTGAAACCCAGTGAGGCCCGTGAGCCGGGTTCTCTGGATTAAGAGCCTAGGAAGAGGGATTTATTAGGTGCGTCTGTCGGTGCTGTAGAGGCTGGGAAAAAGCTAAGGCGCATTTCCAGCCTAGAGTCTAAGCTCGATGCACCTGTAAGCTGGAGGACAGAGGAAGGACCGTTTTGTCACCTTCCGGGGGGCAGAGGTGCGTAGGGCCACCACACCTCAGTGACTTCTTAGTACATCTGGGCATGAAACTTGGAGCAGATCCTGGCCCACCGGGGCTGGGAGGAGCCTGTGGACACAGATCAGCATCAGGCTCGCTCACACCCAGGGCTTCAGGAGGTCGGACGCCGAAACCACGCTCCCCAAAGCCCAGTTCCCTCCCGGACCACCGCCCGCAGCGCTCGCCCCTCCACCCATCGCCAGTCCCCTCTGCCCCCTGCCCGGCCCACGCTCTCTGCCAAACCTCTCCCGGGGCTGTCTGCAGCCTCCCGGCTCCTCTGGATCTCGAAGCTTGCCGCAGAACAGCCCCCCCACCATCATGGTGCTCCCCTCCCTACTTAACCTCCTAACCACTTCTCTCCCCACGACCTCATCCTCTGGCTCTGCCTGTGAAATCTTTGTGTTTCCAGGAAAGCAGTTTCCCCCCTCTTCTAATAAAAACTCGTTTTCAAACGAAGTCGAGAAAGAAGAGTCCAAACTGTTAAAGAAATGTGCTTTCAACGGTTTCAAGCTCTGCGGAAGCTACCGGCATCCCGGGAAATAGTAATTGTTAGGCGTCCTTTACAAGAAAAGGTGAGGATGCTTTGTAATTAGCATATTAATTACTTTTTTGAAAAATAAGGCGTTCCGCTGCTTTTATCATCAAGTTCTGAATTACTACAGATAACCAGGTTGTACTACTCTGGGAAGCAGACAAAAGGTTCAACAAAATCACATATTCAACACCTCTCAGGCAATGGGTTACTGAGTAACTTCAAGGGAATAAGAGAATTATCTGAAAAACATGTTTTTTGTTCCCCCCAGGGGACACAATACTCATTCTACTCAAAACTGGTTTCAGTGGCTGCGAGGGAACGACCCCCCTCTCCCTTCCAAACGCCACGCTCCATGTACCACCTGAATGGAAGAGTGCCTGCTTATCGAGGAGGGAAAATTTGGAAGTGCTTAAACAGTTCTGTGGCTTCCTTAAAGGAGGACTCTCTACTCCATGAGTTTCCCAAATACATATCTGGGCTGAAAGAAAATGTAATTATCCAAATGAATTCTTAGATACTGGAAATAATCCTAGAAATGTTTATCCGGGAGTCAAGTCAACTTACCCTCCATGCTGGTATGAAGGATCAAGAAAGGATACTTACTTGCAAATTGTAGTCTTGCAGAATTTTAACCAAGGAATCTCTCAAATTGGGAATCTCCATTCCTTCCTTAATACGATGAATCAGGAGGATTGGGTCCACATGCGTGCCAATGTTGTTTAACAAGCCAGTAATAAATGCTGCAAAATAGCACAGGCGGTAATTAGCACGTACGCAATGTACATAGTGCAGTTTTAGGCAAGAAGTGACTCAAATAAAAAATTATTTCCTTTATGTTTTTCTTAAGTTTATTTTTATTCATTTTGATAGAGAAATACAAAGAGGCAGAGAGACAGAGACAGAGTCAGAATCCCAAGTGGGCTCTGCACTGTCAGCACAGAGCCCAGTGTGAGGCTTGACCTCACAAACTGTGAGAACCATGACCTGAGCCGAAGTCAAGGGTTAGACGCCTAACCGACTGAGCCACCCAGGCGCGCCCCTCCCCCCAAATTATTTCCTTTAAAGAAAGTGCTAAAACCAATTGAATTTCTGAACTGTCAAAAACTAACTTTCCTTTTACTTCATGACATAAGGGAGAAGCCACACAAGTCAAAAATGGCTGGAGAAGAGATGAGGGCTTCGGAAGACAGCCTGCAGTGTTGACGGGGTGCAACTCCCATTTACCGAGCATTTACACCATGGCCCGGCTCTCCCATACTTTTCTCCAGTGTTCTGCAAGGTAGCAATGTTGTTTGGCCCCATTTTATAGAAAAGGGAAATGGGGTGGTTAACTGATTCATCCAGGGCCACACACCCAGCAAGTTAAAAGCCCAAATTCACTCCTGCGCCAGGTCACAATGTGCTCCATATCGCCCACCCCGCCTCCTTGCGGGTCTGTAAATACGATTTTCTCACGCTGAGTTAGATTCTCAAAGATGCACGTGCATGTGACAACCTGCATCGGAAACGGACTTGAATAACATTATCCTCTCGTATCTCCTATAGACAGACAATCCCGAGAGTGGTGTCTAAAACTTGAAAACACTGAAAGAGATAAGCCTTTTTACTAAAACAATGAAGGGAAGGGAAGGGGGTGGACCTTAAACCACTATTGCCAGTTTCAGAATCATTTCCAGATCTTCAGAAGAGGGCTTGGGTTACTCTTGGGGGACTTCGTATTTCTTTCCGAAATGGGAGCCCTGGCGGCGGACAATCCCGTGACGGCAGCACACTCGTGCTCCTGGAGCTATGGGACAGAGACCAGGTACTGTCACAGCAGACATCCAGAGACCATCGCTGGCTACTGACAGTTCTAGGGGCCCATAAAAAGAAACAAGCCCAAAAGGGCTTGACCTTTTCAAAATAAATGCACCTGTATACAAACTGGAAAAAACACAAACTAAGCCAGATTACATTTACGGAGTTATAATGTGTTCATGGGGACACAGTGAACATCATCAGGTTAGCCACCTGTTCCTTTTCACGTTCAGGTCATGCAAAGTGACAAGCTCCAGGTTTCTCTACACAGGAGAACCAGAAGTCTTTACGATGTACTCATTAGCCTGTTTTTATCAGACACTTCTCCCTATTTTCCACCCAATGGGTCTTGAGATAATTCTTACTCTGGACGTAACTGGCTGTAGCGAGAAAAAAGGTCTGATCGCACATGGACTTTTCTGCTTACGCGGTTTGTCGATGGAATACAAAATCAGATCTTCCCAGAGCTCTCCGTCATCTTGCTCCTTGGCGAATTCAATCGCTTTATCAACATCATGCAGTTCCTCCATAATCATCTTCAGGGCGCTTCGGCTATTGCCCATTCGGCCTAGCAAAGATGTGAGAAATTCTTCATTTAGGATGTTTTCATAAAACGTTTTTAAAGAAATAGCCTATCTCTTGCTTATGTACTTCTTGTCTTGAAGGCTAATGTTTTCTTATGTGACGTTAGCCTTTACTGTTTATAACATAGTGAAATAATTAATCTCCTCTTTACTGGGTGTTTCCTTGGTGCTGAGTACTCATTTAAGTGTTTCACATAAATTACATCATTTCACCAAAGCTACTGTCCTATCAGGTATGTTCCAGTAATATTTCTATCTTATGGACGAGGACACAGAAACAATAACTTGCCAAGATCATACAGCTACTGAGCGGCAGAGGTGAAGTCTGACCCGGTCTGTCTGATTCCGACTTCCCTCCAACAGACGCGTATTTCTTTTCAACACATTCATTTCAGATACAGTTAAGACTTTTAAACGCCTTGGAGTCATTCTGCCTCTTGAGGTAGCTTTGGATTTGCTCTTTTGATACACTTTGTGCCAAACGCAAATTCAACGATCAACGACCTCGTTTCCTTCTCCTCCAAGTTCCGGTGAAAGCCTTCCAACTGCCCTCGTTAAATGAAAGTATTCACTAACTATGCTTCTATTTGGTTAATTATCTGTACACACTTTGCCCACTGATCTACTGGCATTTCAGCAGCCTTAACAGTTTGCATGAGTCTTGAATACGGTACATGTAGAATGCTTTACTCAGAGGAGGGACGGCAAGCGCCTGCCCTGTGGCAGGAACGAGTACCGGGTCTTAAATCCTCCTCGCTCTGAGCCGCCATTATCTGGTGAGAACAGCTGGCCTGGGAATAAAATGACATCCCCATCTGTTGTTCCTTCTACAGCATCTTTGTCCTACAAATATTACTCCTGCTGTTTAGGTCTTAAAAATGGCTAATTAAAAAAATATGTATAGGATTTTTAAGTTTTGATAACTTTAAAAAAAGAGATTATGTCTCTCTCCCTTTGTAAGTTCTCTACTTCCTTGTCTCCTAGGACAATTCGACATTGTGACAAAAATCCACCCCACTGGAGGATCTTTTGGGAAGGGATGCTGGAGAAACACCTAATATCTGAATTCTGTGCTTATGCCACAAATGTCCGCATAGAGCTTCCTTGGGAGGCATTCAGGAATCGACCCTGCTTTTATGCAAAGTGGTTCATTTAGGAGGAAGGGGAAAGATCATTAAGTTCTGCGGCTTTGGTACAAAAGCTATGACACATACGGAGTCCATGCGAGAGGCCCAGGGGCAACTCAGAACTAGATTACACCAGTTTTCCTCTCTCCAAAAACGTCCACAGTCAATTGCATTTTCTCTGGTCATTTAAAGTGTGATTACTGACAATGAACATGATTTTCTGCTGAGATCACAGTAAAATAGGCTGACAAAAAAAAAAAAAAAAAAAAAGACAAACTCGCCAAACCATCTTTCCTTTTCTGTATGTTAAATTTTTTTTTTAATGTTATTTATTTTTGATAGAGACAGACTGCGAGCTGGGGAGGGTCAGAGAGAGAGAGGGAAACACAGAATCTGAAACAGGCTCCAGGCTCTGAGCTGTCAGCACAGAGCCCGACGCGGGGCTCGAACCTGCAAACTATGAGATCCTGACCTGAGCTGAGGTCGGACACTTAACCGACTGAGCCCCCCAGGCGCCCCCATTAACTTCTTACAGAGGACAGTCTCTAAGCTCTGTGTGACTCTGGTGTAAAGGTGAAGTGCGTTCTTAGACAGTTTACACGGCACGGTCACGCCGTTCTGCAGCTTACCGGGGCCACAGGGGCAACAGCTACTTACTCAGAAGATAAACGGTCTCTTCTACGAAGTTCCTCTGTTGACAGATCTCTAGAGCCTTCCAACAGAACAGGGTACACGTTACTCCTGGTTATCAGGGAGGAAACAACACTAAGAGGTTCACGTACACATACACGTTTCGGAGAATTTTTCCATCGCCCTCGTTTACAAACAGAAAGTGGACGAAACCCAGGTGTTAGGTTTGGCTGGTGGCCGTCCTCGCCTGCCCGGAGCCGGGCTGGACACCCCTGACCCGTGACCTATTCGAGCCGACACAGGACGTCCCAGCAGCAAGGGCGGAGAAGGGCTTTCCCCTGGGCTTGGTCTCCATGTGACCCCGCGTTTCTTCCGGGCGGCCACGTCCCCTGTCCGGACACCCGAACGCGCGCGGACGGCTGCGCCCACGGCCGCCTCCCCGGGCTTACAGACGAGCGCTCGCAGGCGCGCGTCAGTAGCGGAGCGGGGCAGAAACCGGATCTGACCATCAGGACGGACCTAAAAGGCCATCACGTAAAGGCACGAGGGCCTCCACAGGTGACCGCGTTTCCTTGAGCGTCGGAAACAAAGACACGGTGTTCACAGACTTGAGTCCGTGGAATGGGCTGGCACACATTTACCACAGCCTGCTGCGCACCGCAGGGCCCGCCCGGAGGGAGGTGCGAGGGGACGGTAATAAAGACACCCAGAGGACGCCAGGGACGCGGCGCGCGGGGGTCTCTCCGCGCGAGGGCCGCACAGAGACACACCGCACACGGCGACGGCCGGGGCGGCAGGAACGGAGGGCCGTGTGCACAGACACGTACGCGGGCTCCGGTTCCGGGGGGGCGGGGCACCAGGGGGCGGGGGCGGGGCAACGGGCGCAAGATGGCGGACACGTCCTCTCCCACGGCCCCTACGTCCGTCCGTCCGTCCGTGGCCCTCCCACTGTGCCGCCGCGCTCGGACCGCCCAGGCGTCGCTGGGGCTGCGAGACGCCCACGGTCCGGGTCCGCTCCGCCTGTGTGGGCGGCAGCGCCTCCCAGCCCGCTCGCCCCGGAACGCCGCCCTCGCTGCCCCTCCACGCCCCGCAAGTGCTTCTGGGGAAGCGCTCCTCGGGCCGCACCGCAGGCCGCTCCCAGGACCAGCTCCGGGCGGCCCGCACGAGGCGGCGCGGGCAGCCCTGTGCCCCGCGCGGTGCCCGGCTCCCGGGGGTGTGCGGGACGCGGGGTGCCTTTTCAAGTAGATGGAGCGGGCAGAAAAGGTTTCAGGATTACTGGGTGGCAAAGGCAGTCATTTAAAATCCGGCCTCCGGCTGTTTAAAAAAATTTTTTTTTAAAAAATTTCTGAGAGCGAGCGAGCGTGAGCGGGGGAGGGGCAGAGAGAGAGGGAGGCACGGAATCCGAAGCAGCTCCAGGCTCCGAGCTGTCAGCACAGAGCCCGACGCGGGGCTCGAACCCACGGACCGCGAGATCGTGACCTGAGCCGAAGCTGGGCGCCTGACTGACTGAGCCCCCCAGGCGCGACCCCCCCCCGCACCCCTCGCCCACAGTTGTTTTAAAAACAAGGACAAGGCGATCGAAAGACTAGCGTTAAGTTCAGCAGCTCGTGGGGCTAATGGCCTATCACGGAAAATGACGGTAGGCGCTGGTTTGCAGTTTAGATTTTTGGCTTCCGGTTTTTGTGTACAATATAGATTTAGATGTGTCTCTGGTTGGAGATTCACTGCTAAAAGGGAGGGGGAAATGCTGATGGTAGAAATGGATGTGCGGGGGGGCAGGAGGAGACCCCCCCCTCGTACCAAACAGTAAAGGAAAAACAACCCTTGCTTTAGAATGACAGATTAGGGAGGAGTGTGAGGTACACAGATTATTTCAGTGAGGAAACGTGAAGCCTGGAAGGCCACAGTGAAGACGAAACACTTGACTGGACGGCCCGCAAGTTCCTTTAGCAGTTGGTGGCCAGGGCGCCTGGGCGGCTCAGTTGGTTAAGTGTCCAATACTTGATCTCCGCGCAGGTCGTGATCTTACAGCTTCGTGGGCCCGAGCCCCACATCAGGCTCTGCGCTGACAGGGTGGAGCCTGCTGGGGATTCTCTCTCCCTCTCTCTGCCCCTCCCCGACTTGCACTGTCTCTCTCAAAAAAAAAAAAAAATTTTTTTTTAAGTTATGTGGCAGAAATAGCCAAGTTGCCCCCCAATATCCTTTAGCCATTTTCTGTAGTAATAAGATTTTAGGTGGGTGTGTCACTGTTTAGAATTTATAAAACAGTCTCCGAGCCTTCCTAGCCACAGGAGAGCGGCGTGACTGACACTGCCCTCAGAGGTGAGATGGCAGCATGGCAGCTTCTGATAATATTCTTTAAGAAGCAATGCGAGTCAGGGGCGCCTGGGTGGCTTAGTCGGTTAAGCGTCCGACTTTCGCTCAGGTCATGATCTCGCGGTTCGTGGGTTCGAGCCCCGCGTCGGGCTCTGTGCTGGCTGCCAGCTCAGAGCCTGGAGCCTGTTTCAGAGTCTGTGACTCCCTCTCTCTCTGACCCTCCCCTGCTCACGCTGTCTCTCTCTCTCTCCTAGAAATAAAAAAAACAAACAAAAAACATTAGGAAGCGATGCGAGTCAATGCTTTCTTTTCTCATTTTTAGTGCTTTCACCCAATCGTCTCCTGGAAACATGAATGATACTCTCTTATACCTCCAGTTCGAGGTCTTACAAGGTGAGGGGCCCAGAGAACAGACCGCGTGACAGCCACCACCGACCGGGCTCTGCCACCTGGACTTCTGTGTGACAGAGACCTCGACTGCTAGTCTGTTGAAGCCACTATTATTTTGGGATTCTGACTGCTCATAGCTGAACCCAATCCTAACCAACACGTAGAAAATCTTCATTTGTTTTGATTAAAAACCCGATCTACTTTATCTCTATACCGTCAGGTCCAAAAATGAATCATCATCACCAACAATGGAACTTTCTTATGGATTCCTTACCCTTCTGGGATGATGTGAGAGTAGAGACAGGATACACATGTGAGAAGTTAGTGAAAGGGAGCAGTAAAAAACCAAACCAAAACCAAAAAAACCATGAAGTCCAGAGGACCTGGGACCACTGCAACAAAGAGCTGTACAGTTTATGGCTGGATGAGACCATGTTGCACACCGATCAACAAGAAACTGTGGTAAGACCGGATAGGTGGAATGGTTAGAAGGAGACACCGTGACTTCCGAGTATACTGCTTAGTTTATTACCAAAAGGCATCTATCATCAGTTTTCTACCGCGAAACTGGCTCACACTAAAGTACCAGAAGTTTCCAACAAAACCATCTCTCCTTTTCTTGAGCACTTAAGAACACGCTGGTCTCAAACCGCACAGACTTCATAGCTTGAAGCCTCACCTGAGCTAAGACAGTAGTCTCTTGTTGTCTGTGGCTGTTTAAATTCAAATTAAAAATTCAGTTCCTCACTAGATGCTTCTCGACCACCTGACTACGCCACGTGGCTCCCGGCTGTCTGGCTGGTGCAGCACATTTTTATCACCGTGGAACGTTCCACAGGGTGGCGCTGCTGTATTCAGACATCACTCAAAAATGACAAGTCATGTGGGAAGAAGAGTCTCAAGACAAATCTGAAGTGAAGAACGGTCTGGAATGCAAGCGGATGTGTAACACCAAGCTCAAAGATAATCTGAGTCTCTGAAATCGGAGTTTTTCCAGATTTTTAAACGTTTTAGGATTAGTTTCTGACAATATCTGAAATTATCATTCTTTTCTCATGTATGAGAGGGCAGAGACTCTAGAAATCTCTACAAATTTTGAGTAAACTGTAAAAAGAAGATATTTCTGGTACATAGAATTTTTCAATTATCGACAGTGGATAAAACCATGTTTCCCTAGATTCTTGAATGTTTTGGGGCCACAGTGGCTCCCTCTAGAGGAAAGAGTAGAGAAATGAAGTTTTAAAGCCTAAATAGGAGGGAGACAGACATGGACACAGAGACCAACAAAGATACAGACACACAGACGGAAAGGGAGAATCAGAGCAAAAATAAAAGGAAGAAGAAGAATGACAGAAATGGAGTAAAAAATGATGCAGATGTTTTAGTTTTCCTTTTCCTGATTTAGTATAAAGGCAAGGAACAGAGTGAGAAACTTGGGAATAACTAACAAAAACTTTATCATCTATAAATGAAATAACTTCCACCCAGCCTTGACCCTGCTACTGTTTAGCCAGTCTTCTCTTTAAAGGTCATTAATGGGAATCCATAATCGTTGCATCTCTCAGCTTTATTTCTGCAAATTCATAAATACTGCCACCTTGTAAATGCCATTACATATGAGGGAGATCTTAAATTCAAGTATAAATTTCTAAAGCTGCACAGCTCATATTCTGCTTTTATCTATTCTAGGCATAAGCAAATGTGATCTGGAAATGAAAACTAATACCAGTTGATAATTTAGTTTAAAAACTGATGTCTTGGGGCGCCTGGGTGGCTTAGTCAGTTAAGCAACTGACTTGGGATCAGGTCATGATCCCACAGTTTGTGGGTTTGAGCCCCGCATCTGGCTCTGTGCTGACAGCTAGCTCAGAGCCTGGAGCCTGCTTCGGATTCTATGTCTCCCCCTCTCTCTGTCCCTCCCCTGCTCGTGCTCTGTTTCTGTCTCTCAGAAAATGAATAAACATTAAAAAATTAAAAAAAAAAAAAACAAAACCTGATGTCTTTTGGGGTGCCTGGGTAGCTCAGTCAGTTAATTGTCTGACTTCGGCTCAGGTCATGATCTCGTCTTTGTGGGTTCAAGCCCTGCGTCGGGCTCTGTGCTGACAACTTGGAGCCTGGAGTCTGCTTCGGATTCTGTGTCTCCCTCTCTCTCTCTCTGCCCCTCCCCCACTCTGCTCTGTCTCTGGTCTCTCAAAAGCAAATAAAAACAGGGTTGCCTGGGTGGCTCCGACGTCGGCTAAGTGTCTGACTTTGGCTCAGACCATGATCTCACAGTTTGTGAGTTTGTGCCCTGTGCCAGGTTCTGTGCTGACAGCTCAGAGCCTGGAGCCTGACTCTGATTCTGTGCCCCTCCCTTGTTCACATTCTGTCTCTCTCTCTCAAAAATAAACAACTGTTAAAAAAAAATAAGAATAAATAAAAACATTAAAAAAACAACCGATATCTTTCATGATTCTTGGAATACTAAGGATTATCAATATTACCGTTGTTACTATTTTAATTAACGTTCTAAACCTGAGAAATGATTCCTGGCCATAGTGGAAAGAGTAGAGGGCGCCTAACTTAAGAGATCCAACTTCCAAGTCTGGGCCTCTGACTTATTAGCTCTAGACTCTGGGTTGTTTCTTTCAATTCCTGAAGACTCAGCTTGTTGGGGATAAAATGACTTTATCCACCTACCTGTGCCTTTGTAGAGATTAAATAAAAATAAGGTACATGAAAACACAGCACAGGTTATAAGGCACAATGGAAACATAAACGAGTTTTATGGTCTTTTTAAATTGCTGCCAGTGTTAGAAATTCCTACCACCTCTGTATCTTCTTTAGAAGGAACAACTGTTTCATAAGGGCTAATGATTAGTTTTAGAATTTAGGAGTTGTGGGGATTTTAAATCCTGAACTCTGGATCCCACTTAAAGAGCTGCTGATGTGATGTCTGAATGTCTATAGTCTTTGGCCAAATATTATCACCTGTGGGATTTCAAGCAAAACAAACTTAAGTTTGACCGGGATTCTTGGAGATTTCAAGCAGCCATCGTTTGGAGTCACCTTACCTCTCAACAATTACCCAAATCCCCACAAAGGCGGATAACCCGGAAAGAGACAACTGTTCTGCCAGAAGTGAATTACCAACAAGAGGGGGTCAACATGCTTTTAATAATAAAGCTTTGAAACGTTAACCATTTCCCATTTAAATGAAAATAAGCACCAAAATACCACCAAAGCATTTATAGAACGAAACATCTATACACTCTTCTGGAACAAAGATTTCTTTGGTGGGGGCATTAAAAAAATTAAGTTCTTAACTTTGTATTTAATAGAAAATGGTACAAATTTTCTGAGTCTCTCTTTAGACAGAACAGGTGAACCTGAATCATGACCTTCACTTCACAGTTAGCGTGCTTGGCGTGCATTTCATGGGAGGTGAATTTGCTTTTTATAAATTGCTAGCTTTTTCAGGTTATAAGTAAAAACAGAATGAATTAGTTCTTTTTCAGGTTATAAGTAAACATCTAAGGAATTAGTTCTAAGATGATTAAATGTTTATAAAGTTCTCATTTCTAGGGAAAAAGGAATGAGATCCTTCCTGAGTTACTAAAGAATATCTTCTTTAGGATGGCACTATGTACCTGGGCAAGGATAATGATGTATTTTTGTGCAAATATACAGATGGATATACAAAATGGGTCCTGATGAAAGATAATCTCTTATGAAGAAGTCTCAATGATCTGTAACATGAGAGCTCATCTACAAAGTTCTGAAAAGGTACATTATTGACTTGATTATTTTTAATGGCATGTTTCTACCATAACCAGCTCTAATTCATTTTATTCACAATTCTCTTTCAGTGGAAAACATGAGATAAATTTAAAAAAAAAAAAACTACTTAAAACATAACTGGCTTCTGCTGAATTCATTTACTCGCAAGTAGCTCTTCTCAGTGGATCAGAGAGAAACATTCTAAAAGCTCTGTACGATGCTCTTAGCAAGTTTTACGTATTGCAAGGGCCATGAGTAGATCTGCAATTTTCTAAGGCTCTCCTTTTAGGGAGAAGAGTGGGCCTTGTGTTGAACACTACTGTACCGGAAAACGCTAGATGAGTTGACAATGTGAGAAACGCAAACATCTTGGGATGTGAGTGGCGCCCCCGCACCCGAGTTCTATGAATGAGGAGGCCCCCACAGTGGTGGCCGATCAGGGGTTTGGGTCTCCGTGTAAGGAGTCGGCCAGAGTCAGCCCCGTCTTCTTGGAAGCAAGTATCACGTCCTCAGAAGGTGAGATATGAACAGAGGGCGCTGTTGGAAGAGGAAGGGCCTCACTTTCTTCCCTAGATTACAGATTCTGTGGCGAGAAGACGGAAACATCTGCTTTTATTTTTTAAAGCAAGATGATGGATTTCCAAATTTCTTCTTGGGAAAATGTCTTAGGACCCAAATTTAAAAGGTTCAAAGTTTTCACCTACTAATAGGCAGGCAAGGGATTTTTTTCATGAAGTACAGATTTTGAAAATCGATGGAGCTGAAATTGGTTCACAATAAATCCAACACATTTATCAACATGGCTGGGGAAGCAACTATAAAAGTGGTCAGTGCACATAAAGTGCATTATTATCAATCAGTTTCTTTAAGTTTTCGTTTATTTTGGAAAGAGAGAGAGAGAAAGACAGCATGTGAGTGGGGGAGGGGCAGGGAGACTCCAAGCAGCCCCGCCACACTGTCAGCACAAAGCCCAATGCAGGGCTTGAACCCACGAACCATCAGATCATGACCTGAGCCAAAACCAAGAGCCGGATGCTTAACCAACTGAACCACCCAAGTGCCCCTCAATCAACTTAATATAGATCTCTTATGGGTCAAATACATTTTTTTGTGTTCATTTTGTTGATACATACAGCTGACTAAAAAGTACTTATTATCTGGCCATCTGAATTCAGGTAGATACCTGTATGTTCGACTGCATTCCAGAAAGTATGTCAGATGTTAGCATTCAAGACAGTCTGAAGAACCACGGGACACTGCTGGCCTTAGATGGCCCAGGTGCTAGTACATATATGGTTAAGTATCCACTGTGTTGAAATAGCAGGCTCATAAAACTTACTAGTTCATATGCATTCATTTATTCACTCGCTCACTCCCGACGCAACAGACATTTAGGAAATGTCTAATGAGTGCGGGTTGCTGCGTTTACCAAAAATGCTAACTCCTTGTCCTTTAAAGATTGTACAGGATAGTGGCAAAGAGACTAGTAATTTATTATAACTACAATGTTATATAGTGTAAAGGAGAAACACAGAAACGCAGCGATGTAGATGTGGAAAGCAGACAGGGTGCGGGACCTAAGTTACTGACGTCGAGTCTGGGACAACGGCTTCTGTCTTGGGATAGCCTGGGTCTCCTTCCTAGGCTGATCTGGGGCCCCACTCTGACCCTGGTAAACTGACTCGGACTCCTGATACCATTTTAAAAAAATATTTATGTATTTATTTTGAGAGAGAGACAGAGGGTGTGAACAGAGGAGGGACAGAGGGAGAGACACACACAGAACCCAAAGCAGGCACCAGGCGTTGAAGTGTCGGCACAGAGCCCAACACGGGGCTTGAATCCACATGAGATCGTGACCTGAGCTGAACCTGGATGCTCAACCGACTGAGCCAGCCAGTCACCCCGGTGTTACCATTTTTGCTTGGTGGTTGATTGAGTCCTAGACCCTGGATTAAACCCTTATTCCAATTAAACCCGGCACAGAAATGCTTTAGCTCTTCATCCAAATCTGAGCCAAGAGGACCTCCAATTCTCATCAGGATGCCCCCGCAAAACCTAATGCTTCGAGAGCAACAGGGATGGACAGGGATGGCTGAGCGACAGGAAGGCGAGAAGGATCAACAGCTTACCAACAAGGACAACTGCTTCGCCTGACGTGTACGGGACGAGTCTGCAACTTACCTTGTCTTTTTGTTTTTTTTGAAGTTTATTTATTTATTGACTTATTGAGAGAGGGAGGGAGGGAGATAGAGAGAGAGGGAGAAAACACACGTGAGTAGGGTAGGGGCAGTGAGAGAGAAGAGAGAATCCCAAGCAGGCCCTGTGCAATCAGGGTGGAGTCCGACATGGGGCTCGAACTCACAAACTGCGAGATCACCATCTCAGCTGAAAACCAAGAGTCGGACGCTTTCACCGACTGAGCCACCCAGGCGCCCCTGTGACTTACCTTTTCAAGCGGGCAATGGGTACTATCTCGGAGAAAGGGAAGTAAGTTTGGTCGATCATATTCAGCATAAAGGCTAATCTGCTTTTCATGGTAGCGCTGCCCCTTATGATGGTCTCTCTTGAAAAGCTTATGCAGATACTAAAAAGAACAAAAGAATAAACCATGAATATAAAAATAAGAAAAGCAATACTTGTTTACCACTGCTGTGTTCAGTTCTAAATAGCCTGGGGGAAAAGCAGTTTTCAGGAGGAAAAGTGGAAAGAACACCTTCAGAAGAGCAAGGACATTCTGATACTTTCTCTAGAATGGCCTTGAGTAACCTGGCTCAACTACTTAACCAGCCATGTGACCTCAACAAGTCACTAACCTCTGTGTGACTGAGTCTCTTTATCTGCAAAAATCTCACAGGGTGGCTGGGAAGACTGAATGAGCTGCCTTGTGTAAAACACTCAGGTCCATGATGGCGTATGGGAAGCACTAGAGAAAGGTTAACGAAGTTGTTAATATCATTACCATCGTCCGCTTTGCCTCAGAAATAAAATGCTTGATTAATGGCCTTCCTAAATCCTAAACACTCTCGTCTTCTACATTAAAGGGGTATAGTCACGGGACAAGAGTATGTCCTTAGAAGCTCAAGCAACAAGTGCTAAATTAATTTTCACACATTCTGCATCTGCTAAGTCTTGTTGAGATCCGTGTCTGCAATGACGTGCTGCCTCTTCTGGTGACATCGAAGGTTAAAACTCAAGAGCAGTACAGGTGTCCTAAGCCAATTTTCCACACCGATTCCTTTCCCTAAGCGGTCTGAAAAAGTTAATGGACCTCAAAGAAAGTGAGTCTTTCACTTTCTACTCAGAGGCAAGATGAAGTCTGTCAACACGTTACACAGAAGTTAGAAATCGATGCCCGATGTACACTTAAGTGTTTGGTGTACACATGCACCCGGTTACCACTGCAGGCAGACAGACCCGAGGGCACCGTCACATAAAGTACATTCCCACCCTGAGTGGACTGGCTTGTGAGAAACGGGCTTCAGCTCGCCCTGGAAGCTGTGACTGTAACTAGGTTAGCTGGATTTGGACATACACTAAACGAGTCTAAGCACGACATATGCACGCAGAGAAACGGCTCCTCAGGGCAACCCTGCATGTCTCCCCAAGGCCAGAAGGGGGCAGGGAGCGGCTGGCGCTCCACGGTGGTCTGAGGGCGGCCCCACCTGTCCCCTGGCACTGGGGTCAGCGTGTGAGCAGGACACGCGGCGCAGGTCTCCAGCGGCGCAAACAGGATGCGAAGGCTCTGTCACATCTGCCAACGCCAATTTCCAGAGACCTTATGTTGC
Organism: Hyaena hyaena; assembly: GCF_003009895.1. Taxonomy (NCBI): domain Eukaryota; kingdom Metazoa; phylum Chordata; class Mammalia; order Carnivora; family Hyaenidae; genus Hyaena; species Hyaena hyaena. The sequence continues at coordinate 379,731 of NW_024081915.1, read as the reverse complement.
CTGACGGGGAAGAGGAGCCATTTTGGTGGGAGCCATTTTAATGGGAGCTCTCATCATTTCACCACTGCACTAATGACACTACCACACAGATACCTCCCCCCGCAGTCCTGTCTCAAGCCTCAATCAGGCCAGAAATCACTGCTTTATAAACAAGTCCCAAGGTGGCCAGCATGGTGGCGCCTCGCTTGCCGAAGCAGACAATCTTGAGATTTCCGGTCATGAACACTATAGCAACAGCACCTGCCCAACCCCTGACCGAACCAAAACAGAACCAAGTACCTCACATGCCCACCATGGAGTCTTCAAAAGCTTCTTGCATGAAATTGACTTCTGGTTAAAGACTCCATCCCGAGTCTCTTCTTGGGTGCAAAGAAGCAAAGATCCAAGAGCCCCCATCGATTTTTTTAAAAATTTAAGTCCAAGTTGGCTAACATATAGTGTAATAATGGCTGAAGCCATTATTAAGTAGAATTTAGTGATTCATCACTTACATGTAACAACCCTGTGCTCATGCCAACAAGTGTCCTCCTTAATGCCCCTTGTCCATTCAGCCCCCCCCACAATACCCCGCCAGCAACCCTGAGTCTGTTCTCTGTATTTAAGAGTCTCTTATGGGTTTGCCCCTCTCTGTTTTTGTTTTTTCTTCTCTTCCCCTATTTCATCTTGTGTTTCTTAAATTCCACATATGAGTGAAATCATATGATATTTGTCTTTCTCTGACTTATTTTGCTTAGCAGAAGACATTCTAGTTCATCCATGTTGTTGCAAATGACAAGATTTCATTCTTTTTGACTGCCAAGTAGTATTCCATTTGTGTGTGTGTGTGGTGTGTGTGTGTGTGTGTGTGTGTGTGTGTGTGTGGTGTGTGTGTGTGTACTGGACCCACTTACTTTCCCTGAAGCCTTTTCTTGTATCATTTTTAAAGGACATAGAAAACATACATTCCTGCCTCATTCTGGGAATCAAAGTAGCCTCTCAAGGAAGTCTAGAATAGGCCTTAAGAGTACTACCCCTGAGGCCAAATGAGAGAAGAGAGAAGAGCTAGCATGAGGGTGAGGGACAGAAAAAGTGAGGCTCTGTTCTTGGCCCCTTCTGAGCTGTGGTAATTTTCGCTTGGCTTGTCCTCGGTGCTAACTACAGAAGCAAGGTGCTTACTCCTAGACAGTCTGGTGATACAAACATGAATATGAAAACTTTTCTTAAAATCACAATGCAGTTAGGAGTCAAAGTACCCGAACTGTAATTAGTCCCTAGCCGGAGTCAGAGCTTACTAATTGCAGATTACGGCTGGTGGTACCCTTCACCGATACTGACAGGTGGCTCGACCACTATGAAATCAACAGGGCAAATGAAGACGGTCATGCTTACCACGTGCTGCAACTCTGGTCTGTCTTCTAATTCTTCTACGACCTTTTTAATCTAGAGAGAAAAGGACTTTTTAAACATGGAGTTACAGGAAGACACAAACACAGCTGTGAGATCATCTGACAAACATCTCTCTTCCTTAGGGCTAGGGCGCTCCTAGACTCTCATCTGGCAACACACACAAAAACAGATACTCACTGAAATCTTATCTTCATTGTCCAAAAGCATGTCGACGGCTTTCTGAAATAAAAAAAAAAAAGTAGCCGCAGTCATTGACCTGTGCTGTGTAAGAGAACACCGAACACAGCGTACTGCGCACGCCATCACAGTTCACGGGGGAGGCTTTCTTTCCCACACACAAGGGTCCCTTTGAGTGGTCACAGCCCTTAAGGGAGGTATGTGTAAAAGAACATATTTTAACACGTGTCTCAGTCGGAGGCCTGCTGTTCTGCACCCCACGGAAACACTCCAGCTACAACCCCCCAAACACCAAACGTCTCGTCTACACATATTCTAGTCCCCGTGTTGTCGGGCATGGCTCACAGGCACTCCTGTGACTCTCACTAGCTACCGAGGGCGTACTGTTCCCAGGACCACAAAAACAAGCTTCGCTTCCTGCCGCCTGCACCCTCACTGACACCCTCTATGGATTCCACAGGTGTGAGGGGCAGTCTTCTGTGGAGACAAAGCTAAGAGCCAGGAAAAAATTAGATACTTGGAGTCTCATACAGATACCAAGCTTATGGACTTTCAGAATTCACGAATAAATTTATTTCTGAATTTATTTACATTCATGAAACACACATGAGCCCGTGTCCGTAACAACAGGGAGCGGGAAGACAGACCACCAGACGGAGCGCCGTTCGTACATAATAACCGGGTCCTGCTCTTGACCCCGCTGCTGCCTACTTACCCATTCCATTTGTTTCCCTTCTAAAATGTGATGATGTTAGAGATTATCCTTAAGGTATCTTCTAATTAGAAAACTCTGATTCTTTAACTTTGGTTCCTACTCTTGAACAGCAATTAGTCTCAGCTCGTTCATCCTTTTTCCCTACAGCTACACATGCCAAACCCGGCTCCTGAGACACACGGTGGGGGTGGGGTGGGAAGAAGAGGAGAGCAGACGAGAGGGGAATGTAATTAATTTTTATATAAGCACTTCATCCTCCTAATCATCTTCTGCCAGAAAAGCACCACCTCTGCCCCCGAACTTCTTCAGAACTGCACACATTCTTTTTAGATCGGCAGTCCCTAAGGACTTGAATCATCCAGTATGAAACAAGGGCTAAGAAGCATCTTTCAAGGGGGGGGAAAAGTGGATTTAGCTTCTATTTAAGTTTATGAAGACTATAGCACATAATATATACATAATATACATGCACACGTACATACATAACATAGGGCAGAACACCCTTTAATGGAATAAAATAAAATGGAAAAATCAATGTAACCCTTTTGGAGCCTTACAGGTTTTACTCTTTAACTAAAATTTCAATTTTCTGAATGAGGAACTGTGTTTTATGAACTTCTTTATGTCCAGCATGGTTACTTGTCATTAGCTTTCTATGTTATACACACACACATGCTACTGTGAGCTGTGGGGGTTGGGTGCCCTCATGAGTCAAGCAATCAGTAGATTCAAATTTGTCATGCAATAAAATAACACATCCTGCATGTCTGAGCCCAGTGAAAACGCCACCTGGTAGATCTGTGAATGCCAAATGAATAAAATCACAATAAATGGGTCAAAACAGAGGTTCACCTAATATTTTAATTCTGGGACACACAATTAAGACAGGTGAATAAGCCAAAGTGTATTGGCTAGTTTCTGTTTTTATGAATTATGTGAATTGTTTGACTACACAATTACTTCTCACACACACACACACACACACACACACACACACCTTTCTAAGTTCCACATCAGATTATGATTGCTTTTGCAGAATAACCACATCAAACAAAGGATTCCTGAATCCCAAGTACTAAAATAGCTTAACATCTCAGGGCGTCTGGGTGGCTTCGTCAGTTAAGCATCTGACTCTTGATCTCAGCTCAGGTCATGATCTCAGGGTTCGTGAGGTCAAGCTCTATGACAGGCTCTGCACTGGCAGCATGGAGCCTGCTGGGGATTCTCCCTCCCTCTCTCTCTCTGCCCCTCCCGGTCGCATGCACACACTCTTTCTCTCTTTCAAAATAAATAAAATTAAAAAAATATATATATAGCTTAACATCTAGTGAGGATCAGTGTTCTAAACATGATCACATATATCCAAGCTACCTGATTTATTACCTTCTCCAGCATTTGAACAGGTGTCCAATTATTAAAACTTTAGAAGAGTAAAAATAATTGATCGGTATTAAAATAAACGCATTACCTCAGAATCAAAATCCATCAATAAAACAATTTTATCCTTGATAGAACTGAAAAGGTTATGCTTGTGGATCAACTGGAAAACATCTTTATGTCTTAATGTTAAGTATATTTCCAGAGCATTGCCATAATTTTTGTCGTAGGTGTACCTGGAAATATAAAATATTTTTACATTAATGTTCATCAACATCAGTTAATTAAACACACATACAAATCATGTTTTGCAATATGAAACACTGAAAAATGTGTTTCAACAGAAAAGTCCACTTTATCTGCAAGACTATCCCTTGGGGTTTCACTCTATGTGACCAGTAAGAACTTCTTCCTGAGAACCTTGTTTCCCATCTCACCAAAACCTCGGGAAATTTACAACATTCAAGGACTAAACGTTTTCTTTTACAGGAATTCTCAAAAATTTTTCGTAGAAATCCATACTCAGGCAAAGAAACTATGATCCAGAAGAAAGGGAATTTTTATTCCAGTAATAAAAAAATTCAGCTCCAGTGTTTTACAAGCGGTGTTCAGCTGGCAAATGGATTCTATCCCAAAAGCTTATTTGTAACAGGAGCTTATAAAACTTACGTGTTTTTCTAGTGAAACACTGTTTTTCACATTAATTCAGAGGATAGCTTCTGAAAACCAACTGAACCTAAATTGTCCTTCGAGTCCATTATTTGGTAAAAATTATTTTTATGGGATGCCTGGGTGGCTCAGTCAGTTATGCATCCAATTTTGGCTCAGGTCAGGATCTCACGGTTCTTGAGTTCAAGTCCTGCACTGGGCTCTGTACTGATGGCTCAGAGCCTAGAGCCTGCTTCAGACTCTGTGTCTCCCAATCTCTATGCCCATCCCCTGCTCACACTCTGTCTCTCTCTCAAAAATACACAAACATAAAAAAAAAAAACTTTTAAGAATTATTATTTTTAAAGTATTTTTTTCACATTTATTCATTTTTGAGAGACAGACAGAGAGCGCATGGGGGAGGGGCAAAGAAAGAGGGAGATCCAGAATCTGAAGCAGGCCCTAGCGTCTGAGCTGTCAAGCACAGAGGCCGATGCGGGGCTTGAACTCACAAACCACAAGGTCCTGACATGAGCCGAAGTTGGATGCTTAACCGACTGAGTCACCCAGGTGCCCCTAGTTAAGAATTATTAGTATAGTTAGTACTACAAAATCCAAGGAGTATCTAGAACAATGTTTCTAGAAGAAAATGGTCAGCATTCCAACCCAGGATGTAACTCTAAGCCATTTTGGTGCACTTTCTTGGTCTTGGCAAAGGACACAAGCAGATGGGCAGGGGTGGTGGGGGTGCCCAGGAGAGGCTGACGCAGGAACAGCCTTCCTGACACGACCTGTGGCGGGCTTCTCTTTTCACCACAGCAAAGCTGCCCTAAGGCAGGACTGTGTCTTACCTATTCCTGTGTCCCAGGCATATAGAAGAAATCGCAAATCACCTGAAGTGCCCAACAAATATGAAAGCTATTAACGAAGCTTCCATTTTCTCAGCTCTGACTCGGTGCCAGGCATGGCACTTAATTAGTTCTTAATTACGACCTCTCCTTCAAGCCTTCAAATCAGCCCGTAAGGAATGTATCCATCTTACAGAGAAGGAGTCTGAGGTTTGGGACATTAACTGGCATGCGGATCCAAGAGTGACAGAATCCACAGCCTGCCTGGGAAACCAATTTTCTTCTGGAATCTCAGACCCGGCACTCTGCCCTTTCTGCACCACTGCCTCCACACAGAGCTGCTGACCAGGGTCCTCTCTCCTCTGGGAACCCGGTTCCATTCTGTTCGCACAGTTTCACACCTTTCCCTCACCCGCTAGCTGTTCACCAGAGGTTTATGAAAGGACTTTACTAAGAGCGAACATAGGAAAATGGTGTAAAAGGCTCCCTCTTCTGCGTCTTCCCATCCAGAGTCGCTAGATCTACAACATGAAAACCCCTCATGGGGATTGAACTGGAAACAGCAGCACTAAATTATACTCACAGTTCCGCCAGGGTTCTGAGTAGGGTCCTATTCTGACTGTCTTTCTTCAGGTGATCCCGAACTGCTTGGACTATTACTGAATTATTGTACAGATTTCCTGGCCATTCTCGGATCAGAGTGGCAAAACCCTAATCAAGAGGGAAAAACAGAAAAACGCTCTTTAAATAGAACAGCAATCCAAAAGGTTTAAACAATGCTCAAAAGCATTCACGTAAACAGACAGAATAATTTTATCATTAAAACTCTGGTCCAGGGGTGCCCGTGTGGCTCTATCGGTTGAGTGTCCAATTCTTGATATCGGCTCAGGTCACGATCCCAGGGTCATGGGATGAAGCCCCACGTCAGGCTCTGCACTGAGAGTGGAGCCTGCTTAAGATCCTCTTTCTCCCTCTCCCTCTCTGCCCTCCACTCACGTGCTCTCTCTCTAAAATAAAAAAAAAAAACACACACACACACAACTTTGGTCCGAAAACGTGTCACCAACTTTCAGACTCTGGGCTTGGGGGTGGGGAGGGAGGCAGAGGATTACTGCATGCTAATCTCCACTTGCCGTTTCTGGAAGGAGGTGGCGCCCTCCAGTCCCGCACAGGTAAGGAAGGGGGTTCAATAACGCAATGCTGCACACACAGAGTTTAGGTCCGCCTTGCTTTAACCTCACTCTGGACTAACCATAACAGCCGGATGACCCCCTCAGCATCTTGAAGATACTGCCCCAGTCGGCTACTCTCCTTCCCACCTCCTGTGCCTCCTGTGCCGGGCCACGTGTGCAAGGGTCACGCAGGCGTCCTGTGCGGCTGGCACCGCCACACGAGGTGGCTTGTTCCCGCGGCAGAATCACCGGCACCTCACCTGCCACAAGACATCATCTTTGTCTTCTTGTCATTCTTGCCTCTAAACCTAGTTTTTCTGGGCGATTTGGGACTTTGGCTCAAGCCGTGGCCACTAGCTGGGCCTCACATTTTATGGTTCTTATAGAAACCCCCAAATTTCCTGACTGGATCCTGTTTCCCTCCTACGGTTGATTCATGGCCGGTATCCCTCCTGATTCCTCACTTCCGAGCTCAGGTTTTGTAACTCAGAGTATGGCAGAGGACTTTGCTCACTGATCCCGGAAACTCGTAGAGAAAAACCTTACATGTGTTCAAGATGGCAAAGTAAAAATCTTCATACCATTGAAAAAGATCCTATTATTAATATTAAATATCTCAACGAGTGCTTTAATATACTACTATGAATTTAGTTAAGTGACATTCATTTATTTTAATGTTTATTTTTGAGAGAGAGAGAGAGAGAGAGAGAGAGAGCGTGCATGAGTGAGGGAGGGGCAGGGAGAGAGAGGGAGGGAGAGAATTCCAAGCAGGCTTTGCACTGTCAGCACAGAGCCCGGTGTGGGGCTCAATCTCACAAACTGTGAGATCATGACCTGAGCAGAAATCAAGAATTGGACAATTAACTGACTGGGCCACCCAGGCGCCCCACTTAAGTGAGATTCAGAAATGAAAACAGTGTGGTGGCATTTGCTTCTGTAAAGTACCAAGATGTGGTCCAAAGACAATCCCAAAGAATCAGGGTCACGGTCTCCATTCAAGTCCTACCTAAGGAACCCCGGGCAGGATGGCAAGAGACCAGAACGGGGAACACGCTCTCCATTCAAACTGCAACCTTCGCACATAAGAGCATGACTGCAGCTTGACATGAGAGGTCTGGGGAGACGTGTCCCTAAAGCGAAGACGGTGTATCTTATAAAACCACTGAGTCAGAATATTAAAATGTTCTTAGAACCCAAATGATACTTCGGATCAAGTTTCTAAGACCACGTGATTTATAAAATAAAAAAGTCTGAAAAGATTCCCACCCAAACACTGGTGGCTCTTAGGAGCCATGAGACCAGGAATAATATGGTTTGGGAAACGAGGCGGCTTGGCTTCTCTGTCTTCCCCGTTCATGTGACAGCCTCGCAGTACTGCCAAGATCTAATACAAAAGGAGACAAAATGACCGGTCATACTGTGCGATAAAAACATGATGACTCCTACATAAGCTGAAATAAACACTTATCACATTTCACGTTATGCTTTTCTCTGCTTAACTGGCTCCGTGCGCCCTGGAATAGATGTGCTAAGAAACACTGAAGCAATCAACCCTGCGGCCTTTCTGATTAATCAGAGGACACGGTTATCAGCGAAATGTTATGATCGAGTGGGGAAAGTCAGAGAGCACCTCAGTGCCCATCAGAGTTAAGTGCAACGTTACACAGTGTTCCTTAAACGAAACGCCACAGCCAATTCTACTTTTAATAAGCTTATACATTTGTCACTAATATTATGAAACTCATCGAAGTTTTTAACTCATCATGGAGCTCCAGTGGCATTATCGGTTGGCCCACAGTCCTTATAAAAATAATTCTGCTATGGGGCACCTGGGTGGCTCAGTCAGATAAGTGCCCGACTTTAGCTCGGGTCATGATCTCATGGTGTGTGGGTTCGAGCCCCGCGTCGGGCTCTGTACTGACAGCTCAGAGCCTGGAGCCTGCTTCAGATTCTATGTCTCCCTCTCTCTCTGCCCTTCTCCTGCTCACACTTGTCTCTGTCTCTCAAAAACAAATGTTAAAAAATTTTTAAAAAAATATATAAGTAAAATAATTCCGCTAGGTTGTAAATAAAACAATGGAGCTATATGCGTATTTCAGTAGAAACCTCATAGAAACAAGTCATGAGGCATCCCTACCTCCAAGTAAATACTGCCACTTCAGATCTTTTAAGGAAGAAAATCGAGGAGTTAATATTCCAGAGAGGTAGACAGCTGTTTTTTGTTTTCTATCTGACTTATAGTGCTGTTTAGTGACACAAAATTTTCATCCACATAATACGTGATCAAAAGTGTTGCTACAGAACACTGCTCCCTACTCAATTATGTGACAATTTAATTCAAAATTAAACATGAAACTAAGACTGAGGGAAGGCAAACAATTTCTAACAGCTTATGGCAGCAACAATAAATTACATATACCCATCTTTACAGTACTGACCAGGCAGATGCCCTGAATATTCAGGAAGAAACACCCACGAACTCTAAGCTTAAGTCATGCTTATTTCTTTCTCTCTCAGTCAACAGACTTCTAGACATGAATCAATAGGATAACTTTAATGACACAGAATTTAAATTTTTTTAAATGTTTTATTTATTTCTGAGAGAGAGAGAGAGAGAGACCATGTGAGCAGGGGAGGGTCAGAAAGAGAGGGAGTCACAGAAGCCAAAGCAGGCTCCAGGCTTTGAGCTGTCAGCACAGAGCCTGACGCCGGGCTCGAACCCACGAACCGTGAGATCATGACCTGAGCCCAAGTCGCAGACGCTCAACCGACTGAGTCACCCAGGCGCCCCGTATACAGAATTTAAAATCGTTTCTTGAAAAAGAACTGAATCATATGAAAGAACTGTAACACGATCATAAAAATAATAAAATTGTGGCTTTCATGGTCAAATTACATTATTTGAAAAAGAGGACAAGTTTACTAAGCTTCAGTATTTCTCAATAAAATTCCTATTTTTCTCCATTATCTTCATAGGACACTCATAATTCTCTTTTGAGAAGATGTACAATGAACAGAAACCCTGCCTCTAGCCTACATCAGCTGGTGTCCAGCATAAATGACAGAAACTATCACCATAAACTCTTCTAGAAGATCTACATCTACAGACTTAGAAAGGAACAGATCCAAGCTCTAAAAGTAAGGCATCAATACAGACCACACGTGCTTCAGGCTGCTCGAGTCTTCCGTACCTGGCAGACAGTAACTGACCGAATGCCTGAGTTCTTAGCATAAGGGCTCATGGTTTTAAAGGTCCCTGTGGGTCTTAAGATTTAAGCTTCACCTCAGAGTTAAAGCGCAGTAGCGTTTGCCATAGGGCCCCCCCCTCCTAAATCCAATCTGCTATTGGCAAAAAAAAAGGATCCTAATAAAGTACTCAGCAGGCGCCTGGAAGCCAGGGGCCGTTCTCCTCATCCATTCTCCAGTCTGCTTGCTGCCTCCACGCATTAACCTGTCTTCGAGCCCCCTCACGTTCTTGTACACACAGAGCCCTCCTTTTCTTTAGAAGCGGAACACCAAGACAGAAGACAGGAGTGACTGCCCATGGCGTGCTAAGAGGCACCAAAATGAACACATATCCCTGGGGTTGAGCTCTTGGAACTGTACAAGGAGCTGCAGACGGTGCCGTTTTTATGAAAGAATCGGAAGGCTGCGCAGAAGCTGAAGATGGCAGCCTGTCGTCCGACATCTCCTGGCTTGTGGAGCCTCCTGACACCAGTCACTGCCGTGAAAAGGAGCTGACGAGTTTAGAATGTGCGCACCAGAAATCTCCTTCCTCCGGTCAGAGGGGAAGGAGGCTGAGGCTCGGCCACACGCTTGGATGACAGCTTTCCTAGAGCACCCAGCACGTTAGCTCGTAATGTGTCTGCGTCAGGGTTTCTCAACCTCAGTGCTGCTGACATTTGGGGACAAATGGTTCTTTGTCAAGGGGGCTCTCTTGCTCATTGTAGGATGCTACGTAGCGCCCTTGCTGGCCTCCATCCATTAAAGTGGTGTCAGTAGCACCAAGGACCTAGTCATAACGACCAAAAATGTCTCCAGACATCGCCCAATGTCCCCTGGGGGCCATAATCAGCCCCTGTTGAGAATCACTGGTTTACACGGCTGCGTGCAACACGGACCATTAGCTGTCACTGAATGTGCATCGTTCCATTCACACCCGCATGCCTAGCGCCTAGCACGTGCCTGCAATGCAGCAGATATTCCACAGGGATTTCCTGAATAAATGCGTATGAAATTAACAAACTTTAAAAATCAGAATCCATTTTGGATGCATGCTAACACCTAATTCAGATTCGAATCCAGGCATGCCAATTTTTTAAATGTTGGCCCGTGAACCTTAAGTTCCTTAATCTTTAGTTTCCTCATCTGTAAAATTGGGTATTACCATCTATGGGGTTGACGGGGGTATAAAATCGCATGTGAAAGCAGAGAGCGTACGGTAGATGCCAGCCACGGAAATGCCACCCTTCCCCATCATCAATAAGCAAACAGATCTTTTCCAAGCTCCTACCTGCCTCCCCTACCCCTGGTTTCCCTTCATTTCCCTTTGGCAAACTTAATTCTGAGTCTCAAGCATCAATGGCAGCTGTACGAAATCACCAAACAACATTTAGTCCTTTTTCTTTAGCCCTTTTGAGGAGATAAAAGAATTAGCTGTAGGAGATTATAAAGGAGGGAAGGAATGTTCACGATGTACATGGACTAGAGATTTTCACAGTCTGTGCAGACACGAGTGGGCATCGGGATCTTGCCTCAGGTTTATCCATCACATGCGACCCACAAATCTGCTCCCTGTGTTACTTTTCTGGATTTCTTACCACTTTCCCATTGAGAGCAAGTACATATGACCGTGTCAGAATGGCCGTACCTCATAATCACTTTCCAGAAATTCATGTAAGATCATTTCATAGATGAGTGGCTTCAGAACTGGGTCTCCCCTTGGCAGGTAAGGACTGATAGCCTAAGGAAGGAAAAGGAAAAAATCGTTTCAGAAGGGACAAAACAAAACCATTCCCCAGTTATGTAGAGAGTGTAAAAGTCCAGAGAACTTCTGCCCGCTACCGTAGGGTGACGTTCTGATAAACCCATCATAAATTGAGAATATTTTAAGTCAGAAATGCATTTAAAGCTCCCCCCTTCCGAACATCACAGCTTAGCCGAGCCTACCTTAGATGTGCCCACAACACTTATGTTAGCCAACGGGTGGGCAAAACCATCTAACACACAGCCTGTTTTTATTACAAAGTGTTGAATATCTTTTAGTTTACTGGATATTGTACTGAGAATGAAGAGCAGAATGGCTGTGTGGGAACAGAATGGCTGTGAGCGTACGGGCTGCCGACCCCGGTGACGGTGCGGCTGACCTGACTGGGAGCTGCCCCCTGGTGCCACTGAGGCTCATCACATGTATCGCCAGCCCAGGAAAAGAGCCAAATCCACAGTATGGTTTCTACTGACTGTGTATCGCTTTTGTACCAATGTAAAGTTGAAAAACCAGAAGTTGAACTCCTGTAAGTAGGAGACCATCTGTGTATTTTTACTTTTAAAAATGTAACTCAACAGATGGGGTGCTGGGTGGCTTAGTCAGTTAGGCGTCCGACTTCGGCTCAGGTCATGATCTCACGGTTTGTGAGTTCGAGCCCCGTGTTGGGGGCTGTGCTGACAGCTCAGGAGCCTGGAGCCTGCTTTGGATTCTGTGTCTCCCTCTCTCTCTCTGCCCCTCCTCCATTTGCACTCTGTCTCTCTCAAAAATAAACATAAAAAAAAATGTATTTTTAATGTAAGGCAACAGAGTACTTTGGAAAATTATTATGAAAAGAAAAATTCAAATAAACTCTGTCTTATAACACATTGCAATATATTTTCAAAAGTATCTGTGAGGTGTGTGTATGTATGAAAGACGAATTAAAAAACTGTCTCAGGTTAAACATTCTCTCTCTGTTCTTCCTGATGAATTAATGAAACTCTAAATAATAGGCTGGACAATGTCACAGAAATGAAAGCTCTACCTTAAGTAATCAAACAGGTCATCTATCCCTATTTTTTTTTAATTTTTTATTTAAAATGGACTATATCACACTTTAAAAACGTACAATCACCAGCTGACATTAAGGGAAAATAACACACCTTGTGTTCTTTAGCTGTTTGAGTGCTGTGTGGCGTGAATTTCCAAACGCTGTTAAATGAGTCTGCAGCGCACTATGTACCATCACCACACTCTGTCCTGGGGACACGGACCTAGAGTCACCATCCCAAGGGGCTCGAAGCCGCAGAGGGATGGCATGCCCACATCTCAACAGCAGCTGCAGTGCTGTGTGCTAAGTGTTCTAAAGAAAGGGGCTCACACGGTGCTGGGTGAGCACGGGTGGGACCTGCACACGGAGACAGAAAAGACGGGCGCCAGGGGCCTATCAGGAAAAGCAAGATGGGGAAGGGCAGAGGGAACAGCGTGGAGCCAGGGACGTGCACGGTGTTCAGGGAGACCAGAGTGGCTCAGATACGCGGGACAGGGGTCCCAGACACGAGCTGACGCTGGAGGGGGAGGGGAGTGGGGCAAGGAAAGCGATGCGGATTTTCCACCTGGAGCAGAAGGGCAGGGAGAAGGGCAGATTTAGGTTTTGAGCCGCTAGCCCTGGGTCGGGCTGTTCGTCCGACCGTCCCAAGGCCCCTGCGACGGCACAGGTGAGAGTCACGGCAGCGGCGCCGGCGGGGAGGCGGACAGGAGCCGCGGCGGAGACAGAGCAGAGGCGGCTCACGCGTTCTCGCCGGGGGGGGGGGGGGGGTGGCTGGAGCTGTAAAGCAGGGAGGGGTGGCTGCATCGTGCAGTCACAGACACAGGCGGAGAGGAGGGCGACCAACTTTGGGAAAGAGACGATTCACGCTGATCGGGGCGATCGTCATCAGCAGGTCACGCAAGGAAAAATGATCATCACAGGTTTCCAGCAGACACGGAGTGCAAAAGAGAGGTGTGGGCTATGGAGCCATCGGCGTAGACGTGGCCCCAGGACTGGATAAGCTCCCCCAGGAGCAGCCGCGTGAACAGGACAGGCAGTGTCCCTCCGGGAAGAGCGCCGTGAGGGCAGAAGCGCAGAGGCCCCAGGGCGGGCGGCCTGAGTGACCGGGAGTTTCCTTTTTTTTTTTTTTTTCAACTTTTTAAAAAATGTTTTGAGAGAGGGAGAGCACTAGCGGGGAGAGGGGCAGAGGAGGGGGGGGGGAGAGACAGAGGGAGAGACTGAGACAGAGAGAGAGACAGCCTCTCAAGCAGACTCCACACTCAGTGTTCAGTGCTGAGCCCGACACAGGACATGGTCCCACCTGCGCCGAAGTCAAGAGTCAGCTGAGGCACCCAGGCCCCCCGCAGCTGGAAATTTTTAAAAACATACTCTGAACACTGTGAAGGTTCACAAATATTTTTAAAAAATGAATGTTTTAAACAAACATATGGCCACTTTATTGTTCAGTTGTGCGGTAACTGGAAAGGTAAATTGCTTCCAAATCAACAAAACTAAAAAGCAACCTTTGGAATGGGAGGGTTTCGGGTTTTTCGGGTTTTTTTGCAATGACTTATCAGATAAAGGGTGAGTATCTAAAATATATAAAGACTTTTAAAACGGACTATGTAAAGAATATAAAGAATTTATAAAACTGAACATCCAATAATCCAGTTAAAAAGTGGGCAGAAGACATGAACAGACATTTTTCCTTCCAAAGAAGACATATAGATGGCTAACAGACACATGAAAAGATGCTCGACACCAGTCATCACCAGGGAAATACAAATCAAAACTACAGTGAGATACCAACTCGCACCTGTCAAATGGCTAAAATTAACAGCTCCAGCAACAACAGATGTGGGTGAGGATACAGAAAAGGGGGGGCCCTCTTACACTGCTGGTGGGAATGCAAACTGGTGCAGCCCCTTGGAAAAGAGTATGGAGGCTCCTCAAAAAGTTAAAAATAGAGCTACCCTACCATCCAGCAATTGCACTAGGAGGTATTCATCCAAAGGATACAAAATTACTGATTTGAAGGGATACATGGACACCAATGAGAGCAGCATTATCAACAAGAGTCAAATTATGGGAAGAGCCCAAATGTCCATCGACTATTAAATGGGTAAAGAAGATGGAATATTACTTAACCATAAAAAAGAATAAAATCTTGTCATTTGCAAGGACACGGATGGAGCTAGAGTGATTATGCTAAGTGAAATGAGTCAGGCAGAGAAACACCAACACGATAGGATTTCACTCATATGTGGAATTAAAGAAATAAAACAGATGTGAACATATCGGAAAGGCTAAAAAAAAAAAGAAAAAGACAGGGAAGCAAACTGTAACATATTCTTAGCTATAGACAACAAATTGAGGGTTGCTGGAGGGAGAAGGGTGGGGCTATGGACTAAATGGGTGATGGGGATTAAGGAGGGCACTTATCACATCGACAAGTGTGATAAGCACGGGGTGTTGTATGTAAGTGATTTTACACCCCAAACTAGTATTACACTGGAAATTAATAAAAATTTGAAAAAGAAAACAAAAGTGAGGACATGAAATAGCAAATTACGTGTTACAGTTACATGGTCAACCTTTTCAATTTGTCTTCCAGCAAATAAAATATTATTTGAAAAATACATTCATTCTTTAGTGCCTTTGAAAACAGCCTTATGCTTTTTTAATCGGCAGAATGAGACTGTACCTGCTTTCCATATTCATTAAGAAGAACATAAAAACTTCATCTAAACACAGAGAGAACTGGACTGATATAAGAAGGTATAATATATATGTATATGTTTTATACACATGAAGTATAAAGATTTATATGTTGATTTTTCTTCCTGGAGGAGATAACTCTCGCTTTCTAGGAAGGAACTAATTACTACGCTCTTCATTTTATTTCCATCTCAATATTAATATGCTACAGACAAAAATTAAGAGTTAAAAATAAGGCTATGCTTACCTTAAGCTGTCCAATCTCTTTAAATTTATAAACTTCATATTCCCAGAGTGCTGCATTTTTCCCAAGAATTTTCTGGCATTTGCTGGCAGTCAAAACATCCCAGGGAGAAAGCAAAAAAGAGAAAGAATACATTTCTTTACTGGTTTAGATAAATCTCTCATCTCAGAGCTCTGACAAATTTCCAACTCAAGTGCCAATGAACATAAAGGTATTATTACTAGATAGCCACTTGTCTGCATACTCAAGGTTGATGGAAATCATGACAATTGATACAGAACACTTAGAAATAAAGAGGAGTCCCTCTCAGAAGGCTACGATCAGGGGTTTTGCCAGTGATTATCCTGTTCTGAGCTTCCTACGTACCCAGATGAGCGCTGCTGGTGTGGGAGTCAGCAGGCTGGGGGCCTTGAAGGGGTGTCACCGGGCCCAAAAGTACCAATTTAAACAACTTCTTGCATGGCTTTTAAACAGTGGACTACAAAATCAGACCTCAGAAAACTGAAATCCTATTGCAGTATATAATCTGGAGAAATATTTGTTTTTTAATTTTTAAAAAATGTTTTATTTCTTTCTAAGAGAGAGAGACCTCATGAGTAGGGGACGGTCAGAGAGAGAGGGAGACACAGAATCTGCAACAGGTTCCAGGCTCCGAGCTGGCAGTGCAGAGCCCGACGTGGGGCTCAAACCCACGAACTGTGAGATCATGACCTGAGCCGAAGTCGGATGCTTCACCGACTGAGCCACCCAGGTGCCCCATGAAGAAATATTTATATATGAATAAAAACATAATTTGCCCTGCAAAAAAACCAGGTTTCCCTCAATCTCAGAAAATAAGAGGTAGGCCTGAAGCCGAGGTTTCCAGGCGGCCGTGTGGTCGTGCAGGTGAGCAGCCTGAAGCTCGGGGGGGGCCCCCCACACCCCCACCACGTACCATTTGTGTTCTTGTCCCCACAGACCCCTGCGAACCCGAAGGCTGAAATGTGGTCACGTCTGTTTACCTGCCACCTTCCTGCGGGGGGACCATCCTCCTTGGATTACGAGCAGTGGCGCTGACCGCACTGTCCAGGGTGTGCGTAGAGCGGACAGCCCCCCGGAAAGGACACACACATGCAGTGTTTCCCTCCAGGACAAACGGCAGGGTTGTGACGAAAGCCCCTGTGCTGCTCTGAAGCTAAGGGCAGCCAGGGCTCCTGCCTATTATGAAAGGATCGCCGTCCTCAGGCCAGGGCCCTCTCCCGCAGTGTCACCGCCGGGCCTCTGCAGGCGCCGGGGCCGCGCGATGCGGCTACTGCGGCGCTCGGCCGGCCTCTCTGGCCCAGGAGGCAGCACCGTGAAACGGGTGTGCTAACTTGCTGGCTTATATAAAGGGTAAACCCTCCCACTCTTCATGTTTTTCACATCCTTCCCACTAAATCCTCTGGTTCGGTGAAAATGAGACAGTAGGTGGGTAAGTAACAAATCCATGCTGCAGGTAAAGCCGCTAATACTCAAAAATTACCCCTGTAAGAAAGATCTGAAAAAACGTCCACCTCAGAGAGTGGCTTATTTTATTGTGAACATTTCTCACTTCTACTTCTACTAACAAATAATTGTGGAAATATCATCATTACCGTGCTGCTATGTCATACTCTCCTTTCTCCACCAGGTGGTTTATATAGGCCAAGCCAATGTCCTAGGAAAAATGAAATGAAGAATTCCAAAATTAACTGGAAAATTGCAAAATTGAGCCTAGATCCTGAGCTGGCCATGACCTTAGGGTCCTGCTGCACTACTGCCTAGAGTGTGGTTTATATAGCTTCGTGTGCTGTCCGTAATTGTGCTCATTTCCTTCCAAAGCATTTTTTTTTAATGTCTTTATTTTGAGAGACAGAGACAGAGAGCAGGGGAGGGGCAGAGAGAGAGGGAGAGGGAGACACAGAATCTGAAGCAGGTTCCAGGCTCCGAGCTGGCAGCACAGAGCCCGTTGCGGGGCTCAAACCCACGTACTGTGAGATCATGACCTGAGCCGAAGTCGGATGCTTAACTGAATGAGCCACCCAGGCGCTCCTAGGTGATTTTTATTGTGGGGGAAAAGTACAGGAGATGTAAATAAATATGTAAATCAATTTAAATAAAAGGCATGCCTGGGCGCTTCAGTGGGTTCAGTCATGACCTTGGCTCAGGATGTGATCTCACGGTTCATGAGTTCAAGCCTCGCATCAGGCTCTGTGCTGACAGCTTAGAGCCTGGAGCCTGCTTCGGATTCTGTGTCCCACACTCTCTCTGGCCCGCCACCCCCTCCCCCCCAACTCGTGCTCTCTCTCTCCCTCTCTCTCTCTCAAAAATAAACAAACACAAAGAAACAAATTTTCTTAATTAAAAAAGGTGACTAGGTTTCCAGTTTTCATCTGTGAACCAGGGTCCTGGAATGGCTGATGTCTAAAGATCTTCACACTCTCCATGTGCATGTCCACTGTCACAATCAGCAAAGGAATGAGCTTTCAGTCCCCGTATTTGTCCAGAGTTCAAAATGTAATGAAAATTGTATCTGAGGTCCTGGATTCGTCTCCGTAACACAAGTGATTCTGACTGTGGACACACTGAAGCAATCTGGCGTTAGGAAACCACTCCTGATAAATTTGGGGATAGTGCAAAGAAAAGTTCCCCACACACAATGGGACAGTTTTGTATTTAAAGTGCATTTCACAAATCCAGTGTCCAACCACCCAAAACTGCCTCCTAGTAGGTGTTCAAGCCTCTTGTTTACAAGCAGAAACAGATTCAATAAAATGAAATATTTTGACCTTGCAGGTTAGAGAATTAGTCTGAAATAAAGTCTCAAAAAGGTAGGAAAAAATTCTGTTCTTTTAAATTACTTTCAGTCTCATTATAACTTATCAAAAAGGTAAAGTTACAATTCAAATAATAAAATTACACACTTACTAGAATCTTATGTCTTTTAATGTTCTTCTGGCTGATTTCAGCTGCCATCAAAGCTTCCTATGTTTACAGAAGCAGGATAAGGGGGTAGAAAAGAAGGGAGGGAAAATGGAAGAGAGTGGGAAAGAAAGATATTGAGATTATAAACACTGTATTTATTACGTTTTAAAGCTCTAGACTACATAAATAAAGCCCCATTTTCCCACGGCTTTTGCTTCAAGCATGGGCATTTTTAATGTTATGGTTGAATGAACCTCACTGCATTCAAACTCCAGCAGAGACATTCAACCAAAATGAAGACTTCTCTTATTTCCAGTTGAATGCATTTCCACATTAGGATATTGGAATCACATTTCAGACACAAATCAAAATACGGCAACATCTCCTGGGTTCAAACAAACAAAAAATTCATCTGTCATTCTAAATCTGCGTCACGTACAGTGACAAAGGGCCCTTTCCTTTGTGAGATACAAAACATAAACTCGATGCATACGGTTAAGTGTATCTGCAATTAAGATTTCGAAAATCCCTGATTTTACTTTCATCTTGGAAAGTTCAGAATTACTACTTTAACACAAGTGTTTAAAACTTGAAATTATCGGGGTGCCTGGGGGGGCTCAGTCGGTTAAGCCTCCGACTTTGGCTCAGGTCATGATCTCACGGTTCACTTGTTCGAGCCCCGCGTCGGATTGTGTGCTGACAGCTCAGAGCCTGGAGCCTGTCTCAGATTCTGTGTCTCCCTCTCTCTCTGACCCTCCCCCTGCTCATGCTGTCTCTCTCTCTCTCTTAGAAACAAATAAAACATTAAAAAAATTTTTTTTAAATACCAGGACTCAAGTTAGTTTATAAATGAAAACCATTCTGCCCCCCCCAATCCTTTCAGGTGGTTACATAATTAAAGTAGCAAATGAAGAGATTATTTTGTGTCTGTTTGTTTTCAGTTAATTAGTATAGAAGCCCATCTGGAGAGTGTCTCTAACTAAACCAACCATAATAATGTCTTTTCAGCTTTTAAAGTTAAAATGTTTTCTTTTTTTAAAATACAAGTCATCATGAGACATTTTTCTACTCAGATTAGTCTGAATCGAGACTCGGTGAAGTGCACATCCTCCTCCTCTCTGAACAAGTAGTTCAAACCATCCCAAGTGAGTATTAATTTGATATCTTAATCTTACGTACGAAATTAGCACAAATGAATGGTGTCACTAAAATACAGAAGAGACAATTCTGAAATACTAGCTTGATCCTATTTTCTTTGAAAAACCACAGAAGAAACACTCGAATAGGCTGCATCCAACCCTCCTGGCTCCCTCTCCCACCACACCTCTTCCTCCGCTGAACAACGAAGCCAGTTAACCTCCTTGTAATCTTTTCTCCCCTCATCTCTGAAAGAGTATTGGAAAGTTATTAGCCTCCTACCTATTTTTAGCTTAGGGCGTTCTAATTCACAGACACGAAAAATTTATTACACAAATGTTTTATCCTCTGTCACAGGTGCGGTCATTCCTTCAGGAGAGTAAAATCAAAACTACCTCATATTTCTTCTTTTCAAGGAGCCAGTCAATGTGGTCATCTTGGTCCCGTTCCTTGGCTACAACAACGTCTCTTGGACTCACAATGTAAAAGAGCGACTCCCCCTCCGAGTACTCTGTAGGCGAGGCAAGAAAAGAACAGCGTGGGGGGCTTGGCATTACACACTTCGGTAGTAGTTTCAGGGACTCGGTTAGGTTATGCAATTCCAGAGGAAACAGAAAACTTGCCTCCCTTGGGGAGGCTCCGTCTGAAGGCAGGGCTGCTTTAAGAAACATTTACATGCACAATTAACTTGAAAGGAAAAAAAAAAGGGGAGGGAAGGAAGGACTACCAAAAAAACTTTGAAAAAATAATGTGGTTTATAGTTCTGTGTTTAACACATTAACATTGTGACCTCAGCTGAAAGATGCGGTCAAAATTCTCCACGTCTACTGTGTGTTAGAATTCATCTTCTGTATATAAACTTAAATTCATGGCCATTTACAGCACTGTTCTATTTTTACAGAACAATTACACCCCACAGTTGGCGATGAATGTTTCCTCCTCATCTAGGTCAAGGCCATCAAATGCATAAATGACAGATGCCCCAGGCCCTGGGGACATCATCTATCATTTCAGCACATTGTGCACAACGCCAGTCGTGAGGGTTTCCTGCAGAATTCAATTACACGTGTTGGGAAGGGTTTCTAAGTGTGCAATGGAGTTTGTTCTGAGCAAAATGCCTTGACTGGCCACTTCAGGTAATGAATCACACTTGCTTTTTGCCAAGTCCTGAATATGCTCTCACATTTCTCAACTGATTAGGGGGTCCGTATAAGAAAGCTCAAACCGGGGGTGCCTGGGTGGCTCAGTCGGTTAAGTGTCCAGCTTCAGTTCAGGTCACGCCTGATCTCACAGTTCATGGGTTGGAGCCCCACGTCGGGCTCTGTGCTGACAGCTCGAAGCCTGGAACCTGCTTCTGATTCTGTGTCTCCCTCTCTCTCTGCCCCTGCCCACTTGTGTGCGTGCGCTCTCTCTCTCTCGCTCTCAAAAATAAACAAACATGAAAAAAAATTTAAAAAGAAAAAAGAAAGATCAAACTGTATAGAATATTTATTTCCTTTGGCCAAAATGAGAACTGAAAATATTCTGGGGGAAAAAAAAACACAAAAACAAAAAACAACACATCAGTTGCTTCTGAAGTGGGAAAATTTCTAAAAGAAAGCTTAGGCTGTTCTACTTTCATCAATGTATTTTTGGATGCTAGGATGACACTCTAGCACAGACGGCCTGGTAATGACCAAGTAACAGCCGTTGATCCTTGACTTCCGAGTAGTGGCCAGCATATTCATTCATCCACTCAGAAAACACTCAGCGAACACCGCGTCCTTGCCAGGCGCCCCCCGAGGCTCTGGGCATGGTCCCGGACCGGAAGACAACTCGGCTGCTGTCCCAGAGCGGGCTCTCCAGGCATGTACAGTTGGGGGTCATACGGTGACTATGGAACTATGCTGCCTGATGTCGACGTGAGTGGCACACCCACCAGGGCAAGAGACACGACATAAGAATGAGGACCACGGAGCCCTCTCACCTCGGTCCCGGCCCCGCATCTCCCCGTCCCTTCTGCAGGGGCTCAGACAAGCTCGGCAAGATGTCTGAGCCTTGTGCCTCCCTCCTCAGCTCAAGAGGCCTGCCCAGGTAGTCTCTAAGATCCTTCCAGCACCTCAGTTTAAATTCCGGGTTGTGCTAACCAGGAGAAAGAGGGGGGAGAAACAAACACACACAAACACACAAGTGTAAGAAACAACACGGCCAGAGCTTTGAGCTCTCACCTAAATGATAATCTCTGCACTCATTCTCCTGAAAGCCTCTCACAGTGAGAGCGTCAGAAGAGATCTCCTCGCAGGTTTCAGGCAGCGGCTGGATGATATCTAGTCGAGGCCTGGCACAGTATTCTCTCTCCTGGGGGGGGGGGGGGGGGGAAAAGGCATGTTTTCATTACGTTTCTAGAAACTGTACAAATGTGTTCCAGTCAGTCATAGTCAAATGCCGTGGTTTCCTAATTTGGGCGGATGTAGGCCCTTCTAACCACCTGCAGGGCGACGCCGTCACGCCACGTGACCACCTGACCTTTCAGTGGGGCCAACGGGACAGGAGCTGCTGTGCGGCCTGTCCAGCTCCAAGGGCACGGCCCCCGCATACTTCCACAGCCAGCTCACCGCTCTTCCTCCCGAAAGTGGGGAAGCGCAAAAATAACATCACGAACTGCCCAGCCACTGCCGCCGCCGGTACACTCACTGGGGACGCTGAAAAGCCAGGGACTGAGAGCTACATCTAAAGCACAATGCGCTCAGATGAAGAAGGCAATGGTGACGGCCACGTGCGCTGCCCAATGTGACAGACAGGAGTCACTGGCGGCTACCGCGACCGGGAAGCGGCTTTTAATTTTTATTTCACTTGAATTAATTACAATTTAGATAGCCACATATGGTTAGTGACCACAGTGTTGAACGGTGCACTTCTGGGTCAAGAGACAAGGGAGAGAGAGGGTTTCCGAGGGCCTAGGGCAGTGCCACTAACCTACAGGCTGATGAGACACGCGTTCTCAGAGTTCTTAAATTACCCTTTCGTGAGTAGTATTGTTTCCGATATCACAGACGAAGGAACGTGATCAAGGTCAAAGTCATGTAATGGGGAGACTGCAGTGTGTGGGAAAACTGGGACTTATGGTAAATCTCGGACTTGAAGTCAAGCTTGTTTTACTTTGAAAATTTCCGCTTTTTGAGCATTTGGCACACAGACATAGAACATGTGCTTGACGCTTTCCCGAAAGACCAAGACCTGCAGCCGTGGGACCCTGGCGCAGACAACCCAGAGGAGGCTGTCCCCCGAGGACCACAGTTAGCCTCCAAGAGTTCTTTGACCCGTTGTGTTGGGGTAACTGAGAGGCAATAACATTAGCTTTCCATCTCATACGTTTAAAAACATGACAAAAATAAAAAACACCCAAAATGCAACTGCAACTATAAAAGATCAACTAGTAGAGGGGAAAAAATAGTATAGAGTTTTTCCCATCTGTGGAAAAATGTGAACCGTCTCAATTTTGAAACAATGGGAAAAAAGTGGAAAGGTCTGAATATTTAAAAAATGAACTGCTATCCCAAGAGCAAAAAAAAAAAAAAAAAATCCAAATTAGAACAGCAAGAATAGAAAACATATTGGAAGCAAATAATAGTGAAAGGAAAACCGCCTTGCTTGGCCACATAAATAGCTCCTTTAAATGCATAAGAAAACCATCAGGGATGTGATTCATCTTGTTACTTTACAACCTTTTGCTCGCTGGTCACGAGGCCCCTGCTTATCTGTGACCTTCCCAGGAGCAAGATTTTGGTCTTGCTGGTCTCTGATCCCCTGGGCATGATTCTTGATACACATACGGTTTGTTAATGAACAGAAGGGAAGCAAACCTAGGGAGGGACTTAGTCCACGGCCACTTGAAGTGGTAATGACAGGAGATGACACAGCCATGCGGACAGAGAGTGGAATACGGTTCACGAAAGTAGGGCAACGCAGGAGAGCGTGACCACGACAACAACAGTGCGGAATGACGCACACGCGTGACAGGGAGAACATTTTGGGGGAGGATATGCGTGAGACGAAGACAAATTTCACTTAATGTCGCAGTTATACGGTCTTTTTCATGTCAGAAAAGAACAAAGCGGGGGAGAGGTTTGGCCCCACGCTCGCTTTACTCCTTTTGCTTTATTTTGCCAGATTATTCGGTGTTTCAGGACCTGGGGTGCACTTCGGCGCCCTACAAAGTTGCTGCGTGTCCCAGCGCACACATCTGCAAGTCGTCTCTGAGACCCTCACGCTGCTGCCTCGGAAAAAATTCCATTTTCTCATGTGCTCCGTGGGGCTGGCCTTTCTTTGGCGTTTACTCCTTGGTAGCCCCTTTATTAACAGGTTTCCTTCCTTTCTGTTTCTGCCCACTTGTGTTATCGGGCGTTTCCCTTTTTCATTGTCTGCTTCCTTCGTCTGTCTTCCGATCCCACTCTCAATCCACCCCCACCTTCCCCATCAGAAAGCACTGTGTTTTGACTCCCTGAGGAGCCGCTGCTTTTCTTCATTTTCAAAAAATAAATAAATAAATAAGATAATAAAGTGATGTCCTGCAACAGGGCTAGAAGCCAGCCCTATTGATTTTCGCAGCTCCGCGTTTTCACTTAAATCTCAAGCATCCTGTTGCCTAGCAACATGGCGCCCAGAGCTTCAGGTTACTATAGCGATGACTTCCCGCTGCAAGTGCCCACTCAGAGAAATGCTCGAACTACCACTTCAAAACCAGGGCTCCTGGGGTTTTTCTCTCCCGTTTCATTCCCAGCCCACTGGAAACGGGGGTGTGGGGGTGTGAAGGGGAGGGTACAGACAAGGGGAGCCTTCTTACTGCGGAGGACTAGACCATCAACTTGCAATTTCTTTTATACGGGGCATCTAAGACAAAACCCTTTACAGTAAGCTCTCCTTGTTTATGCCTTAGAGCCACACCCCCACCCCCAGCCTGGCACAACCGCTGGCCCGGAACAGTGAAGGCTAGCTGGGAAAGGAACTCATCCAGGCTTCAAAGGAAGACGGAGCGTCTCCGCTGGACATGGCCTCCGTCGGATCACACACGTAGGCTTCCCTCCAAAGTCACGGACGACGATGTTTGGATTCTCTGCTGCTTTCTCTTAGCCCTACGTCTCGTTCCCTCACTTTTGCATCGATAACTGAGACTTCACCACAATCCATTTCAAAGCAAAATCAGGCCGCTCAGGTCGGGAGGCCACTGGGAAGGAAGCGAATCTGTCTGGACCACAGGAAATAACGAACTGCCCCTTCCGTAATTCCCTCTGACCACGGGGACCCCTGCTGTTGCAGCAGGTCAACTTCACTGCTGTCATTTCTGCGAATGCACGGTGTCAGCTCCGTTCCTTCACCCTTCAGCAAAAGGAATCCTTCGTTCCTTTTGCCTAAAATACCAAGAGACGGAGAAAAAGAGGGGAAAAAAATATGACTCCCCTTTGCTCAGTAAGAGGAACAAAGGAAGGCAAGGAGTGGAGCTTCTGAAAGGTAAATATACAATCTCTGCCGACCTTATTTTCTAGGTCAGGAACTTCGGCTCAGACTATAGCACAGCCCTTTCCTGGGCAACCTGACCTGGGCCTAATGCTAAGAAACAAATCTGCACTTCCTTTTGTACTTGGGAGTAAAAAAGGAAAAAAAAAATACCGTTTTTTCCGAAACCTCCTTGACGTAGGAAAGAACGACGAGCTGGTCACAGAGAGGCGCAAGTCCACTGATGTAGAATTCGGTTTCAAACTGAGACACTGCAAACAAAAGGCACAGAAGATTCGGTGTTAACAGGAGCAAACAGCAGCCCACCAGGGAAAGGACCCAAGGACTTCGAATGCTGGGTGCCTTTACTGGAGAAATCTAACACAAAGGGGGCATGGATAAACACAGCTTTTTGACAATAATCAAGTGCCAGAAAAGCACAGCCGGGAACTCAAACTTGAAATTTTCTATCACCAGCAAAAGCGAACCTGAAGTAGCAGCGTGAACGGTCCTCAGCGACGCTCTGAAGAGCTAATTTAAAAATGACATAGTTCAATTCCATGAAGCCACTTTTAAACCCATAAAACCCAATGTAAACTAATATTAATGACAATAATAATTTTTTAAAAAATGCCTGAGTTTAGGTTTCTCACAATTAGGGCATTGCAGTGGTACAAAGGTCACGAGGAGTAATATTTGTAATTGTGAAACTATTAACTTCCTTTTTAAAAAAACAATGAATATTTTATTTGAAGACTTAGAAGTTAAAAAAAAGAGTTTTAATACAGATTACGTTGTGATGAAACACCATGACATCCTAAGTGCAATAAAGGTCAGAGAAAAATAATAAATTTCTTTCTTTTTAAAGACATTTAAAAATTTAGAACCAGTGTATCACATAGGAAGTATATGGATTTAGTTACAATGGAGTTCACAGACCAGACAGAAAGCTTAGTGGCTGATGTGTAAGTATTGGTACAGCATGATTCTAATAAATAGCTGCTGTAGAATATTTATAATACATGACGTGTATCTTAAGCAACTGTTTGGGGTGGTTTGTTACACAGCAAAGCTAGCTGATACAGTAATGGTGCTGGCAGAGGCTCTTCCAAGAATCACGCTCTGCACTTACAGACTCATTTGGAAACAAACTCTCATTTGGACCCACCGCAGAGTCTGAGTTCCCAGACTCAGATCTTCTCCACACTTTGCGGTATTAGCTTCAGATTTAATTTCTAGGATGAAACTACTCTTTTCTCCAAACTAAGGGAAGTCTGCGTAGCACATTAGAAATAATATTTAATGTAGGCTCAGGAGATCTAGGTTATAACTTGCACTAAATCAGACTTGAACAAGTCATTCTTTAGGTATAACTTTTCCCATCTATAAAATAGTGGAATCAGAGTAAAAGTAAAATCCCTAATACAGATGAAACGAGGCTCTACTGAACTTTTCTTCCGCCTCCTCTCCACTTTCCTTGCAGGTCACTTAGTGTGACTTGTCTCTGCCTATCTCCAAAGCCAGCTCCTTATACAACGGTTTTCGCACCGAAATGAAACTGAGGATGACCAAAGAAATTACTAAATAGTAACATAAATATTAAAATGGCAGCATTTCTTACCCGTTGTCCTTGGTTAGATCACACGGATGGCCACAGCGCCCTGTTAAGAGCCACAGAGTGGAACTCCAAAGGTGGGCGCTCTGGTCCTGGCACTGCCACTAACACTCCCCCCTCCTCAACCTTTGTGGGCTGAAACTGAGTATTTTCATAGGCACTTACAAATACTTTTGGTAAAGTGGTAATGTGATGAGTGTTCACATCAAGTGCAGAAGCAGAGGGTCACCTCCACAACCACATGCGCAGATGAGCACATCCAAGGAAGCCAGGCACCGAAGGTTCTAGAGAAGCTCCCGCTGCCGAGTGTGCGTCGGGGGAGGGGTGGGGCAGGAACAGACAGGGACAAGGGGTTCTGGACCGTATACAGGTGCTACTGAACAGTGTGGGGCCAGGTATCAAAGAGGTGGCAGTTTCACGTTCTAGAAGACATACAGGCATATTAACCAGAGGTTCTGACTGCCACCACTCCAGGAGTGGTTAAGCCCCTTCTGGGAGAAATGGACTTGAGTTGTTTTACTAAATTACATTTCATCATTGAAATGCTATACACCCAGTACAATCCTTCGATCAGAGATGCCACAGATTCCCAGGAATCAGAAGGAAGCTTTGATGTGCTGACTGACCACAGGCACCTGAGGACTGAGGACGAGCACCATCTAGCCTGTGGTGGGTGAACAAGGCACTCTCCCCATTCAGGGTGCCAATTACCCTGCCTGGGCTCCTTAACAAGGAACGCAGGGGCTCTCCCAAGGGAACCAAATATACAGCAAGGCTGGGTGTCTACGGATGAGCTGTATGAAACAGAACAGAGAAGCTAGGAAATAATTCTATCCAAATCCCCCTTGCTCTACACACTTATTTCCTGGTCCACAACAGTCTCCATGAATTAGACAGAAAGCTTCCTGTTCTCTAATTAAGAATGGTGGAAAAATCTAATGTGTTCTGAAAGAAAACAAGGAGAAATGGGCAGAACCACGTATCTGTTTCACTTCTCGATTCCAGATACTGTAATAAATGCTTCGGTTAAGTATTAAATCGTACCAGGATTTCCTGAGATTTAGTACTAATTTAGGCAGACAATATGAAGTAAATAAATTACAAACTAACTCGAAAAAAACGCTATTTATGAAGAAAAGACGTCGTACATAAAAACCGTGTCGAGATCGGTGCCAAGAGAAGGAAATGTGGAATGGTAATGTTCATCCTCCTGAAAAACATACATAAGTGATATAAAACTTTATGGGCTGAATTCGTAAAATACCTTCAAGTAATGACTGGGCTTCCTATTTCAAATTTTCAATAGGCCAGTGGAAGTTTCAGTTAATTTGTTTTCCCTGAAATTCTGTTCTTTCCCACATACCAATGGGTCTAATCATTTCCATGAAGATTACTTGTTTTTTTGCCTAAAGGAGAACTAGTTTAAATACAGAGAGTTTTTAGGTCTATTACCACAGAAGTTCATCTTTTAACTGATTATCTGAAAACGATAAATCACCAAGAAAATAAAGACAAAGTCAGTTAGAGAGCAGTAAAACAAAACAGAAGGTAAAAGCTGGAGAGGGGGAAGAAGGAGGAGAGAAAAATGCCATTCCCAGAGAGAAACCAAAGACAATGGCTGTGCTTGAGATCCACAGGGTGTGGGGTTGGCTGCAGGGCCCTGTAGGGGGCGCTGAACTCACCCCGAGTAGGAGTGACAGGGCAAGGGGGTACTTGCTAGGGCGGAGGCACAGTTTTCCACCTGTGCAGAAACAAGGAGTGACGTACCCTGGCTTATTCCGGAAGATAAAAATTCCCTGAAATGCTAGAAGAAAGAATTCAAGGGAAAAGACAAAAAGATAGGTTCTAAGCATATGGAGAGAAAGAGAAAGCGTCAAAAGGACTATTCACAGGAAAATTCTATCTAGGGAGGTCCTACGGATACAGAACGGGGACCCTGGGGCAGAAGGGGCCTGGAGTTCCAGATCCAGGCTGTCCAACGGAACATCAACGCAGGCCAAAAAGACAACATGCGCACGCAATTTCCAATTTTCTAGAAGCCACATTAAAGAGTAAAAAGAGGTAAGATTTTAAACATGTGTTTTATTTACTGCAACGTACCTAAAATGTTTTCAACGTGGGACAACATAAAAAAACCAAGGAGACAACTTATTTATTTTCATACGAAGTCATTAGAATCCTGCAAGCGGTGAGGTTCAATCCACACGATCCATTTCCAGCACTAGAAATGGCCAGCGGCAACCGCACTGCACTGAGCAGCACAGAGCTAGATGCCCAACAGATTGTCTTGAAAGTCCAGTCATTTTACCCAAACATATCTTGACATATCAGAGACACAAGGTATGACTTTATAGCTTCACCTTTTCGTTTCTTCACAGCGGCAGGAAATTTTTCTTCAATTACTGTTTTGGGGATCTGCTCCTTTCCTTTCCATTTTTCCCCCTTCAGGGACCCTTACTTGTCAATTGAATCATCTCTGCCAGTCTTCGGAACTTATCATTTCAGTGCAAACCCCTTTCTTCTTGCTTTGTGATGTTTTCAAATTGTCTTGTTTACCCCTTCGATTTCTCTGACGGCATGGTCTGTTTGCTCATGTTGCTTCTAGTTCAATCTTCATTTCTGAAATGACCTTTTATGATAAATATTTCTTGAGATCTGTCATCTCATTTGAGATTTTTTTTTTTTAAATTGACTTTTTGTTCTTTTATGTCTTGTTATTACTTAAAAAAAAAGTCTTCCAGCTTGTTCTGGGTGTTTCTTTCTGGTTTCTTGCTTTCATTGCCAACGATGTTTTTCTGCTCCTTATTCACCTTTCCTTAAACCTTAGTATGGGATTTGGCCTCGATGCCTCGCTGGTGCTTGTCAGTGGGTGACAACACGGTCCCCGACCTGTTAGAAGAGGCAGGGACTGGGACAGCTCCTCAGACACAGCAGAGCTCCCTCCCACGCTGCTTTTAGTTAGTGTGAAAAACTCGGCCTCTTGCTTTCTGAGGCTTCCGGACACCGTTCCCTCCCCGCTTTTATCCGTCCCTTCTCGTTCGTTTCAACAGCCCTGTCCTATTCGGCCTGTGTGCTCCTCCAGCCCTGGCAGAAAGCACGAGGTGTCCAACTGCCAGTAAGAGTTCCCAGGGCTGCTGGGCTGGGGCCCCCACCTAACCGCAGCCCCCGCACCCAGGCAGCGGCCGGTGGTCTCCTCCTGGGAACACCTGTCTGCCGCTCGGGGGTCTCCTGATCCCAAATTCACCGGAAGCCCCCGCACATCACGGCGGGCCTGGGAGCTCTGGTGGTTCTTCCCACCCACTGTGTCCGGGGCTCTCGGGTCCACGCTGTCACTCGTCTGTGCTGTAAACAGGGTCAGTGTTGTCAGTTGCGGGATCTGGCTGTTCCATTTTCTGGTGATGACTCGGGCAGAATGAAAAAAATTATGCTTCTGAGAATCCTCCAAGTGCGAAATGTTGCAGGGTGACACACTAGCTTCATGTCAGCCAGGCAACGGGGTCGGGGTCAGAGTCACAAATACACAGGTACTGCTGGGCCATCAACAGCGTACCTGCCAACCGTTCCCGAATGGCTGCCACGAGACCCAGAAAGAAATTAACGTAAGCTTTCTGGTACCTTGGGTCTTAACGCTCATCTCTGGTTATCAACTATTTAATAAAGGATTACTGAGGCCCAATTTGGATTAGACATTCTTTTAGAAGCACCAGAATGACTTAAAAGAGAGTCTAGAACCAAAAAAATAATAAAATAAAATACCACATGCTATGCAAAACTGGAAATACATATATAAAGATACTGTACAAAGCAGAATAATGTATTTTCAGAAGGGTGGGGTTAAGGGCGAAAACAGCAATAATCATGACTAGAAGCCCCTCAAAAGTAGGTATGATGTTTATAACATGAAAGAAAACAATGCAGTAAGTGTTCATTAAAAAGTTTTCATTTAAAAAAGTATTAGAAATGTGTATTAAATTGTAAAGGATAAAAATCAAGATTTTAGGTCTCAATACAAAGACCATTTTCCAAATAATTCACAAGTAGATTATCTCACTATCAGTGTATTCAGATCTGTAAGTGTTATTTAAATCGATATTCTTGATTACTTGTGCCTGTATCATATGGGTTTATAGATACACTTTACTGAAAGATGCAGTTGTGAAATTTATTAATCTCTTCAGAATAATAGATGTTTATTTATACTTTTCTCCCAATTCTTTCAATTGACTTTTTTTAAAGTTTATTTATTTTGAAAGAGACAGAGGGAGCACAAACAGGGGAGAACAGAGAGAGAGAGGGAGAGGGAGAGAGACAATCGCAAGCAGGCTTCGTGCTGTCAGAGCAGAGGCTGTCAGATGCGGGGCTTGAACTCACGAACCGTGAGATCGTGATCTGAGCCAAAATCAAGAGTAGGATGCTTAACTGACTGAGCCACCCAGGTGCCCTTCTTTCAAATGAATTTATGGACAACAATATTTCAGTCTTCTGATTAATAAAAGAAATGCTGGGGGCGCCTGGGTGGCTTCGTCGGTTAAGCGTCCGACTTTCACTCAGGTCATGATCTCGCGGTTCGTGGGTTCGAGCCCCGCGTCGGGCTCTGTGCTGACTGCCAGCTCAGAGCCTGGAGCCTGTTTCAGTCTGTGACTCCCTCTCTCTCTGACCCTCCCCTGCTCATGCTGTCTCTCTCTCTCCTAGAAATAAGTAAAACATTAAAAAAAAAAAAAGAAATGCTGTTTTTCTGAGTAACTGAACGTAATAGTAATATTACAAACAACTCCCATTTAACGAACATTCCCTACGCTGAGGGGCAGGATGTGGAATACTGTACAGACATGATTTCTTTTCACCATAACCACCTGTGCTTATTTAGGGACAGTGTGGGGAGAACATTAAAGCTCAGAGAGGTTAGGTAACTTGACTAAAGTCACTTAAGTAGAAGGTAACTCAGGTAGGAACGTGGACGTCTTCTCTTTCCCAGATAGAAGTCACACTAGAAAACAGACATCAGAACAAAGAGACATTCGGGTTATAAGTGTGCTACAGTGAGTCGGCAGAAATCCAAGTCAAGGCTCTGATGTCTCTCCGCTGGCTCTCCTGCGGGCTGGCGGCCGGGACCCCGGCCCCTCCCTTGAATTTGCAGTGCTGCGAAGCGCACGTGCACCCGGCACACACAACCTGCACTGCTGCTTTGCTCTGGGCCCTTGTTTTCCCTTTGCTGCTCTCAAAACGCCCAGCAGACATGCCCCAGAGGCTGTGGGATCTTCACTAGAGCTAAATAAAATCATATACTATAGATTTTGGCCTCTAAGATTCTTAAAAACACAAACAAGAGTTTCTCAAGCACTTTGTAAAAAGGAACAATTCCCTTTCGTCTTGTATTCACGTATGAAAAAGCACCAAGGTCTCTTTGTGATAGTGCCTTACTCCCAAGAGAAATGTGACCCCTCAGTCACTAGATATTAGTATTTCATAATGACTCTAAGTTTGGACACTCTGTCAGCCTGTCCGCTGATTTAAGAAAGCGTGCTTGGAAATCATAACATCCCAACATCTTCAGGGCTGTGCTGTGACGCAGACACAATCAAGTAAAAGTGACTTCAACATGTTTCACATCAGCAGACCGGGGAGAAGACCTACTACACAGGCATAAAACAGAAGGGAATGGCTAATGGACAAAATGACAAAAACATTCAAGCCAGGAGCCAACAGTACACATAAGACAAAAAGCCACTGAAAGCAAGTGTAGTCTGCAGTTTAGTTGCATGTTTTCTAATCAATACTCGGCAGAGCTCAGCTCGTGTGATAACCTCGTCTGCTCCACTTCAGCACTCAGGAAGCAGCACGGATGACAAGCGATTTAGGGAGTGGCTCACAACACACTGCCTACACTACGGAAAAGGTCATAGCGGTTAAGGACTTGCTGGGTCGAAAGGGCCAAAATGAGAAGTTATACTTGCAGTTGTACACAGGCTATTGTCAAAGAAGAAAGGACTGATGTTGGTAGGATGTGGAGAAGCTGGAACCATGTGTGTAGAATGGCCCAGAGCCACGCAAAATGGCACGGAGGTTCCATAAGAAATTAAAAATGCAACTATCGTATGATCCAGCAATCCCACTTCTGGGTATTTATCCAAAATAACTGAAATCGGGATCTTAAAGAGACATTAGCCTTCCCATGTTCACTGAAGCACTATTCACAATAGCCAGGATGTGGAAACAGCCTAAATATCCATCGGCAGAAGAATGGATAAAGAAAACGTGGTGTATGGACAAAGCCTTAACAAAGGAGGACAATTCTTCAATATGCAAGAATGTGGATGAACCCTCAGGACTTCATGCTAAGTGAAACAAGTCAGTCACGGAGAGACAAATACTACAGAGAGACACAACTCCATTTCTAGGGTGTATTTATAGGAGCCAAACCTATAGAATCAAAGAGTGGAATCGTGGTTGCCAATGGCGGGAGGGGGGAAAATGGGAAATTGCTAATCAATGGGCCTAAAGTCTCAGTTAACAAGATGCATGAGCTCTAGCGATCTCCCATTCAACACTGTACATACAGTCAACAGTGTATTGGACGCTTAAAAATTTAAGAAGGTAGGGGCGCCTGGGTGGCTTGGTCAGTTAAGTGTCTGACTTCGGCTCAGGTTATGATCTCATGGTTTGTGGGTTCGAGCCCCACGTTGGGCTCTGTGCCGACAGCTTGGAGCCTGGAGCCTGCCTCGGATTGTGTGTGTGTGTCTCTCTCTCTAAAATAAATATTAAAAAAAATTAAGGGGGTAGATCTTACCTTAAGCTTTAACACAATTAAACTTAAAAACATAAAATAACTTTAGAGACCAACCCCCCACAAAATATCTTGATGTGTCAACTAAACTGAAGTCAAACACTAAACAATAGCAAACAAAAGTTTTTCTTCTTCTTCAAATGTTTGAAAGAATCACATCACAATCTGGATTTGGTTCCCTTTAAGCAACTATAATTCTAAATATTCTCTAACGATCTGGAGGAGGAATAGGGATTCTATCAGGCCCAGAATAAATCAAGGGGAACTAAAATATCTACTTCCCCAAATGGGATACTTTGCTGAACCAAAATAAAAAGGAAAAAAAAAAAATCCATGGAATTTCATGTGGGATTTGAAGAATGGGTGACCAAACACCATCGCTGGCATATTAAGAGGGGTGTTTGGATTCTGGAGAATTTCTATGCTATGGTTTTTATCTGAACGCCCACAGCAAGCCTCCACCGCTCTCGTCAGTCCCTCTGGCCGCAGCAGAGGCCGGGGCTAGCTAGAGGGGATGCAGGGAACAGCGTGCAGCACAGGGGTTATGAGCAACAGCTCTGAAACTCGGCATATCCTGAGTTCAAAGGCTGTCTTCTTGCTTATGAATGTAATAATCTTGAGCAGGTCAGCTGAGCCCTCCAAACCTTAGTTTCTTCGCCTATAAAATGGGCTAACAGCCCCTGTTCATCTGACTTATTCTGAAGGTTAAATGAAATTCTATGTAGCACATGCCTGGTGGTTGTCTTTGTAAAATGAAATATATTTGTTACATCGGGTGCTTCAGATTTCTTACCCATACTTACTATGGAGGAAATTCATCAATGCCACACCCGACAACAAACGTCTGAGTCTCCAGCACTGAGAGGGAAAGATTCCTTACTTTGAAGAGGAATGGACAGAGGGCCAGACATGAAATAAGGCAAGTACAGTAAAACCTTAACTGCAGAACCTAGAGTGGAGGACACGCCTGAGTATTTTTGTGAGTATTTTGTGAGTATTCTTCACTTGGTGGTATGTTTTTTTTTTTTTCGTAATACAATGTCAGGGGGGAAATTTAATGCAGAAAGAAGAATGAAGAGAGAAGAGAGCCGGACTGAATTTATAACAGAACACCAACTAAAGCTAGACCCTGAAGCAAAAACACCCTAATAACAGGGCTGTCCGATCTCTGCCGACTCCCAGCCAGGGGGCGAAGCACAGCACGCGCATGGAAGCCACGTGTCTGGGTCAGCAGCGCGACAGGTGGACGGCGAGACACACTTGCATCTCGCCGAGACATCTATCTCCCGCTGGTCTCTACACCGCACAGAGCTTTTATCTCCAGGTCACTGCCGTCCCAATCAAGAGGCTAAAAGCAGAACAATGTGCTAAATTCAAGGAGCCACGGTGTGCAGTCGGCTGAAGATACAGCCACTGCTTAATTAATGTGAAAGACACGCCCCTTTTCTCTCCTCCCTTTCTTCCTCGCTTGTCATTTTACGTAGATTCCCGTTTAGTTTTTCCCTTGATTTGTTTTGTTTTTGAAACACGCCTCCATAGGAGATGAAGACTAGGAAGTCAATCGTGAATTCCTCACATGCAAGTCGTATGTCCTGGAAAGAGACACCCAGAAAATGACCCACAAACACTGGCTTCATTTCTCAAGAGCTCTCCAACTGCCATTCCTGAAAGACCACGGAAGACTTTGGTGAACAGTGCCACACAGTGAGGGAGTCCTGTGATAGTGCAAGAGGTCCAAGTTCAAATAAGTATGGCGGGCTTAGACCACAACCTACTTTTAGCAATGTAACGTGGGGGTGCCCGGGTGGCTCAGTCGGTTAAGCGTCTGACTCTCGGTTTTGGCTCAGGTCATGATCTCATGTTTTCATGAGTTCAAGCCCTGCATCGGGCTCTGTGCTGATAGTGTGGAGCCTGCTTCAGATTCTCTCTCTCTCTCTGTCCCTCCCCTGCTCACACGGTCTCTTTCTCTCTCAAAAATAAATAAATTAAAACTTTAAGAAAAAACCCCACCATGTAATTTGGAAAAAGAAATTACATCCAAAAAGCCTTACGTAGAGAGAATGTTTTCAAGGGCTGGTGATTGCCCAGTAAGACTAATTTTCATTATCGTTATGGTTTTTCATTTATAAGAATAAATGAATATCCTTCTAAGAGCAAAAACTTTTGTTGTTGAGATTCTGATTTACAAGGAAGAGGTACAAACATTTGGCTTCTAAGAAATGTACAGCCACTGAGAGTTCTTTAACCTCGATGCCATTTTCACCTCATTTACTCAGAACTGTGGCTCACACTGTTCAGGGCCAAAGCAAATTGTAATCCAGACCTCCTAATATTTCTCTTTTCCTTTATCCTCGTCAAGGACTCTTATCTAAACCACTTTGCCTCCTGCTGTGGAAATGGTTTATATTCTTAAAGGTTTCCTCTCAAGAGGGGAAAAAATGGTACTTAACGGCTAACGATAGTAGTAAAACGTCAGTAATGTGATATTGCTAGCATCCACACATGCTCTACTGCACGTAAATTGTAGTCCAGATGAACTCTACTTTAATAACGTGATCCCAGGGCTCCAGGGCCACCACTGGGCCAGCTATTAGCAGTCACAGAGCTGGGAAGGAAGTCTGCACAGTGATAATCACCACCATGATTCAGTGAGCGCCTACTGTATGCCAAGCACTGAGATCAAGATGTTACTTAACATCTAATCCTCACAACTGCCTGCAAAGGTAGGTACCATTGCCTCCATGTCACATTGGTGTCTTCCTGGCAATGCCTCCACCCTTAAAAACTCCCAGGGCTCTCATTTCAGCCCCAGACCCCCTCATCTGTATTTAAAATATTGGAGTACTTATCTCTCAGGACACTACGCATTGAGCTGTTCAGAGGTTTTTGCTGGGAAGTGGGAAAGAAGATGGAGACAGTGAATTGATGATCCTGACCTTGTAGTTTTCAGTTTTCTCTAGCTCCTTGTTCCTTGGCTTTTCTTGGTACCATTATATTCTGCATATGCTTATTGTCCATACTCTATGCAACCTGAACTGTGGATTTATTTCTCT
The DNA here is from genome assembly GCF_003009895.1 of Hyaena hyaena. Taxonomy (NCBI): domain Eukaryota; kingdom Metazoa; phylum Chordata; class Mammalia; order Carnivora; family Hyaenidae; genus Hyaena; species Hyaena hyaena. The sequence goes on along the minus strand of NW_024081915.1, from coordinate 343,467 downwards.
GTCAAAGTCAAAAAGTTGTTAAAACCCTTCCAGCCTACAGCCACGTCTGTCTTCAAGTGCAAAACACTCCAGATTTAAATGCTATGACTATATTAGCCATGGAGGTAATACACACCTTTCTACTTTTAGAAATACAGTCGTGTGCAAATGACTTATCTCATCTTCACCTTGTTATGAGAACCGATGAAACTGACATTCCCCACCTCTCACCCAAACAGGGAAATGAACCTTTCAGCCCACTTCCAAGATGCCCAAACAGCTTTGCCACATAACTTGGTCTCCTACTGCTTGGTTCTGAATAACCCAAAAATAGCTTTCACTATAGCTATTTGATTGGCTAAAGTCACTCTATTTTCATCCCTTCTGTCTGAATAACTTTTACACTAAGTCATAAAACTAAGACGTAGAAGTAGTTGCGGATCAGTTTCGGCATACTTCTCCTGCTTCTCCTGAATAGTTGTTTCCCTGAGTCACGGATTTGCTCAGTACATAGTATTACTTAGTACTTACACTGTGCCTGGTTCCTGAGACACAAACACTGAGCCAAAATAGACCCAGTATGAGCCCTCAGGGAGGTTACAGTCTGGTGGAAGAGACAGGCCCGCACTGAACACACACACAATCACTGCAAGTGAAAGAGGCATGAGAAAGGGGAGGGCCTGACCCAGTTAGCAAGGTGCAGCGGGCTTTCCCACTGGGCTTTCTCAAGCAATACTTGAGCTGAAGAATGATTAAGGGTCCCGGAGGCGCAAACAGGCCAGAGGAGCTTTCTAGAGAGGCCTGAAGGAGGAACGCAGATGCGTGAAAGGTGGCCAACGTGGCTGCGGTGCACAGACCTAAGGGAAGCCTGCTGTGAGCGAAAGCTGGAGGCGCGGGGTGAGGGCCGACACAGCCGCCAGGGGTCTCCTCTCTATGCCACAAGCAACGGGGACGGGCTGAAGGGCGAGGACAGGACCTGGTTTGAATATGGCTGCAGCGGGGAGGCTAGGCTGCCGCAATTCACAGCAGCAGGAGACAAACCAGTCAGGAGGCTGCGGCAGCCTGGACCAGAGCCGTGATGACGAAGAGGGGGTGTGAGGGTGCGATGGGGGCACGACGGGGTGTCGGACCGTGCCATGACTGCGCGGGCGTGGATTCTCTGAATTCTCAGCCACACCCCGTGGGGTAGGGGTTCCTTCTCACGTTTTACAGATGGGAATGCACAAGCACGTAGACATCTGTCCAAGGTCCAGGTGGGAAGCCACAGAACCAGAACTTGAACCTATGGTTATTTAGCTTCAAAGCCAACTACACAGGTAACGTGTAAAAAGGGGAAACATACAGATAGAAAAAAAAATACGGTATGAGAAATACTGTAGCAAAGTTTCAAAACTTAAAAGCTTCTCCACCTACTTCACAAAGGTACCAAGGGATGAGCCCCAAGGATGAACAGGATTTTAGGTTTCCCTTTACTAAATAAATTGGACTCTCTTCCGACGTTTTATACTCATGGAAGGCATACCTATTTCAACATAGCGACTTGGCAAGTCCCTCATTTCACTGGCATGCCGCTCCTTCACTGAGCAGATCTAGAAAAGAAATTCATAGGTTCTTTTATTCATTTGATGGAAAACTCCTTGTAACATTTCATCACTGTAGGATACTTTTGTTAAATTAGCCATGTAGCAATGGAGATGGAGAACACACAATCTACTCAGCGACTTCACTGATAGAAATTAATTTCAATGACATATAGCAATGATTCCTTACGTTCTCCAACACTATTCTTCAGTAAAGTCTTATTTGAGGGCAAAGAAAGAAGGGAAACTAGCATTGTTTTAAAATGTTTCCAATGACTCATTCTCGGCAACTCTACTTAGGGGCTACTTCTTTTAATTTTTTTTTTTTTTAATGTTTGTTTATTTTTGAGAGAGAGAGAGACAGAGTGTGAGCAGGGGAGGGGCAGAGAGGGAGACACAGAATCCGAAACAGGTTCCAGGCTCCGAGCTGTCAGCACAGAGCCCAGCGCAGGGCTTAAACTCACAAACTGTGGGATCATGCCCTGAGCCGAAGTCGGATGGTCAAACGACTGAGCCACGCAGGCGCCCCAAGGTCTGCTTCTATCATCGTCCAAATGAAGCTCTGCCCAACGACTAATCTGGGCAACATTCAGATTAGGGCCTGTGTTTCTGATGACATATTAGCCATTTATTTCACTGTTGCTATATCATACTATGCGTTAAGTGGCATCATGCTCTTCTTCTCTCAAGTGGTTTTTTTTTTTTTCTTCCCAAGTGTTTTAAAATCAATGTATTATGTACTTTAAATCAGGACTGGCAAACTACAGCCTGTCTTTGACTTGTCTTTTTATGATCTGTAAGAATAGTTCTTACATTTTGAAAGGCTAGAAAGGAAGGAAGACACAAGGAGAAACAGTATATAGCCCACAAAGTCTAAAGGATTTGCTACCCTCTACAGAAAGTCTGCCAACCTCTATTTTAAATTATATGTAGGGGCTACCTGGGTGGTTCAGTCAGTTAAGCATCTGACTCTTGATTTCAGCTCAGGTCATGATCTCACAGTTCATATGTTCAAGCCCTGTGTTGGGCTCTGAGCTGACAGAGTGGAGCCTGCTTGGGATTCTTTCATCCTCTCTCTCTGCCCCTCGCCCACTCGAGTTTTCTCTCAAAAGAAATCAACTTAAATCATTAAAAAGTAAATTCTATGTATACAGTTTGGACATATGTGTGTGTGTGTAGCAGTTTTTTTTTTAAGTTTATTTATTTTTGAGAGAGGGGGAGGGGGAGGGGGGAAAGAGAGAGAGAGCGAGTGAGCGAGCTGGGGAGGGGCAGAGAGAGGGAGGGAGAGAGAGAGAGAAAGTCAATGGGCTGAATGGCAGAGAGTGAGAAAGGCAGACAGAGAATCCAAAGCTAATAGTGCAGCTCGAAGCCCGACATGGGGCTCAAACCCGTGAACCGTGAGATCATGACCTGAGCCGAAATCAATGAGTTGGACGCCTATCTAACTGAGCCACCCAAGAGCCCCTTTGCTGTTTTTTCTGAAACGAATACATTCTCTTTTGTAATAAGACAACAAAAATTTACATAAGTTCTGCCATCGAAGTAAGACAACCCAAAGTTAAAAACTGATTATACACAACTTTAGTCAGGGATCAGGGTTTTTTTTTCCTTTTTCTTCAGATAGCTATAAAAGAACACAATAAATACTATTACCCTAAGTTTAGCTACAAAATAGAAAATTCTAACACACAGAAAAACCCTAAGAGAAAACAAAAATATTATTCATTGTCCAAGTACAAAGATAAAACATTAACAATCCCTCTTTTTTTTGGAAGCTACTTTTATTAACTTAACAAGTTGACGTATTATTTAAATATTCTTCCACAATACAATTCTTTAACCTCAATGGTATTTCACTGTATTGAGTGTACTGTAATTCTCTTACTCAATCCCCTTTTAGACATTTGATTTTTGCTTCTACATAACCCAAAGGCAAGTAACAGCACGATCCACATACTTGGATATAAGACTCTTGGGCTTTTGTTTCCACGGGATAAATTTCCTAGATGCAGAACTGACACATCAAGGTGTGCTATTATCTGTTGAGTACACATCTCCAAGCTGCTGTGCAGCAGTGTAGTGACCACGTGACAGTCCTTCCTCTAAGGCAGGACTTGAACCCACTGCTGTGGAGGGAGAAGCATTTGCTTGGAAGGGACTGGAAATATTCTCCCTTGACTGCTTTTTGTTGCCTGTCCATCTCGGACAAAGTCCTGTCCACTTCCCCAATATTCCCCGATTTCCTTCTTCTTTTGTTGGATTTCTGATCTGACATGTTGGCCATTCCATCCACACTTATGAGGGAAACTACCCAAATGTCTAGCAGGCACGTCCGGCAGTGCCAAACGGACACTGCACTGATGATTAATGTGCTAATGAAAGTACACAAGCAGTATCTCAAATGGTTTGAAGCAGAATCACAGAAAGTAACCCGGAAGTAATACTACCCAGCGCTCTGGGCAACTACTGAGCACCAGTCCTCAGTTAAGAGTTTTGAGAGGGGCGCCTGGGTGGCTCGGTTGGTTAAGTGTCCAACTCTTGATCTCACGATTTGTGAGTTAGAGCCCCCACATCAGGCTCTGTGCTAACAGAGCAGAGCCTGCTGGGAATACTCTCCTCCTCTCTCTGTCCCTACCCCACTCAAGCTTTCTCTAAGTTTAAAACAAACTTAAAAACAAAACAAAACAAAAAACCAAGAGTTTTGAGAGGGGCGCCTAGGTGGCTCCGTCAGTTAAGTGACAGTTAAGTGAGTGATTTTAGCTCAGGTCACGATCTCAGTTTCTGGGATGGAGCCCTGCGCTGTCAGCACGGAGCGTGCTTGGGATTCTCTCTTTGCCCTTTCCCTGCTCAAAATAAAGAAAAAAGTATTTTTTTTAATGAAAGAAAAAGTTTTGAAAAACAGAGCTCTTTTCTTAGGAAGATTATGGTGCCGTAGGGGAAGATAAACAAATACGGACTTTAGTCAAATGTGAAGGGGAAGGAGAGAAGCACAGAGCAGGGGCATCTATGGCTGGAGCGAAAAGCGAAGTCACGCCAAGGCCGGCCTGCTTCCCTGGCCACGCTACAGCCGCTCTGGAGACCAGGGCAGTACCGGAGGCTGGGCTCTCCTCCCCAGGTGTGTGGCCCGGGCCCCAGCCCAGCACCTGCCTCGCGTGGGTGAGGAGTGCGTGCTAAGCTCGTGTCCTGCAGAAGAGCAGATCGATAATGTCAAGAGCCTCTACTCTGACAGGTTGATTCTCACCCGTGAACACTAGTTACATCATCCGACTGTCTCCTCCACTTATCTAACGGGCATCTCAAGTGGACACACAAAATCTACTCCTGACTTGCCGTCTAAATGCGTTCTGCTGGCAGCCCTTCCCATGTCAGTAAGAGGGAGTTTATTTCCCAGTGTCACAGCTTAAAAGGGTCACCGCTGACCTCTTCTCTTTTCCTTATATCCCGCGTCAACCTGTTAACAGTATAGGGTCTACGCTCAAAACACATCCAGAATCCAGTCGTTCCCCACTGGCTCCGCTAGGCTGATCCGGGGCACTGACTTCTACTGAGGTTCCTGGGCCTCCTCCTCCTCCCTGTCTCCCCTCTTCACTGCCCCCTTTGCTGTCTGGCTCTGCAGGGCAGAGCGAGCCTTTCCAAACCCAGAGTCTGACCATTTAACTAGCTCCATGGCTCCAACCCCCTCTGCTGGCTTCTCATCTCGCTCAAATTAAAAGCCAAACATTGTACAGAGGCAGGTGAGACCCTCCACACTCCGCCCCTTCACAGTGCACCCGCCTCTGTCCCTCTCCTCCGCACCTGCTCCATCCACTCCGGCGACGATGGCTTTCTTTATGTCGCACAAGGACACGCCCATCGCACTCCTACCTCACAGATTTTGCCCCGGTTCCTGGCCCTGCTGAGCTCCCCCTCCCCAGCTGCATGGCCTCCTCCCTCCAGATCTCTGCCCAAGGACATGTTCAGTATGACAGACGTCTTCCCTGGATGGCTCTATATTAAATGGCACGCACCGCCAAGCACCCCCCATTTCCCCTTGGTATTTTACCGCCTTCCACATGCTACGTTCACTAGCTCGTCCATCTTCCCCAGGAGAGAACTCATCTACTTACGTATCTGCAGCACTAGAACACTGCCTGGCACGTCGCGGGAACGCAGTAAGTGTTCGCTGGGCGAGTGAATGAATGAAGCGGTGGGTCAGTGCCAACTGCACCCTGCCGCGCTGTGAGGCCGTCCCTCCCCGACGGGCCTGCTCTTGGAGGAAGGGCGAAGTCCTATCTTGTCTTCCCTCGGCAGAACACAGTGGGACTCTCAACTGAGAGGAAGTGCCCAAAACGTTACCAGGAGGAATCCCCAATAATAAGAAACACTTGGTGTGAAAAATGACGTTGGACCGTCATCCGGGCGTAGTGAAGTGTGTTCGTCTCCCCTGGCTGCTCTAAAGGATGGACTTGGTGGTTTAAAATAACATAAATGCGTCCTTTCAAATTTCTAAAGGCCGGAAGCCTAAAACCAGTTTCACTGGGCCAGAATCAAGGTGTCTGCACGGCCATACCCTTCGCAGAGGCTGGGGAGGAGACTCCATCTGCCACACGCGTCCGCGGCCTCTGGTGGCTGTGCGCATCACTCCAGGCCTGCCGGCCCGCTCGCACTGCCTTCCCTCTTTCTAGGGTGGTGCTCTGTTTTTAAGAATACCTGGAAGGGGGGTGGGTGCATCTGGGTGGCTCGGTTGAGCGTGTGACTTCAGCTTGGGTTATGACCTCATGGTTCGTGGGTTTGAACCCGGTGTTGGGCTCTGTGCTGGCAGCCCAGGGCCTGGGGCCTGCTTCGGACTCTGTGCCTCCTCCTCTCTCTCTGTGCCCCCCTGCTCAGGCTCTGTCTCTCTCAGTCTCTCAAAAATATATAAATGTTTAAAAAAAATTTTTTTTTAAAAAGAATGCCTGTGACTGGGGAGCCTGGGTGGCTTAGTTGGATAAAGCGTCCAACTTCGGCTCAGGTCATGATCTCACGGTTCGTGGGTTCAAGCCCCACGTCAGGCTCTGTGCTGACAGCTCAGAGCCTGGAGCCTGCTTCATGTTCTGTGTCTCCCTCGCTCTCTGCCCCTCTCCCAACTTGTGTGCACGACACTTGTGGACACTTGGTCCATTCAAGGAATTTAAAATAGGTCAAGAACAGAAGCTTACTGGATGCGTAAGCACGCAATGCGGGAAGACTAGAGAATCACCTTTCACTCCTTTTACCCTAGACTACTGCGCACAACTTCCCCGCTCTCCTAAATGTGAGCCGGGCTATGTTCACCTCACGCCTGGGCCAACCAGTAAAGAGGAGCTGAATCATACCGACGTGAAGGCCGGGAGGGCCTTCCCTCAAGTTTACAGTGATTGCTTTTGTAGTAAGAAGCGCTCAGTGAACAGTTTTCATGCTTTCCTTTTCCAGAGAAGAGTACATTCTTTGTTTATGAGAGAGAGGTCGTGTGTATGCATGTACGAGCATGGGAGGGGCAGCGAGAGCGGGCTCCACGCTCGGCTCAGTTCACAGCCCGATGCAGGGCTTCATCTCACAAACCGTGAGATCGTGACCCGAGCCAAAATCAAGAGTTAGAAGTTCAAGTGACTGACCCAGCCAGGCGCCCCAGAGAAGGGTACATTTTAAATAACCATGTCTCCTTCATGACTTGTCTAGAATTTTCTGGCACAATAACGACACCCGAGGCTTAGGAAGCACTTACGGTATGTCAGATGCTACGTACGCTAAGCTCCCTGTATGCACTTCCTCATCTCATCCTCCCCCACACTCACGACCGGAGCACAGTCAGCACACGGTCAGAGGAAGACTTCGGCTCACACAGGAAGTGCGTGGAGAAGGCAGACCCGAAACCACACCTGTCTGACTCTAAAGCCTGAGCTGTGCCGCCAGACCGTTGCTGGCACACTTTCTCGTACTATTTTCGCCTTGGTTAATTTTTAGTTTATTTTGTTTAGATTAAGCTATACATTGTTAAAGGGAAGCCAGTGACTTTGGGTTCTGAAATATCTAACACAAGACAACCACTGGTACGCAAAGTCTAAATGTGAATGAGCTCCGGGCCCTCTTCTGTAGAGTGGCTGCTTCTCTTTCACACGGATGCACATGTTCCATAAAGAGCTAAGGCCAACTGGGCAACGAGAAATTTAAAGGTCATAAATGGAGGTGCCAATGTGAATAAGGAAATACTCCCCATCTGTTTTGCAGGGCATGGAAAAGGCAGACTTTATCTCCAAATTTATGCAAATGAAAAGAACTGAGCATTAAATGAATTATCATAGGACAATAATGAGCAAGGGAAAATATCTTGGTTCTAGAAAGCCATTCAAGATCTCCTATTCTTTTGAGCGCCTGGGTGGCTCAGTTGGTTAAGTGTCCAACTTTGGCTCAGGTCATGATCTCACAGTTCGTGGGTTCGAGCCCCACATCAGGCTCTGTGCTGACAGCTTGGAGCCTGGAACCTGCTTCAGATTCTGTGTCTCCCTCTCTTTCTGTCCCTCCCCTGCTCATGTTCGCTCTCGCTAGCTCTCTCTCTCTCTCCCCCCCCACCTTCAAAAATAAACAAACAATAAGAATTTTTTTTGTTTTTTAAATAAAGAAAGAACTCCTGTATCTTTGGACAACCCTCAGTGGATCTGTAACAACATGAACTTATTAGAAAGGCAAGGGGCTCCTGGGTGGCTCAGTCGGTTGAGCGTCTGACTTCGGCCCAGGTCATGATCTCACAGTTTGTGAGTTCGAGCCCCGTGTCGGGCTCTGTGCTGACAGCTCGGAGCCTGGGGCCTGCTTCGGGTTCTGTGTCTCCCTCTCTCTGCCCCACCCACGATCATGCTCTGTCTTTCTCTGTGTCTCAAAGATAAATAAACGTTAAAGAAATTTTTCTAAAAAGGAAAGGCAAGCAAAACCACCTTGACTGAAGTCCCCCAGCCAATAATCAGCGTCACGCTGTCCTTCCAGCAGAGGCTACAGGGATACATATCCGGGCGGAGACTTATATCATCCCGGGGCACATTGGTGATTCTCTGCTTTGAGGTGACGTCAAAAATCTTCACGCCCTGGAAGATACAACAGCATTAGGTGTCCTCCGCTCGGGAGAAGGAAAGGTAAGGAAAATTTAGTAACAGCCGCTGCTACACGCCACCCGTAACCAGCACCGCAAAACACCGACAGCGTTTCCTGAGCACGACTGGGAGCCACGCTCCGGGGCCACACACACCCCGTGAGAGCCCACAGCATAAGGAAACCTCTACCCTCCTTTCTGGACCAAAGAGATTTTATCAGCAGATGGCTTCCGTGGCTCAAACACAACGCAAGTGTGAGACGTCCAGGTATCAAGCGTTGCATTTCCAGGATGACAAGTAACATTTCTAATTGTAGTGTTCTGCCACAAAAACGGAGGTTGTGTTTTAGAAAAGCTTTGAATCTGAAAAACCACTATGCGTAAGGAAATGTGTACCTGACATTTTAAAGCACTCAGACGGAAACATCAAGCAAGCAGCTAACTAACTACAAATAAACCGAGGGGCACCTGGGTGGTTCAATTAAGCGTCTGACTCTTGATTTGGGCTCAGGTCATGATCTCATGGTTTGTGTGATCGAGCCCCATATCTGGCTCTGTGCCACCATCACAGAGCCTACTTGGGATTCTCGCTCCCCCACTCTCACTGCCCCTCCACTGCTCATGTTCTAGCTCTCTCAAAATAAACAAATATGAAAAAAAATAAAATAAAATAAACAGGTTTGTTTAACCTTTGCTATGACTCGGGAGAAATTTCAGAAAGTCCTGACTAGCAAAGTAGGTTCTGGGAGAATTCAACCACTTAAAACGGAACAGAACCCTTTGATCACTGAAGAACATACATCAGTGCCAATTACAGAGTTGCAGCTAAATGAATTTGTTGTATTAATGCATGAAATTTAGTTAAACTTGTCCACGCTACTTTGGTCCTCAAAATTAAAATTCTCCAACTAGCAAAATAAAGCAGTAAATATGAAAAATAAATAAATAAAATGGAATAGAACCAATTTGTTGAGTTAAACCCTGAACTTCCAAAAGACAGGCTGGATGTCAAAAGCTAGTCTTTAAACTTTCTACTCGCCCTAACTCATAGGGAGTAAACTTTAAATGGGGCGACGCCAGAAATTACAATCTACTTTGTAAAAGCAGGCGTGATTTCTGCCTGTGATTATACTGGAAGGAAGTGAAATCAGCGGTATCTGCACTTGTTCCATAGCGCCTCTCACCTGCCCCGGGCTAATAGGCACCTGGTGTTTTCAACACCGCATTCCCAACGCAGCCCTTCAATTATTAAGATGCCTTTTCATTTTCGTGGCTAGTCTCCATGCCTTGGGTTTCTTATTCCAAAGCAAAGTCCAGAATATGTGGAGAATTACTCTATTATGAAAGCCAAGAGCAATCTAATCTCTTAGCCTTCCGGGTAGGATAGCAGCTGCCATTTGTAGGTCTTAGAAAAGATCACGGCAGCCAGTGGCATCTTTTATCTTGGTCACAGCCCTCCCCAGGTGGCTACTCTTTTGGCTTTGAAGACGGATTCGGAAGATGAAGGTGTGCTTTTACCATGTTATTGGCCCAAGCGATCAGATGGCCTCTCCACTTCACGCTCCTTATGTTCCCTTCCCCTTCGTGCAGAACACAAGACTTCCATCTGCTCATCCAAGAACGTTCAAACAGCAGCAACTACAAATACAAAAACAGATTTTTAGAAACCAAGAAGCATACTGGGGGCCTGGGTGGCTCAGTCGGTTATGTGTCCAACTTTGGCTCAGGTCATGATCTCATGGCTCATGGGTTTGAGCCCCGCGTCCAATTCTGCTGATAGTTCGGAGTCTGGACCCTACTTCAGACTGTGTGTCTCCTTCTCTCTCTTCCCTTCCTCTGCTCATGCTGTCTCCCACTCTCTCTCTTACACATTTAAAAAAAAGAAAAAGAAAAAACCGAGAAACATACACAAAATTTCTTTACTGGCTTTTTGTTTGTTTTGCCTGTCCACTGAACGTTGAACTTACTACGAAATCACACCACTAGATGGCACCAAAATACCAAAATTCATGGAGAAAAACCCCAGTCAGTCAAAAGATTTGTGTCACAGAAAGTTCTTTAAATATTGCCCAGAAATTATTTTGTAACTTGGGAAACCAAAACCTCATAATTTTTTCCTTGGAAGTAAGATATTAGTCATGGCTTGAACTGCAATCGTGAGAAGCAGCCCGTTTTTCATTTAACCCAAGAAAAAGAATTTAACAATGATGTTTGAACAGCAATTCACATTATAAAATAAGACAAACTTGCTTTAGGATTAAACTTCTTTAAAAAGGTCATAGTTAACCAGGGTCTTTACTTTAAAGGGAAGAATCTATAATAATAATATTAAAAACAAATCTACTGGGTGGGGGTGGGAAGCGCCTGGCTGGCTCAGTCAGTGGAGTATGCGACTCTTAATCTCAGGGTTCTAAGTTCGAGCCCCACATTGGGTATAGAGACTGCTTAAAAATAAAATCTTTAAAAAAAAAATGTACTGGATAAATTTTATCACCAAATATAACTGGTTAAAACCTCTAAGCTTGGTGAAGACATAGTTCTAGTAATTCACGCATTACTAAGGATACAATACTTTTTTCTTGATCCATCCAATTTAAATCCCTTCAGACATTTACACAACATAATATAAAATTTACATAATACATGACTTACAATATATAACTTCAGACATGTAATCCTGAAATAGATGTTTACCTTTTAAAAGGAACGACAGATTCTATCACAGAAGTTTAAAAATTCCTGTCTTTCGAGTAACTTTCCGTTTACCTAAGTATATTCTGTGTCCCTTCCCACCCCCAGCAAAGGGGAAAAATAGGTAACAGGAGAAAGAGAATAAATTCACATTTCATCTGTATTTCTTATATACCTTTCTCAATGGTTAGGCTCCTATATTCAGAAGAGGCACACAGACACGTACACACACCCCAAAACCTTAAAATTAAGTGTCCATCTTCATAAACACGCCAAGAATGGTCAGTTTAAAAATGATATAAATGCCTGAAGTTCTCTATTATCCAGGCAAAAATAGGTGGCCTCGCACGGTCCACAGTGGAGACTGGAGGCAGGGCTCTTACTGACCACATGGGGTCCAATCTTCCTGCTAGATAAAGGATATCTTCCTCTACGCTCTTGAAGATCTTCTAGCCCATCTCATCCTCTCCCAGTCTATGATCTAAGTAAGCAATCCCCACGGCCATGCCTCCCTGCTCGCAGATAAAGACCCTGAGGTCTGTCCTCTGTGATCGTGCCTCTTCCTCGGCCATGATGCAAACAACAGAGCCGAGGAACTCGCTGATGGTGTTCAGGATTTTGTGACGGGGGGAGTCTGAAATCTGAGAGAGAAGAAGAAAGCCTGACAATATAGCTCCTGCTACATGGTCCACTAAACACAGGTAGCTACAAACGATTATATTAAACACGAGGAATTGAGATCACAGTACTTATCTTCCGTCCGTGGCCTGACTCGGAGGGGATTTTAGGCAGTGGGCTGGGCCCGGGGAGCACCCCATAACCACCTGCTGGAAGGAACGGCTGGCTGGATGACAAGGAGGGATGTGGGGTGCAGACGGCATTGGAATGCTCTCCCTCCAATCCCACCCACAAGTGACCGACACAGCATGAAGTGGGGCCAATCTGCACCTGTGTGAGGAAAATTAAATATGCCCCAAATCTTAAACTGACATTTCTATAAACTATGACAGATATAAAAGCCCAGTGAAGGCCAGGATTTAATTCATTTTAAAAAAAAGCCCACCCCCGAGTAAGGGAGGAAATCAAACGGCGACCAGGGCACTTTGCAAACGAGTATATTACTACTGTGCTGTGAATCTGCACTTTAGGGGATGTGGTCAAAGTTGTAAGCCAGGGAAAGTGCACAGCTCTAAAAGTGAGTCATGAGCAAAAACAGACATGCACGTGCTAGATCGACGACAAAAGCAGAAATACTTTATCAGCCAATGTAATAGCAGAAGGTACCTAAATGTAAAGGTACATTATGTTCCCGGGTAAGAAGACTCAGGATCCTCACCGGAGGGATTAAGTCTTACTGGTTAATTTGTGATTTTCATGGAAGCACAAAGAAACCTCTAAAGGCATGATTTCTAGAACTTCCAAAATGCTATCGATTCATTTGAAGATATGTGAGAATAATAGGAATTTTTTTTTTTAATTGAGCAACTTGTGGGCGAGAGAATGGATGTTTTCATAAAATTTGCACTCAAAACCATATAGCGATGGTCCTAGAACTGACAGACGAAGTAAGAAGAAAAGGAAGAATGGACAGAGGGGAATCAGAACGAGGAGATCAGACCCTGGGGGGAGGGGGTGTGCACACACGTGCAGGGAACAGGGCGGCCTCAAACTACCGTGTGGTGATCTCACCTCTTTTCTGGAAGATTCCTTAGCACTGGGAGCTTAAAAATGACCCCAGGAAGTCCATGGCTAGAAATTTCTGCTAAAAAGTGATCAGACAAGTGAATAAAGAAGTGGGGCGCCTGGGGGGCTCAGTCGGTTAAGTGTCCAACTTTGGCTCAGGTCATGATCTCACGGTTTGTGGGGTCGAGCCCCATGTCGGGCTCTGTGCTGACAGCTTGGAGCCTGGGGCCTGCTTTGGATTCTGTGTCTCCCTCTCTCTCTGACCCTGTCCTGCTCACGCTCTCTCTCTCTCTCTCAGAAATTTAAAAAAAAAAAAAAAAAAAAAAAAAGTATGTCAACTTATTCCTAACAGCTATAATGTACTCACAACTGGGAAATGCTGGGGTAGAATGTGATAGAGCTAGGTCCCCAAAAGGTATGCATCTGGTCTTAAATGATTTTACAGATGTACGTTTACAAATATAAAAGGATGTTCGGGGCCCATTAAACCAAAAAGCAGATTGCAAAACAGTATTAAATATGATGACCCTTAAGTAAAACACGAAAGTGTATCCATATATAAAAATCTGAAGGATAGGTTACAAAGTAATCCTAATTAGTTCCAGAAATAGGTGACAGGAGATTTATAATATTTTTATTATGCTGCATAGAACATGTGAATTACTTTTATGTTAATACTTATGGGGATGGAACCCATTGTCCCGTTGTGGTAATCAGGATAGTCTAAGGTAACAGTTGAAACAAAACAGTCTCAACAAATTCCCTGAAACTCAGAGAAGGAAGGGGCGTTGGAGTCATACTGAGTATGTACTAGAATTAATTCACGTAAACCGTACCCACTTTTTAAATGAAGCATTAGCTTGAGGAAATTGGTAACGAGGTCTTGTTGCAATTTCCACCAAGACCCAAACTCACTCCGGCTGAGCCCTTCCGGTGTGGTGGGGGTGTTCCGGCGTCGGGCAGGGCAGTAGCTGAGGCCTGCGGACCCGGCCTGCCTTTGCCTCCTGCTCCGGCTCCGAGGCAAACCTCCAGCAGAGGGCAGGAAGGAAAGGAGGGAGGGGTTCCCAATCCAGCCGGTCTCCGGGTTGAGCCTGAGCTTCCCGAGTTTATCACAATACACCTTGAGTACCCTGCTCTGACCTGGGATCAGAGAGGCTCTTCTCTAATGAGATGTTCACAGTACAGACGGCACACGTCTGTGCTAACTGATGAGGGTTCAAAAACAAACAAAACAAAGGTTGGGCGGGGAGAGGGGGGCGAGAGGCTAAGGTACTACCTCCTGTAAAGGAAACACATTTGAACTCATTTACATCACAGTTTTAGACACGATTCGTGTTATTTTCTGATGTTTCTCAAAAGCTCAGTTTCAATCAATTTCTATTTTGTGGATTAAAAAAATGATCTATAAACAAACAGCCTTATTTATTAGGAAAGATCATCATTTAGGACTTTTTTTAAGTTTATTTATTTATTTTGAAAGAGCCAGAGACAGTGTGAGCAGGGAAGGGGAAAGAGAGTGAGAGAGAGTGAGAGAGAAAGAGCGGATCCCAAGCAGGCTCCGCACGGCCAGCACAGAGCCGGATGCGGGTCTCGAACTCACGAAACCGTTGAGATGGTGACCTGAGCCGAAACGTGGAGTCGGACGCTTAACCGACTGAGCCACCCAGGCGTCCCTCCAGGATTCTTTCCTAACCCCCTCATTTCTTGGTTCTGTACACATTTTAGGGTCAGGCTGGCTCTGCCGCGGGATCACGAACACCATGCTGTGTGTTGCCCGCTGGGACTCACACAGTCGCTTTCCATCTCCCCAGCACGCGGCAAGCGCAGCAGGGAGAGCGGCCCCGGGCGCTGGGCTAACGCACAGGGCGCCGGAAGCGTTCGATACCGAGGGCTTCCCGGGCCCCGCAGGCTGCCTGCCCGCCTTGCTGGTCGATGTGCACGACATGTCTGCCGCAGGAGGAACTCCGTCACCCCCAAACCCGCCAGTCACCCAGCCCACCGTTAGTGATGTCCCTAAGCCATTTTGAGCACACTGGCTTCTGTCCTAACCTCGAAAGCCTAAAGGAAAGAGCCCTGTGACTGACTGACACGCGATGAAGACAGCCCCAGTTGGCACAATCACGTCCCTGGAGAAAGGGCTCGGTTATCCCGGCTCCGTGTCCCGCACCTGGAACGTTGGTCCTGTTCCCTTTGTTTGATGCCAGAAGATAGAATGAGAGAGAGAGAGAGAGAGAGAGAGAGAGAGAGAGAGAGAATGAGAATCCCGAGCAGGCTCCACGTTCAACACAGAGCCTGACGCAGGGCTCCATCCCATGACCCTGGTGTCGTGACCGGAGCCGAAATCAAGTCACACGCTCACGGACGGGGCCACCCAAGCACCACTGGAAAGTACTTTTAAGGTCAGTCTTCCTCTTCCGTTCAGCTGCCTGCAATTCCTGTACGTGCGCCTGGGCCTGGCTTCTCCCTGGGCGGACGGTGATGACCTGAAACGTGCCCCGCCCCCCTGGGCTCTCCCCGCCACCGCCACGCCCTCGCCTCCTGGCCGCGCAGCCCTGGCCCGCTCCTGTCCTCTGAGCCACCTCCCCTGCTCCTTGAAGCTCTTACTCCTGCCCCCGTCTCCACCCGACTCTCCTCCTCACTCACGCATCCTCATTTCCAATCCACACGCGGCACAAAGCCTTCAATGTCGGCTAGTAACTGGCCCGGCACCCCCGGGGCCACCCTGCGGAGCTGGCGGCACAAGCAGGCGGCACACGGGGGATTCGATTTGGATCCTGTCAGGCACATGGCTTCACACACGAGGGAAAAGGACCACACAATCCACTCTCCACCTGCTTTTATGATCCTCATCTATGGGCATTTCAAGAAGAAACACACTGCCCGGCAGAAATGCCACGGAAAGTTCTGCTGCGGTGATTTAAGAAAAGATAAGCTGCTTTTCTTACAGACATTCCACACTAATTTACCTACAGCAAAACTATCTGCCTGTATTTCACTGACATTTAATAAAATCCATTTCTTTCTTCTAGTCATAAAACTGCCTAGAGACCTACGGAGCACGAATGTTCTACAAAGCATTTTAGAGGGTGAGTCATCGAGTGTACTACCTTTAAAAGCAGCTGGTTAATTTATCTGGTTCATCTTCCGCATCCCATAATATTGAATTGTCATTATCACAATACTGAGAGCAATTTGAGCTCAATGGGAGCTAAGTACATCGGGAGGAAAAACTGTTTCCATGAGGTCTATTTTTTGTTGGAGAAAGTATTTTAGGGCTTTATTTCCCATAAATCCACATTCTGGCAGTCAGCACTCTTGGTGCTTATATTTCAATAGGAGCCCTCACATCCTCGGCAATATACTTTATTCTCCTACGTTTTGTGCCGATAATCTATCTGGTGCTTTGCTACACTGCGGAGAGGTAAGGACGTACACCCCAGAGTCTCCCCCGCACGGGGCGGGATGCCTACCGGGCTGTAATAGAGCCGCCTGTTCTGGCCACATGACACCCGTCATTAGCCATCGCCCACTCTTCCCTGATGGAGGAGAGGGAGTAGGACTGGCCCCTTTTTAATCATCTTGTGATCTTTCAAGTATATGAATCACTGGACTCTTCAGGCTTCCTCAACGCCAGCCGCGCTGCTTACTCGGAGGCAGCGACGGTGCAGGGAAGAGTGGGCAGTGGGGGGAAGCCCACCGGCAAGTCCGGGAGGCAGGTGGGTTCCTGCAGGAAACACTGAGGAAGCGCTTGGAGACAACACACCCCATAGAGAGAAAATGCCGATCACAGGAGACGCTGGAGCTCGAGATAACAAAACTGAGAAAGAAGGAACCAAAAGGAAAACTCAGCACACTCAGGACGGGCCAAATAAGGCCGTCTCCGTAAAAACAGACAAGGGGGCATGATGATGGCCGGGACTGGTCACAGGGGGATTTAAAAATCCAAAGTTGGAAAGGATTAGGAAGGAAATCCTAACTCAAGAAAGCGAGGCGCCCGGGTGGCTCCGTCGGTTGGGCGTCCGACTTCGGCTCGGGTCACGATCTCACGGTTCGTGAGGCTGAGCCCCGCGTCGGGCTCTGTGCTGACAGCTCAGAGCCCGGAGCTGCTTCGGATTCTGTCTCCCTCTCTCTCTGTCCCTCCCCTGCTCAGGCTCTGTCTGTCTGTCTCTCTCTCTGAAATAAATAAATGTTAGGAAAAAAAATTTTTTCCCGTAATTCAAGAAAGCAAGTGAGAAAAAATTAGTGAGCACAGGGAAGAGCTGGGGTGGTGTTTGGCTGCTGAAACAAGAGAGGAGTCTTGGATCTGGGTGGAGGCAGGAGAGACCAAGGAGAGAGGAGCAGACAGTGTCTTTGTCTTCCTTCCGGCTTTGGCTCCTGACCAAAGTTTAAAACACACGGCTTTCCCCAACACCATCGAGAAAGAATATAAAGGATGGAGGAAAGAAAAAGGAGAATTTCCCGAATATAGGATTGCTTAAGTTCAGTAGTTATTTTCTGGATGAGTTATAATCCCTCAATCTCTGTCCCCTAGAGGTAATTTAACATGTTTAAAAGAGGATAAATATGGACCCAAAACTGCTACCACAGAAAGTATCAGGACACAGACAGATTTCCAGAGCTTGCTTGACGGACCGCTTGCTTCCAAGCAAGGTCTGAGCAAATACCATGCTGATGCAACACAAGTTCTGGGCAAGCCCCATGAAGTTCACCAATCCTGTGAAAAGTATGCAGACAGAACAATGTTCTGAAATTTAAGAAACACCGTATTGATTTAAAGTAACCTTCCATTTAGTGACCAAGAACTCCAAGCTACACGTTCAATGAGAACAAAAGAAGGTAAACACTGAGGTGCCACTTAGAAGCAGTTTCCTTTCTATTAAAAAACTGGTGATAACAGACAGATATGGATCTGTGTATCCACCTCCCCAACTCTATGGGTTTAGCAATCAACTGTGGCCAGTCTGTGAGGTCGGCTCCCACAATCTGCAGTTTCTGCCTATGCAAACGCATAGCTGCAAGTATGATTTTAAAAGTGAACAAAGGATTTTTAAATAATGTTACCACTTAAATCTTCCATTATGGGTCCCACAGACTTCACAGAGCTGGTGGTTCATGCCAGAAACCTGGGGTCTCTATTTCAGTTTGCAGCTGTCTAAGGACTGGGTTCAAGGTTGGACCCAGTTAGGGGCAGAGGAAACACAAAAGTCATCCACTGGGTCATTAAACTTGAATTAATGGTCTGCATGATGCACAACGGCCTCTGATTTTAACTGTGCATATTCTCAATCACAGACGGACGGAGGGAGAGCTCTGCATGGTGCAGACATGAAAAAGAAAAAGAAACCTGCCAAGTCATGAGTAATAGAAAAAGTCACCTAAACACACAGATTCACGGATTTGAACAAGCACTTCACTTGATTAGAAGTAAGGAAAATGGGGAGAGAAAAAAACCAAAGATCAGGAACACCATTAGCAGAAGAAACAAAGTCAAATGAACTTGGCTTTAACAGAGCACGCTGGTCTGTCCTGGCAGCCTCCATGCACGTGGCAGAGCTGATGGTCTGAGAGCAGACTCACGTCTGTGAAGGAGCCTCTATGTGTCCTCTCTTTATGGACTTCAGTGTCTACTCTACAGTCTCATTATGACTCCTACATAATGCTTCCCTGCGAAGAAGCATAATTATTCCAGATTTAGCCAAAATTGGAGAAAAGGCTGCAAGCTATTCAGTAAGCAGCAATAATTTGTGCTCAAACTGACAATAAAGATCAAATGGGCAGTCTTCACTGTACGAGCTTCTCTGGTAATATTAAAAGCTGCCCCAAGCAAAGAATACAGTCAAACAAATCATAAAGGAAGATGTATAAGTGGCCAGTAAATAAAAATGTTCAGAATCGCTAATAATACAAAGACATCACAAAGATGAACAATGAACTGTTCCTTTTCTATCACAACGTGTAAGGGTGGTGAACATGTAGTGTCATACACCCATAACCAGTGTGAATGGTATGTTTTCCGGAATGCACCTTTACTTGGTGATATGCATCAAAAGCCTAAAAAATCATCATGACCTCTGACTCAGTAATCCCCATCCTGGGAATCAGCTCTAGGCAAAAATTCAAAAGCATAGCCCAAGTTCATGTCCAAAGATTTCTCACTTTATTACAGCATGATTTACAATAACCAGAAACTGGGGGCGCCTGAGTGGCTCAGTCGGTTAAGCGTCCGACTTCGGCTCAGGTCATGATCTCACGGTTCGTGGGTTCGAGCCCTGCATCGGGCTCTGTGCTGACAGCTAGCTCAGAACCTGGAGCCTGCTTCACATTCTGTGTCTCCCTCTCTCTCTGACCCTCCCCTGCTCACACTGTCTCTCTCTCTCTCTCTCTCAGAAATAAATAAAAAAAAACATTTAAAAAATTAAAAAAAAAAAAAAAAAACCAGAAACTGGATACATCCTAATGGCCCAAGAATATGAGGATGGTTAAGAAACATTAAATATATAGATAGGATGGAATATCATACAACCATTAAAGGATGTTTAACCTCAGATTACACTTCAACAGTGTAGGGAATTTCATATGATTTACAATATTAAGGTAAAAAGAGATCCAAAATAGTTGAGATATGCATTCTTTCATCATTGCTTTTTCTTTTTAAAAATTTTTTTAAATGTCTGTTTATTTTTGGAAGAGAGAGAGAGACACAGAGACTGAGCGTGAGCAGAGGAGAGGCAGAGAGAGAGGGAGACACAGAATCTGAAGGAGGTTCCAGGCTCTGAGCTCTCAGCACAGACCAACGGGGGCTCAAACTCACAAACGGTGAGATCATGACCTGAGCCAAAGTCAGATGCTTAACCAACTGAGCCAGACACCCCTAATGGTTTTTCTTATTATAAAATTAATGCGTATTTTCTTCAAAAAAAAAAAAAAAGTCAGAAAAATGCCAGTGAAGGCCAAAAAATAATCCTGTTAATGTTAATATTACTAATATTGCTAATAATTTTATATGTAGCCTTCCTATTACATTTTTACATAAAAACAAAAAAGAATCACACTATACACATATTTTTGTAAAGTACTTCAAAAGAGGCAATGTAGCAAACGTTGAGCATTTTATTTTTACAACAGAGAGAAAAGCTGACATGCAGGAGCCGGCTGTGCACTCACAGCTGGGCCCGTGCTCTCTGGGTGAGTAGGGACAATCTTACAGAACACCAACATCAGACCGGGCCTCGTGACTGCGAAAGATTAGGATAAAACTATGGCGACTCCATAACCATGGACAAAGTAGGAACACTTTCTAACCACATCAATGACCAAATGTGGCCCTATCCTGGCTAAAATGAGACACTGCTGCTTCTTTACCAATTACATTTTTAGCCTTGATTCTTTCTTCCCCCTAGATAAGATTTATTAACATACCCAATGCGAGAATGACTCTTGCTTCTTGAAAGCACCCAATCTAGAGCGAAGCCCAGACAGCCCCTCTCGCCAGTCCCAGCCCTAGAATTCCTTTCTAACACCCTCTTCCTCACAACCCACAGTTGTATACCTGGTGGTCTCTGCTTGCAGGGCAGTGACACAGCTCAGTCACTATTGTTAGACATTTTGTTCGTTCCAATTTTCACTGTTACAAACATCAAAAAGGTATAGAGGCTGAAACTGAATTAGAAAAGTTAAAGGAAACAAACAACAGGGAGAGAAAATACAAAGGCAAAGGAGTGCAAAATCAGTCCATGGGGATGGATACATATATATACATATATATATGGAGACATACACACACACACACACACACACACACACACACACACACTCTTCCCACCTAAAAGACTTGGAATACTCCTTTTCCACAAAATCACCATTCTGATTCATGGTCTAATGGTCTGGCTGCTTTCCACCAACAGCATTCCACCCATTTACTTTTGGAAATGCCCTGCCATTCCTAAAACCCAGGACTGTGTATTCACAGCTCCTAACATGGACCGTGACACAAAGTTGTGCTCAAGAAGCAGATTCAAATCAAACAGTCCTGTGAAACAACTACAGTAGTAGTTGAAATTATGACCCTTTGCTTTAATAGCCTGATTTAAAAAACAAAAAAAAAAACCTCCCGAAGGTAATGACAGTATTTGTACAGCTATACACAGAAGGTGAGGGACAGACAGAAAACACCTTGCAGTGTTAACAACAGTCAACTGGTAATAAACCCCACAAGAAAACGAGCAATCTGCAGTAGGAGATTATTCTTACAGAGTCATTAACTACTCAAAACACTTAAGAAAAATCACAGTGCTCTCAACATGCAAAGGAAGATGTTTTCAGCAAGGAATAATGGATGGTTTGATTGCTCCAGGAAGATAGATGGTAAGCTCTGCATCCAAATTCAGGGGAAGGCTGCAAACAATATGGAAATATTACATTGGGAAAAGCGAGCTGAACTCATTAAAGAAAAAAGGCTTTTATTGTCAACAGGCTTTTAATGGATATGAAACAGAGAAATTGCTGAAGAAATTAAAGTTGCCACAGATCCATCTCAAAGACTTTGGGAATCCTCCATGTTGACATCAAATAAGCAATTAGTATTTGAGACGAAAAAACTTGCTTTTTTAAAGCAATGAAGAATGCCTCTTTTAGACAATAAACTGATTTCTCTTTTAAGAACGGGATTTCTATTTTAGCTTCAGCCAGCTTAGTACATGAAGAAAATCCCACCAAAATATACTTTCTACAACATAGCGGTATCACAACTTGGCGTTACATACCTGAACACTGTGAAGGTTATACCTGGGCTGTACTTCCTAGGAATGGGTGGTTTTTAATCACTTTTGGTATGCTTAGGGCAGGAGACGAATTTCTAGTAACGCAACCACAATTTATAACCTTGTACTTGAAAAAAATGAAGGTGTCTATGCATAATGGTTCAACCTGCAACCAGCAGGATGTAACATTTGCACGTACAGTCGTCTGACCACCTGCAGAAGTAGCATCGTGAAGATCTACCAGAGAGTGGGCCGGGCAGGATCACTGAGGGTCCAATCCCTTTTGTCCCCAAAGCCCCTGCTCCAGCCTGAGTGGAAGACAGCAAACATGGAAGGAACCACCTCTCCATTTCACGGGCAGTGTTTCACGGAGCTGTCAGGATTCTAGAAAGATCTGCATGAGTACAAAAAGCTGCTCTACTGAATCCCCTTCCAGAAAGGAGTCAGAATGCAATCTGGGGGGTGGTGGTGGGGAACAGAATGCCATCTGAATTTGCAGATCGTTGTTGGAAAATTCCAGAAGATAGCTGATGCTACCGTCTCCATCCTTCAGGTAAAACCTGCCAGGAGCCTTCAGCCCTGAACAAGGAAGCGCTTCTCATTTTCTGCACGCGGACCCTTTCTTTGTTTGCCGACTGACATTTTCTAGCTTACAAAGCAACCTGTCCCTACGGCCAGGTGCCTTCATTCTACCTCGCCGCAACGCCAAACAGCTGACTCATTTCTAAAAATGAGCCCAGCTGCAAACAGCGTCATGAAAATTTAATAATTTGTCAAAGCGGTAGAACCCACTGTTACGAAGTGTTATTTCAGAGTTCAGAGGTAAAGGTCGCAGGAAGCTAAAATTTATCTGCTGACAGAGAAAGCTGAGAGCAATTAAAACAAAACAAAACAAAACCCATCCAGGTAAGACCTGCTTGGCAGGACTTATTTCTAAACTAGAAATCTCACTGTTATGCTCATGTATTAGAATTGTGGCTACACACGACGTTATACTTAAAAAAGAAATCCACAGGTTCACAAGTTTGAAAGCTCTCTTAAATGGTACTTTTAAGAGATGTGCTTTTTCTTGCCTTCCCGCCCCCCCAACATGGAAACAAAACAGAATTTAGAATAAGCTTTTTATGCTTATGTGTCAAACAGTGCAGTCCATAAATCCAGCAACGGCCTTCAACTACTCAGAAGTTACCTTGAAAACTTAAAAATGAAAGTTTATGCCAGACACAACTATCGCTTCCTCTTCCTGGTCCCTGGTGGATAAGGAGCAATCTCTAAGGACCTCAAAAGCTAGAACCTTAAAAAAGGAAATACCAACAAATGTGTCAAACGACAGCCTCAAGTTGTTTTCTGCTACGTTGCTCTTCTGCCGGCCTGGCCGGCCTGAACTGTACGTTCTAACTACCTGAAGAGACGTTTTTACAGGAATCAAACTTTTTAATAAAATCAGAACTGAAACACTACATGAGGCATCTCTGTTAATTATTCTTATGGATGTCTCATTGTAGGGCTTCCGCCTTCTTAATTTCACTTCTCGAGTCTCCGTGCCATGCTCGCCACTGTTTACAGGTCTCAGGTGATTTGGATATTCATTCAGATGTCAGTTCAAGGAAGATCAGGGCTCTTAAGGGTTAAGAACGCCTTTCCTCCACATCCCACCTTCATCTGGCTAAAATACTTTCTCGTTTAAAGGTGGAAGGTCATAACCTCTCAGTTACACGATATTTGTCTTTGCTCTCTTTTCTCTCTATAGGATCTGCTATGTGTTCTGAACGGAGAGGTCTCGATATCTACAATATATGATCACTGCAAGGTCATCGCCATTTGCTCAGTGCTGGACTCTTCAAACTTGCTCTGCTTAGTTTATGGTGTTGGTTGAAATTGCACTTGGAAAGATCAGAGTTGCAACTGGGCCAATGTCGTCTTGTTTTCCTCATTTTTCAAAGGTATAAAATGCCATAACTTAGTTACATAAAACAAAAAAAAAGCAGATCCTTCTAAAAACTTGCCAACACTTTCAAAATGGAAATGATCATTTCACAGTAGTGCCCCCTTTTTAATGTCACCTTCTCAAGGCTTTTTTCTTCGTTGTTAAAATCAGAGATACATTCTTTAACGAAATTAGAACTCTTCCCTGAAATGTCTTCAACCTAATAGGTGTATTTTAAAACAAACAAAGCACACTAATTCCAAAGCCAGGCAGCATAAGGGATCTTTAAAAGTGCATACCATGCACACGGAGGAGGAAAACATTCTAGAGATTTCTGCAAACGGCACCAAAGTGGTACACGTGTTGGAAATCCCTAGTTATTTAACTGTGTACAAAAAGGTCATTATAGTTTATTGAATAAACACTGCTTTTTTACTGCTTAATACATATTTATATAAAAAACTTCAGGGATCCAGAGAAATCAGTCAATAGTATATATATTACAAGTCCCTGAGTGGAAGATACCTTCACATAATATTCAAGCCTTTAACATACGTAGGAGAAATTATGATGGATTTTTTTTTAAAGAGAAAGAACTCCAAATCAAAACGTTTTAAGAGCACGTAATTTGTTTATCATCCCATTAATAATCACAGCAAAACTAGAGATTCTAAAACCTGAATTGGCACAAGGATAAATAGATTGATACAATTCAAAGTCCAGAAATAAATTCTCACATTTACGGTTGGCGGATTTTGGACAGAGGCCAAGACAACGCAGAATAACCTTTTCCACAAAGGAGGAGGGACAGCTGGGCGTCCATATGCAAACAAATGAATCTGGATCCCTACCTCACACCCTACACACAATTAACTCAAATTCTAGACCTAAATGTAAGAGTAAGAACTATGAAACTCTTAAGAAAAAGACACAGGCATGAATCTTCATGTCCTCGGATCAGGCAATGATTTCTTAGATATACCACCGAAAGGATAAGTGTCACACACACAAAAAACGTGTTGTGTGGAGGGGTAAGTTAGTGGAACTTCATAAAATCTACAATGTCAGTACCTCACAGTATACAGTCAGTAATGGGAAAAGACAGTTCATAGACAGGGAGTGAATATCTGCAAATCATGTATCAATAAAGGACATGTATGAACGATACATAAAATTTTTTCTACAAGGATACAATAAAAACACAAATATTCCAATCAAAAAATGGGCAAAGAATCGGAAGAGAAATTTCTCCAAAGAAGACATGCAAATGGCCAAATCAGCACATGAAAATCAGGAGTCGTTAGGAAAATGGAAATCACAACAAAACAATAATGAGATATCACTTCACACCCAGATGGTTATAATCAAAAAGATAAATTATTTAATATCATTTACAATGACATGAGTAATCATAGTATTCTTTACATCAAAACATCACATATACTTTTATCAACCCCAATATATTGAGCCCGACACGTTAACACTTTAGTGTTTTTTCTTTTAAATTATTTTAGAGTGCGGCGTGAACATGGGGAAGCAAAAGAAAGCAAGAAAGTATGCAACCATGAAGTGAATGCTTAGTCTCCTAGATCAGAGGCTTAAAGAGGATAGATTGAAACCTAAAAAGAAAGAAAAGAAAGATCCCAGTGCACTCAAGGAAAGAGAAGTCCCCCAACATCCTTCCTGCTTATTCTTCCAATACAACACACAGCTGGGCCCGCCTTACCACATCCTGGTTGATACCAACTTTATCAACTTTTCCATTAAAGCCAAACTCGATTTAGTACAATCAATGATGGACTGTCTGTATGCCAAGTGTATCCCTTGTATAACTGACTGTGTAATGGCTGAAATTGAGAAATTGGGGCAAAAGTATCGAGTGGCTCTAAGGATTGCCAAGGACCCAAGATTTGAACGATTACCATGCACACACAAAGGAACCTATGCAGATGACTGCTTAGTGCAGACTCAGCACACTCAGCACAAGTGTTACATTGTGGCCACAGTTGACCGGGACCTTAAACGAAGGATCCGGAAGATCCCTGGAGTTCCCATCATGTACATTTCTAACCATAGGTACAACATTGAGAGGATGCCAGATGATTATGGAGCCCCTCGGTTCTAATTCTAACATTCTAAAGATAGAGGTCCTGTGCCTTCCTTTACCAACTTTTTCTGTTGCCAGTTCATAGAGCAATATGCTGTAGCATGAATTATTCTCCTTACTCATTTGCTCTGTTATGAGCTGAGTATGGTTAAATACGCTCATTGTTTGTTATTGTTTTGAAATTGATATTTTGTATCATTTTGAATTTTGTTGCATCTTTTTATAAATCAAATGACTGCACATATAAAAAAATAAAAAACATTATTTTAATATTTTAAAAATAAAATTTATTTTATTTTAATCCATGGGATGCCTGGGTGGCCTAGTTGGTTAAGCGTCCAACTTCAGCTCAGGTCATGATCTCACAGTTCGTGGGTTTGAGCCACGCGTCGGGCTCTGTGCTGACAGGTAGCTCAGAGCCTGGGGCCTGCTTCAGATGCTGTGTCTCCCTCTCTCTCTGCCCCTCCCCCACTCGTGTGTGTGTGTGTGTGTGTGTGTGTGTGTGTGCGCGCGCGCGCGCGCGCGTGTGCATGCGCACATGTGCATTCTCTCTCTCAAAAATAAACGTTAAAATTTTTAAAAATTATTTTAATCCATAAACTTTAACTTAGTATCACTTTTTAAAAGTTTTTCACCAGACGACTTGAATGGTTTTTATTTTACTTTCATCTTATACACTTATAATTCAACATCGTTTTGTGCTGGAGAAGAAAGGTCTACCTATACATTTCTGGAGAAGAGACTAGAAAAAAAGAAATCAGAATGCTTTCACAGAACAATGAACACAGAACAAACTGTCAAGTAGTCCATGATAACCCAAGAGATGAACCAAACCCCTGATGTTCTTGCCTGCTCAGCATCTGGTAAATTCTAATTATACTGCCCATCACAATGTTCATCTTCGTATAAACTCCACTGTTTCCCAAATCACCCTATCTGCCCTTAGAGGGTGGACTCCTTGATTGCCTGCATGATGCTCACACGTCTACACAAGGAGCTCTGGCCTGAAGAGCCACATTCCCACTATCCTTCCTCAGGATGCTAAGTAGAAGGATGAAGAACACGTGACTGACACAGTTCACCCAGGCATCCTGCAGGGGGTCAAGACACCCCTGTAGCGATACTACGGTGGCAGACTGGAGGAGACCACGGGTATCCCTCACAGGATAAAAGCAATTACTAAACTTCATGAATAACTTGATCATTAAGAACACAGATTAACACAGAAAAACTCCACCTTCAGAGTTTGAGTCCTACCATTTGGACATCACCACTCCTTATTATCTCAGATATCTTCTTTCACACCAATAAGGTCAAGAAATAGGGGACAAGTGTAAAATTCCTAACTCCTCTAAAATTGGAAACTGCAACACATAAGTGCATCCTGCACTAGGAATATACTTAAGCCAAAATGACTTATCAATTTTATGTATCTGAGGGATTATTATTAAGAGGGCAGATGAAGCGGATTCCCCAGCCCCACTTAAGCCCTCAGATGACTGCGGCCCCAGCCCAAATGCACACTGGGAGAGACTCTGAGGCAGCACTACAGAAGTAAACCACTCTGATTTCTGAACTGTGAGACACTAGAAGTTTGTGGTTTTAAGCCACTGAAACAACAAACACAAAAATCACTCAGAATTCTTTATTCCCACTGAGTTTTTTTTTTAATGTTTATTTATTTTTGAGAGAGAGAGAGGCAGAGGGAGGGAGAGAGAAGAAGAGCACATGAGCGAGCGAGGGAGGAGCAAAGAGAGATAGAGACACAGAATCTGAACAGGCTCCAGGCTCTGAGCTGTCAGCATAGAATCCAGATCAGGTCTTGAACTCGTGAACTGGGAGATCATGACCTGAGCTGAAGGCAGACACTTAACCGACTGAACCATCCAAGTGCCCCTATCCCCACTGAGTTTTAAATAAAAACATGTGGGTTTACAATACAGCTTAGTGAATTTATGCTGTATGTCACCTAAAAATTTTTAACTAGAGAAGTATTTCATAAAGAAATAGCTTAACAAGAGGAATTAAAAAAATTTTTTTTTAAATGTTTTGTTTCTGAGAGAGAGAGACAGTGTGAGCAGGGGAGGGTCAGAAAGAGAGGGAGACACAGAATCTGAAGCAGCTCCAGGCTCTGAGCTGTCAGCACAGAGCCTGATGTGGGGCTCGAACCCATGAACCATGAGTCATGACCTGAGCCAAAGTCAGACGCTTAACTGACTGAACCACCCAGGGGCCCCAAGAAGAGGAATTTTAAAGCTGCTCCTTCCAGAGGTCAACAAAGACGAGTAAGATAGTGGTTTTGTTTTATTTTGTTTTTTTCCAGGAGTGAATCAGCTGCAGATCTAAACTAGAGAATGTTAGATTAGGTCTGTAATTCCCACTGACTGATCCGTACTTTGGTGTGAGGCTCATGAGGGTACAGGCTAAGGGTAAAAACGAGCCGGGGGCGGGCAGGAGGGAGGAAGCTGGCTCACAACCAGAAATCAGAGCTGGGCAACGCTGGCTTCATGCCGTGGGATGGAGCTGGGGTCTATAGGACCCGCCGCTCGGCCACGACGATTAGCTAAAACCAGGGCTTGAGAAGTGCCGGCTGACAACCAGCATGGGTTCCTGCCCCATCCATCTAGGAAGCAGGAGAACCAGGGCAGACGGCAGACAACTACCGTGAAATGTTCAAAACCCATCCAGTGGCTGAGCCTCACAGAACATTCCACATGCACATGCACCACAGCAGAAATAACCACGGACCCCCTCATTTTCACTGAGCTCTAAACTGGGTATGGAGCGGAGAGTCACTACTCCAGTACTGTGACAGCATTTTGTTATAAAAACAGTTTAAAAAAATATCACTGGTTAATAAATAACAGAAGGCAACTGGCTTGATTTAGAAGCAGAAAGATTCTTTAATTTTAGAATTTACTATGTCTATAAACAAACATGTAAATGCACACAAGGATTATTTTACTCCCTTATTTTTAAAACAGCACTAAGATAATGAAATATGCCAGAAACAGGTAAGGAAATAGTCATTAATTGTTCTCAAACTTTATCAAGGCCTGCAAGAGATTTCTACAATATGAGGAAAAAACAGGAGTTTAATTGCTCTTTTGTTATTTTTTTAATGTCTGTTTATTTTTTAGAAAGAGCAAGAGACAGATTGTGAGTAGGGCAGGGCAGAGAGAGAGGGAGACACAGAATCCGAAGCAGGTTCCAGGCTCTGAGCTGTCAGCACAGAGCCCGACGCAGGGCTTGAACTCACAAGCTGTGAGATCATGACCTGAGCCAAAGTAGGACACTCAACCAACTGAGCCACCCAGGTGCCCCATCTCTTTTGATATTTTTAAATGGTACCTCTGTTTTGTGGAAGGGACATTTCAAAGCCCTAGGTAGTTCCAGTAACAGCTCTCTTTTTTCTTTAGTTTTTATGTTTGTTTATTCATTTTGCGAGGTGGGAGCAGAGAGATAGAGAGAGAGGGAGGGAGGGAGGGGGAGGGAGACACCCAAGCATGCTCTGCACTGTCAGCACAGAGCCCAACATGGGGCTCAGTCTCACAAACTGTGAGATCATGACTTGAGCCAAAATCAACAGTTGGACCGACTGAGCCAGCCGGGTGCCCCTTTTTTTCTTGCCCTTTATCTACTACAAAGGAGTATCAGTGAGAGGCAAAGGGGCACATCTCCCTAGAGAGAGGATGAGCTTAGAATTTCACTACATCGGTCTTTCTCAAAATTCCTCCCAGTGAATAGTCAGACATTAAAAATATTACGGATAATTAAGAAGCCAACAGAATCTCCACCCCACCCCCCCACCCCAAAAGAGCAGATGATGGTAGACACACAAAGCATTTACCTTCTTCCCTCCAGTCACGAACTGCTTGCTGCTGGACCTCACAAAATGCGGGTTCACGGCAATGATCTACAAGGAAACAAGGACCCACCACTGGTTGAGGAGCCACCGTTAAAGCACAGAATGAAAGCTCTTTACGTTACAGGCAGCAGGATCTAAAACTTATCCTAAGATCTAGGTAAGAAGTAATCTATTCGGGTAATAGTCTGCAACTGAGGACCCCGGAGTTTTGTTCTGGGAGGCCAGGTGAAAGCCCAAAGAAGAGAGTGAATTAGTTCTAGTTTCTGGCTGAGTGAGGACTCTCTGAGTACACATCCCCTCTTTAGGGCCCATCGAGGCAGCAAGAGATCATATCTGTAACGGAGTACCATGCGCTGAAGAAACCCAGAGAGAGAACCCAACTGTCCCCCAGTCCGGATGCCTTCCAGTCTTCTCTGCCCCCTCGTTAGCTTTTACCTGGATGGTATCTTGAACAGCGGTTTCATCTTAGGCAACAAGGGCAATCAACTTCGTGTTTTTAGGGCCAGTCTCTACCCTGAGCTCCGCACTCCTGTCTGCAAAACCTCCATGCCGTTTCCACCAGATGTACTTCGGTTCTCTGAACCCAAGACCAAATCAGCAACGTCCTTACTCAACTCATCCCTCCCTGGAGCTCATGGCATCGCCACACACACCACGGCCGGAGCAAGAACCAGCTCCTCCCTCTCCCGTCACCCCGTGCAACCCATCCCCGAGGCCTGCAAGTCGGCCTCCTAACGGCTTTCCACGCTCTCATCTTCGACTCCACCTTGAGTGCGCCTGACTGCTCCTGTCCCTGGGCTGTGACAACCTGTCTCTGGGACAGCACGAATCTTCTAAACTGCCTTCTGTCTGCAATCCCTCTCCTGCTTAGATCACCCTCCGCTCTGCCAGAGCTGCCTTTCTAAAACACACATCAGATCCTATCTCTCCTTTACCTGTTGATCGATAAGTGTTTGAATAAACAAGTGAAAACAACGAATGACCTCTCCCTTCAACAACTCTAATCGTCACTTTAAGGGCCATGACTGTTATCTAAGACGGTCTCTCCTGCCTCTCGCGCCTATCGGCCCTCCAATCTCTACTGTATATAGTCGCCGTATTAATTTTCCTTAAGCTTAGCTCAGTTTATGTCACTTCTCTGCTCTTAAACATTCAGTAATTTCTCCTTATCTACCAGCCAGAGTCCATATTCCTTCTCCTGAAAATACAGCCGGCCCCAGTCTGCCTCTGGGGCCGTGCTGCCGAGTCCATGTTTTACGCGCCATCTAAACTGGACCGTTTTTGCCACTTCCTGAATGCAACTTGAACTTTATGGCCTCTCTGTTTATATTATATCGTTCTCCCACATGGAGAGGCAGCTTCTCTGTCTGCCCTGTCCAATTGTTAAAGGCCACTCGGACATCCATCCCCCTGTGAAGCTGTCACCACCAAGAACAGCTAGAAGTGACTCCTCTAGGCTCTGGACTCCTTAATATTGTTTTTTGCCGCTTTGGGTCCTTAATCAC
The DNA here is from genome assembly GCF_003009895.1 of Hyaena hyaena. Lineage (NCBI taxonomy): Eukaryota > Metazoa > Chordata > Mammalia > Carnivora > Hyaenidae > Hyaena > Hyaena hyaena. Next base: position 312,290 of record NW_024081915.1, on the reverse strand, counting down.
AGACTCTGTGTGTGTGTGCGTGTGTGTGTGTGTGTGTGTGCGCGCGCGCGCGCACGCACGTGTATGTGTGTGTTTATTATCTCCCTCACTACAACGAAAGATTCCTAAGGACAGCCTGAGATCACAGTCACATAAGACACATCCTGTGCTCTTTTACACCATGAAATATTGTCTAGTACATTCAAAGTTCTGAAGAGATGCTCACTGATGAAATTGATGCAAGACGGACAGCATTCAAAGTATGATAATCCTTATGGCTTTTGTTGAGAAAATCCTCAGAAAAATTAAAATTTACTGAATACTTACTTTAATGGGACAGTCAAAAGTCTCATGAAATTCTTCTCCAGAATATAGTCCAAACACCTGCACCTAAAAAGTAAAATGGATCCTGTCAGTTCACCAGGACGGCAACAAAGAAGGCTGCTGAGTTGGTGAGAGCACATACTATTGATTAAAAAAAAAAAGAATATTTAATAATCTAAGGCCCTTGTGATCTCTATCAAATATCCAATGAAAATTCTATCAGGGTGAGAGTACCCCACTGCAATTAAGTTTTTATAAGCGCCTCATGGACACAGTTCCCTTTACTCACCACAAATTTGTTTTATTAAAGGGATGACAACTTTTATAAATGAAATAGTTATGAATAGTTTATTAATATTCCTTTATGAACTTCCCATAGGCTATCCCTAAAGGAATTATCTTCTTCCTTTTCCTGAAGGAAACAGGGACTTCTTTTTTGAGTCTTATATATGTGTATATAAACGTACATATATACACATACATATATTAGGGCAAGAGATGAGGTGAACCGCACTTCATTTATAATCTTATGTTGAATCTACCAAGTGTACATATATAAGATTTAAGTTTCTATTTATCACTACCACCCTGAAGACTACTGTACTTGGTTCATACTTAATCTCTTTTCTGAGCGGTTTCCTTAAAAACTGGTTAATATACATATTGTAAAGGGTACGAGTCATAAATTGACAGCTTGACAAACTTTTACGACATAGACATACCCCTATAGATGCCATCAGATCAAGAAACAGAACCTGAGAAGCACTTCTGTGTTCCTTTCCATTAAGAAACACCCTCAAAATGAACCGCCACTCTGAAATCTGTCACCACAGAGAAGTTGTGCTGGTGTTTGAATTTTCTACAAAAACAACCATAAACTATTTCACTGGCTTCTTTCACTCAATATTTTCCTCGCTGCCTCTGTCCACACTGTTGCATATAGCAGTGCCTGGTTCTCCGCCATTGCTATATAGTATTTCGACGTATGAATACACAAAACACATATCTGCCTTTTGTTGGTCATTTGGGTTGTTTCCAGATTGGGGCTATTATAAATAAGATGCACGCACTGACCACTCTTTACCCATTTTTTGGTGCACTTAGGTACACGCTGATGAAGGGTATACGGAAGTAGGAAGTGACTTGTTGCCATAGGCTACACATCTGCTCACATTTAATAAACTGCCAAACCATTTCACAAAGTGGTTCTAATCAATTCACACGCTTACCAATAAGGCTTAAGATCCCAGGGGCGCTCAAACACTTGGCGCTAACTGTTAGGGGCACTGGGAACTATTTCCCAACACTTGGGACGTGTGCACTCGGTCTCCAGTCTCTAGAAGAGTCGTAGTATTTTTTCTTTAAATTTGTAAGAATTCACTGCTGAAGCTCTCTAGGTTGGACAGCTCTATGTGAGAAAGTAATTATGAATTCAAATGTTCAAACAGTTATAAAACTATTCAGACTTTCGATTTCTTCTGGTTTCCATCTTAGTAAGTTGCGAGTGGTTCATTTTTGCAAGTTCAAAGAGGAAAATTTACTCACAATTTAATTGTCGGTGACAAATTCCTTCAGTAAGAGGTAAGTCTTCAAGACCCTCATTTTGTGACGACTGGTTTTATGTTACCATACGCCACGTATGGTATCTGGGCTCCAACAACAGCACACAGTACGATGTAACAGAGAGGGTATTTGATTTACCCTGAGGTAGCCCTTGGAATGTATTCTTGACATGATAAATGCATGCATGCCCCACCACCACCTTGCGTCTCACTGGTTAGAAGGAATCATCATTATTCCACAGTTAAGATCCCTGGATACTAAGGACCAGACCCCTCCCTAGATAAACCAAACAGTGCTGGTGGGCTGAAATGGTATTTTAGAAGGTCCACAACTGAAATTATGCAGCTAGCACTGAAAATCCTTTTCTGCCTCATTTGATCCTTAAAGCAACATGATGAGGTATGGACAGCAAACACCATTATGCCTGCTTAACAGAGGAGTGTGCAGAAAAACAACAGACTTGGCCAAGGTCATAAAGAGCAAGAAGAGTGTTTCAAACCCTATTCTCTTACACACTAACATTATAGGAGATCACCTAAAATATGGAAATAAGAGACCTTTCTACATAAAGTATAAGAAAAGTAGAACAGGAAAATACCATTCAAAAGCCTCAAATGTTTACCAAACTAAAGGTGAATGTCAGACTCTGAATTAGACAAGTCTGTGATAAAAAGCGGAAACAAAATGGAGCAGACTATTCATTCAAATGGATAAACTTCCTTCTGGCTACAGCACGTTAAAGGTGGTTTTAAGAACAAAAGTTAGGGTTGTTGTCGTTTTTTAACGTTTTTTTAAATTTATTTTTTGAATGTTTTTATTTCTGAGAGAGAGACAGCGTGAGCAGGGGAGGGTCAGAGAGAGAGAGGGAGACACAGAATCGGAAGCAGGCTCCAGGCTCTGAGTCAGCTGTCAGGACAGAGCCTGACACAGGGCTTGAGCCCATGAACCGCAAGATCATGACCTGAGCTGAAGCCGGACACTTAACCGACTGAGCCACCCAGGTGTCCCAACGTTTATTTATTTTTGAGAGAGAGAGACTGAGCAGGAGGGGGAGGGGGGGAAAGAGAGAGGGAGATGCAGAATATGGAGCAGGCTCTAGGCTCTGAGCTGTCAGCACAGAGCCCAACAAGAGGCTCAAACCCATGAAATACTAGATTGTGAGCTGAGCTGAAGTCAGGCGTTTAACCGACTGAGCCATCCAGGCACCCCTCCGTGATTTCTACTGTGGGGAAAAGTATATGAGATACACATAAATGATGTAAGAACCCACCGAAAAAGACTGAGGCATCAGTAAATGAGAAGATAAGTATTAGGGCTGTGAATCTAATGGTGAAATTAAATGATGAATTACCAGGGATAAGTGCCCCTTTAAACATTATGAACCCATACTGAAGATGGAATAGTGGACCAATATGGGGGAATCAACAGAAAAGAGATCAGACTGGAATTCTGGGGTCAGTCTCTACTGCTGTGTTTAACTGAATAATCTCTTCGTCAAATAACTGTATTTTCTCCTTGAATATGGAAGAACACTAACTTCACGAGTCAAATCTCCTAACTTGATCAGGACAAGCAGGGTGACGTGTAAAACCCTCGATGTTCTGGTTCATTTCACTAATGTGACAAGCGAAACTAGTGGGTCACAATTATACTACGATAGCCAATAAAATCCAAGAGTTTTTATTCACTCTTCTCTCTCCCTCTTGATCTATTCCGCCATCTTGTCAGCTGAATATCATGCTTGTCTGTGAAAGGAGCCTGTTTAATGTCTGCCTAGAAGTTTTGGGTTTAAGGAAGATTTCATCCCAAATAAGAATCATAGAATTAAAGGTCAAAAAGGGCGGGGCTCCCTTTGAAAATGGTACCCTCCAACAACTTCCCCCAACTAGTCACAAAAATACCTAATGAAGAAAGAGCAAGTCCAGAACACTTGGCCTTCTAGACCATCTACTGCAGTCTGGAAGATTTCTCCTGAACTCCAGACCATCTCTTTGGTGGCCATATGAAGACCACAGAAGAGGTGTTTGATGTAAAGGAAACCTATCTTCACAAAACAGTAAGGAACATGTGTATTCTTCTCCACTAGAGTGTGGAGTTCTACGGATTTGTCAACCAGAAAACGGGGCAACACCCATCTGATGTGGGAGAACCATGAATGAGGCAGCCAGAGGGTCAGACAACCTCCAGGTAGTGCTTCCCTGGTAACGGCCTCTCTCAAACCCCAGTTTGCACACAGTAGCGGGTCAAGTTCGAACAGGGATGAAGACATAAGCTGCCATTGCATCTAGGGTGGTGGGTGAAGTGACCCTCACAGAAGAGATGGCTGGTTTTCATTTTCTCCATCCACGGAGAGTGTCAGAGGCCTGGGAGAGAGGACAGCAGAGGCTCCCATGTCCCTGGGGGGGCTGCCTTAAATGGATTCCCTCTGGTTAGAGGAAATCAAGCTCTTTCATGAGGCCCCTGTGTGGAGCTACCCAAAATGGTAACAGGCTGGGCCCAGAGCAATCAGACCCAGAATGTGTTTACCAAGCCACATTCAGAAAGAGCTCTTCTCCTTGTTCTGGAATGGATAAACCAGCAACACAAAACGGACACGAGGTCTATAAAAAGGATATCACAGAGCACCATTCCAATGATTCGGAGGGAGATAAAGCATGCTTTTAGGAGTGTTTACTAGTAACCAGAAAAGAAACTAGAAAGCCATCAGGGTGACTTCAATAAAAAGAAAAGGCCTCCATGAGTCTGGAGCAGAAAGACAGGATATGAGAGCTAGCAATTACTAGGTGTTTCTTCTGTTCCTGATGTTATTCCAATTTACAAGTATTAACTTGTTTATTTCTAGTAATCACTGAGGCAGGTGCCATCATTATCCCCATTGAATAGAGGCAGAAGCAGGCTAAGGCCCGGAGAGAAGGCAAAAACTTACCCGCAATCACATGGCTACCATGCAGAATTCCATTCCTACCCACTAGACTGTACTGCCCGGCACTCTAAGACATGCGAGAAGTTGGGGCGCCTGGGTGGCTTAGTCGGTTAAGCGTCCAACTTTCGCTTAAGTCATGATCTCGCTGTTCGTGGGTTCGAGCCCCGCGTCGGGCTCTGTGCTGACTGCCAGCTCAGAGCCTGGAGCCTATTTCAGAGTCTGTGTCTCCCTCTCTCTCTGACCCTCCCCTGCTCACGCTGTCTCTCTCTCTCTCTCTCCTAGAAATAAAATAAAAATATTAAAAAAAAAAAAAAGACATGCGAGAAGTTGTAAATTTAAAAGAAAAAAATTAAATATATGTCTGGCTGATATTAAAACAGAGCTGGGAGCAAGAGAAAGATTTCAGAAAAATTAAAAATCCAAGATGGAGTAAAACGCTACTAAGGCAAAGTGGATAGTGGAATAAAAGCACATCAGCAAAAGGAACAGACCAGACAGTCTCCCCTGACTGCAGAGAAAGAAGCAGGATAAAAACAATGAGAAGAAAGCACATACCTCTCTGTGTGTGTGTGTGTGTGTGTGTGTGTGTGTGTGTGTGAGAGAGAGAGAGAAAGAGAGAGAGAGAGAGAGAGAGAGAGAGAGTGAGAGAGAGACAGACAGACACCAGGACCAATTTTCCTTACAATCTACATATTTTCAAAAGAAGGGTGAACAGGGCTTATCCAGTCATCCTCTTTCCTTGACAAGATCCTGTACAATAATGTGGGGGGGGGGGGCACCTGGGGGGCTCAGTGGGTTAGGCATCCGATTTCAGCTCAGGTCATGATCTAATGGTTCCTGAGTTAGTTCAAGACCCACATCGGGCTCTATACTGACAGCTCGGAGCCTGCAGCCTGCTTCAGATTCTGCGTCTCCCTCTTTCTCTCCGCCCCTACCCGATCACTCTCTGTCTCTCTCTCTCAAAAATAAACATTAAAAAATTTTTAAAAAAATAGTGCAGGATGGGAAAGGCCAGTCTACAGTGGGTTAAAGAGTGAATGGTTAGCTAGGGCACCCGGATGGTTCAGTCGGTTGAGCATCTGACTTTGGCTCAGGCCATGATCTCACAGTTTGTGGGTTCGAGCCCTGCGTCGGGCTCTGTGCTGACAGCTCAGAGGCTGCAGCTGCTTCGGATTCTGTGTCTCCCCCTCTCTCTGCCCCTCCTCTGCTCTCACTCTGCCTCTGTCTCTCAAAAATAAATGTTAAAAATTTTTTTTTAAATAAAATTAAAAAAGGTGTGAATGGTTAGCAATAAAAACAGTTAAGATACATCCGGAGGGCTTGCTGTACACCCAGCACCTCACAAGGTCCCCATGCAGACGTCCGGGTGGGCCCGCTGCCCAGCTGAGGAAGAGGGGGCACTGGGGAGCCAAGCAGTGCGCCCAGCCCAGCGCAGGACAGCGGAAATGCCGCCATGCTCCCAGCCTCTGTGTGGTAACTGCCTCCAGCCTAAGTATTATTGGGTTTCTTTGAAGAAATGAAAATAAATGGAACTGAAGCAATAATCAAAATCAGAACTGAAGTAAACTTTCCTGAAATGAAAACAATACTTCAGTATACGGATCACGAGGACTTACTGTGTTCCAGACAAAATTAATGAAAACAGATCCGAACAAGACATAACTTAGCAAACTGAACTACAAGGGCCGGATGCTGTTGTTTTATTGTTGTTATTATTATTAGTCTAAGCTCCAAGGCAGGACAAAAAAAAAAAAAAATTAAAAAGGTTTCGTGAAAGAACAAAAGTATGCTAGCCTCAGACATGTCCACAAAAATAAGGTCAGATAAAAGGGAACAATATCTCCAAAATTTTAAGAGAAAGTATCTCCACCCTGCACTCTACACTTAATTGATTCTAATTTATGAATGAAGGTGACATATTTTTATCTGGGGGTCTTAATATACTAAAGAAAGAAAAACCACACCGGCCATATAAAGATGTATTAGATCTAGATATCTTCAGTTTATCTTTGTAATAACCTTTATGTGTTTATCATTACTCACCACTTTGCCAGATCATTCTAACTTAGCTGCTCAATTTTCACAATACTGGCTAGCTTACATAAATTATGTGTGCCAAAAGATCTATTTTCAACTTTATTAATGCTGATTTATTTTCAGTTTTATGCTAATAAAACATATGTGAAACATATACATTTAAAAATGTATCCTGAGTTGGGGCAGCTGGGTGGCTCAGTCGGTTAAGCGGCTGACTTCTGTTCAGGTCATGATCTCACAGTTCGGGGGTTCGGGCCCGTGTAGGGCTCTGTGCTGACAGCTCAGAGCCTGGAGCCTGTTTCTGATTCTGTGTCTCCCTCTCTGTGCCCACTCCCTACCCCCGACCACCCACACGCTCTTTCTCAAAAATAAACATTAAAAAAATTTTTTTTTATTGTATCCTGGGTCAATACCAAACTATGACAGTAAGGAATAGGACTAACATAAGAATAAAGGTATTTGCCAAGAAGTGTACCAGATGATATCTGAGGGTCATTATCCACCAGACAGAATTAAAATATCTCACTCTGCCACAGATAGTAATTCTTCAACATTTAAAGCTTTGAAAATTCCTTGATGACGTATTATAATAAAAATCTTTTTTTTCAATTTGGAAAATCAATGTTTTCTTTCAACCAAATCCGTTCAATTAAATTGTCCACAAGGACTTTTTTGTGCTGTTTTGTTTTCTTTAAGAGAATAAAATAAAGTTGATTTTTCTGTACAAATCCATGAATGTAAAAAGGTTTCAACAGTTTGGATAATTCTCAATTTCCGTACATACCGACTCTTCCCTCAACTCTGTGACAATCTAGCTGACCACAGAATTTTAGAAAGTAGTGCAAAATCTGACCATGCTCTTTGGAAAGCACAGCATTTTGATTACTGTTTCAAAAGACTCTTTGGGCAACATTAAACTTGGGCATGTAAAATGCATTCTTGTGCATCCAGAGGACTTCATTTTTCTTTTGTTAATAGATTAAATGGGTATAAATTTTTTACGTGGAGTACATGGTTTTTCATTTACTCATCTTAATGACCCACTGAATTTAGGTCATGTAAAAATACAAAGTCAGATTAGGAAATGCACTCTACTCGGTCAGGAACATGGAAGATTCTGGAAGGGCTCTTTGCGTACTTTCTTCTGAAACTCTTATTTTAGGAGAGTAGCTTAAATACACGGTGCATGAGAATGTTATCATTGTGGACCAACATTAGAAAAGACTTCCATCGACTGAAAAACAAAAAAGACATTCTTATAACTGGAAAATCAATCACCGCAGCCACTAAATGTCACAGCTCTACACAAGCAGGAGGCACTGATAATTGTTAGCTACACCCGCACAAATGATGTATGTCCTTGGTTGAGGAAGTGGGTGCCAGGTTTTTAGAAAACTGTACATATATTGATTTTACATTTATTTAATGTGGCCATTGTAAGACGCTTTATTCTTCTGATAAACTATGATTGCTTATCAAAAGATTCTATAATTCAAGAGAAACATTCATAACTTGTGTGGAAATGAAAACCACCAGCCCACAGAAATCATACCCACAAAATCCAATTTTGTGGATTTATGGCAGAAAGGCATTAAGCTACTGTCTTGCAGGAACTGTAGGCCTATCACTGAAGTATAAGTGGCACAGGGATAATGATTAAGGTGACACGGCGCCCTGCCACAGCTGTTAATCAGCTTAATACTGGTTACATTATTGACATTCTTGTAATTACTTTTCCTAAGGCACATTTGTGCAAAATATATTTTACTTTAATTATGAGCAATCGGAAGCAGGTCCAACACCCAAAAAGAAGAATTCGGGCTCTCCTAGGGCAGGGGTGCGGCAGGCGCCTGTGTTGGGGGACAGCCCAGCCCTCAGACGGCTTCCGACACCACGCACGTCGCTGCCGTACCTTGCCGTCCTCGGAACACACACCCATGTGCTCTCCACTTTCGTCCAGGCTAATCTGATTTATCTTCACGGGACTCTATTAAAAACAAAGAAACAAACATGTGAAACTTCAGGAAAATACCTATCAACAACCAAATGCCTTGGCTCTTCATAACCGCTGAAGTGATAATAAATCATCTCTTAGTTTAGACGCAGGAATGCAACACATTGTTTTTGCAGGTGAAAATGGTGACATAGTGCTTTGGTCTCACACACGGATGAAGATTTCCTCAAAATTATGTGTTTCACGTGCTTGAAGTCCCAGCTAAGATGTTATTTTTGTTACAGGTTACATGTCTATTTATTTGTTCCGTTCTATTTATTCCAGACTCCTAAAATTTCTTCCCAAAGAACACAACAAAAGCCAAAATAAAAAATCAAGACATAAAGAAAAATGTTCACTGTTTTAGTTTGGTTCACCAGCCACTTTATTTGTGCTTTTCTCACAAATCACTGAATCAACTTCGTATTCGTATTTCATGCTTAGTACTTTCTGGAGGGAAATCCACAGGGTCTAGTTGATATTCCCTAATTTGTTCTTCCTATTCTTTCCAGTAATCTCAAATTTAAAAATTCTGTGAAGACCGAACACAGGCATTCTACTTTGGATGTATTTTCCCAAGTGTAAATACCCAACTGGACTTTTACTCTTTTTCACAGCTTTCTGGTTCTCTATGAAGACAACTGTTTACTTACTAAAGTATTCATATAGGTAGATTTCTAACAGAAGTCAAAATTGGTAAATGTTGGGGGCGCATGGGTAGCTCCGTTGGTTAAACATCTGACTTCGGCTCAGGTCATGATCTCACGGTTTGTGAGTTCAAGTCCTGCATCAGACTGTGTGCTGACAGCTCAGAGCCTGGAGCCTGCTTCAGATTCTGTGTCTCCCTCTCTCTCTGCCTCTCCCCCATTCATGCTGTCTGTCTCTCTCACTCTCTCGCTTTCAAAAATAAACATTAAAAAAATTATTTTAAAAATGGTAAATGTTGACAATAGTAAAAAATTGCCAGCTTTTGTTTTCCTTCTTTTTTTTAATTTCTAGGAGAGAGAGAGAGAGACAGCGTGAACAGGGGAGGGTCAGAGAGAGAGGGAGTCACAGACTGAAACAGGGTCCAGGCTCTGAGCTGGCAGTCAGCACAGAGCCCGACGCGGGGCTCGAACCCACCAACCATGAGATTATGACCTAAGCGAAAAGTCGGACGCTTAACCGACTAAGCCACCCAGGCGCCCCTGTTTTCCTTCTTAAGTAATTGCAGTTTCCAGTTATTTTACACAAAACATGATAGAACAAACTAACCATGGAGAGAAAAGTAAGCCTTCCTCAGTTATGACAGAAGTCTGCAGATTAGTTTTTCAGGTATCTAACCTGAAGATAAGCTGGCTTGTTGATGAGAACAAATGGAAATACACAAAATGGGATGTTCCTTTCTCAGTGGAAAGTATCTCAGAGCTAGTAAGCAAAGGTCATGGCAGAGCGAGACTCCCAGACCTCAGAAGACCACCCACTCACCGAATGATGATGGTGAGAGAAACTCCCCGGTCCCAGGAGAAGACGGCTAACCCCAAAATCTTTCCCCATCTCGATCACACACAAGCAACACCACCTATAAAATGTAATCTTTGAAAAACAACCTATCTCCTTACAAATTCCTAGAATGTCAAAAGAGGAAAAGATCTTGAAGACTGAAAAGCTGATCCTTTTGACAGAAGAATAAACCGAAGCCCACGGACAAGAATCACAGTAGAGACAAGCCAGGGATCTGACCCTGAGAGCAGGGGACAGGTGTCCTGTAAAGGGAATGTTGTGATAGGCAGCAAGGAATACAGAAAACCAATCTTCTTTGGATAAATGCTTTCCTCCTAGAGTATCTTCTGTTACTAGTTCCTCAATTCTCATCTTTTGCTCGTCATTTTTTTCTCAAAGTTTATCTATTTTGGGGGACAGGCAGACAGACAGAGAGGGAGAGAATCCCAAGCAGGCTCCATGCTGAGCATGGAGCCCAATGCAAGGCTATATCTCATGAACTGTGAGATCGTGACCTGAGCTGAAATCAAGAGTCGGACACTTAAGCAACTGAGCCACCCAGGCGCCCCACAAACAACATTTTAATACCCATTTTACTCTTGGCAAATATAAATCCCATATCCCCCAATTGTAATTTATTTGGCATTTGGTTGTAATCTATCTCAAGTTATAATTTAATAGGTGCATGTAGCCTGATCAACACCAAGGTTTCCTGTCCAGTACAAAACAGTAGCATCCACATGTGGCTGTTTGTATAGAAGGTTAAATTAAAATAAAAATTTCACTTCTCGGCTGCGCTGACAGATGCCAAGTGTTAACTGCCACGTGTGACCAGCGCCTACTGTCCAGAAGGCACACGAATCATAGAACATTTTCATCATGGCGACGGTGCTGTTCCAGGACTGCAAAACTGAGCCCCAATGCCGAACGTGATCCTTCTTCGTAAGCCCTTCTTTACGACAACTGACAGTAAGTAGTTTTTTCTTCCCATATACATGTCAAAACGTATGGGATTTTCTTCTTGGACTCTGGTACCGTGCCAGTCTCACTGGAATCCTAGCGTATCGCTTCCAAACACTTGGCCACACACGTTAGCTGCTCCTCAGGGGAAGGCAGCCGGCCTACGATGGTCGTGACCCCCACACAGTAAGGAAAAGGAGGCCTCAAGGGTCTGTGAGCTGTCCGGAGCCCCAGTACTTCTCAGTGGCTGGGCAGCAATGAGCCAAGCTTTTCCTTACAACCTGTTTCTTCCGGAGGAGAATCCACAGTGGCAATATTATGAGGAAAATCAGACCTACGAGGCACGAAGATCCTCTTTCCCTCACATCACTGAGAGCAACAGAAATGCATTTTTTTTTCTGCCAATGATCAATATTTATTATTTCCCCAACCGCTAATAAACGTAAGCGTTTTTCTTAAGTCTGTCGGCTAATTAATGTGCTCAAGCAGCTGAGTTTGTTCGCAGCTCTCACTCATTGTTCTTTGAATGTGTGTGTTGGTTTCTGGTTAATTTCCCTTTTATGTTTAGGGCATGAGGTCAGGGTACAATGCCTCACCCAGACACTGTATGTGGTCTCCTCTTTTTTTCTCCCCTTTTTACTGCAAGATGGCTATTGTTTTATCTCTTATTTCTAATGCTTAAGTATTTAATCCTTTGAGGACTCATTTTCTTCCAAAAGGATATCCAGTTGGGCTGGCCCCATTAAATAATCCATCCTTCACCTGAAGAGAACTAGGTCTGCCGTACAATGAATATTTACCAACACTGAGATGACCTTGTCGGTTTTCAATTGCGGTCTCCTCTGTCCATGGCTAGATCAATTTACCACTGACTTAATTATAACGTACATAATATGTTCTCCTATGTGGTAAGAGGCAAGACCCAGTCACAATTCTTCACTTTCCTTGGCTTTTCTCAACTTCCATGTGAAGTTTAAGAGGAAATGACCCTCATGTTACTAAACACAGTGGTCACTGTTCACGCCTAGCCTACTTTACCTAATGTGGGCATGGGACACTGCTGCTAACTGCTTCCAGGACACCGTACTTGTCTGGTTTGCCTTCTAAATTTCTAGCTCTCTGCACAGAGCCCACCTTGAATCCTGTCTCCCTCTCTCTCGGACCCTCCCAGGCTGGCTCTCCCCCTTTCTCTCTCTCTCTCAAAAATAAACGAATACTAAAAATGTTTTTTTGCTTGCCTCTTTGTCTCCCAGTCTCCTGATTTCTGTATTTCATGGTTCAGTCTGGCAGCTCTTCTGACACATCTCTATTTGATTTGTTCCTTTGGTTATTTCCTTCCCAGCCATGAACGGACTCCTGAATTGCAGCTCTAGACTGGGCCTCTCCCTATTTCAGAACTGGACTTGGATGCCCAACAGGCATGTCAACTAAAGCATATCCAGACCCAAGATCCTGAAGACTCTCTTAGGAAAGGGCCCTTTTTAATGCTTTCCTCATCTCAGTCAAGGACTACATTCTTCTGGCTGTCAGGACAAAAAACCTTGGAGCCATTCTTGACTTCTGTTTTTCTTTCACACGCTGCTGTGTGTCTGTCAGCAATTCTGGCCATCTCTTACACCAAATTTACCCAGACACTGACTGCTTCCACCAGCCCGGTCCAGGCCACCATCATTCTTGTCTGGATTATCCTAACGGTCTCCTAGCCGGCCGACATGCTTCTGCCCTAACTCTCCCACTAGTCTGTTCTCAAAAACAGACAGTTCATGGCTGATCGGATAATGTCATTCCTTTTTTAAAATCCTCCCATAAACTCCCATCTCAGGATAAAACCTGAATTTTTCACTAGGACTCGAGAATCCTAAACAGCCTGGCTCCGGCCCTGCCTCCAACTCCTCCCTCACCTGCTCTGCCTCGTTCTCTCTCCGCCAGCCATGAGGGCCTTCTTGCTGTTGCCCTGACTTCGAGCCTTTGCACTTGTTTGACTGCACCCAAAATGTGCTTCAGCCAAATCTGAACTTGGAGTCCCCTTCTCAGGGACACCTGGCCAGCGATCTAAAATTTCGGCGTTCACCCAAACATCGCAACACCTTCACTGCTTGTTCCCCCCATCATAGCACTCACCACTATCTACCTTACTATGCAGTTTACTGATTTATCTCATTTACTGTCAAACTCACTCATTATGGTATTAAATACATGAAGGATGGTTTGAAGGATAAAAAACTCCAATCACAAATTCTTCCAGAGAACAGAATATATGCTTCCCAAATTATTTCACCAAACCTGCGTAACCTTGTAATAATAAAACTCAACAAGGATATTAAGAGAAAGGGAAAGTACAAATGAATCTCAATCATGAGCATAAATGAAACAATCTAAAGGAAATATTAATAAAGTTAGCATATATAGAAAAAGGATGTTTACTCCAGAAATACTAAGGCTGCTATAACATACGGAAATTAATATGTTATAATTTTCTGCATCAATAAAGTAAATAAGGGGGCGCCTGGGTGGCTCAGTCAGTTGAATGTCCAACTTTGACTCAGGTCGTGGTCTTGAGGTTTGGGAGTTCAAGGCCCGCATCAGACTCTGTGCTGACAACTCAGAGTCTGGAGCCTGCTGTGGATACCGTGTCTGCCCCTCCTGCCCTCACACTCTTTCACTCTCTAAATAAACATTAAAAAATTTTTTAAAAACATCACAGAAATGAGGAATATCAGAAGATCATCTCAATAGATGCAAAAAGTGATCAAACTCAACAACAATTCATGGTAAAAACTCTTGGCATAAAAAGAGAAAAATTCCTCATTCTTACTTAATGGTGAAATGTTGAACGTTTTCCCTTTGAGATCTTTACAGTATTGACTCTTGTAATCCACAGACCTGGAGCATTTCTCCATTTATTAGGCCTTCTTTACTGTCTCTAAGTAAAATTGGATACTTTTGTTGTATTCTGGGAACAGTAATGCAGTGAGCATCCTTTTCTCGTTCCTGATATGTATAATGAGATTCCATTCACACAACATACAAAATAGGCAAGGGCGCCTGGGTGGCTCAGTCAGTTAAGTGTCCAACTCTTGGTTTTGGCTCAGGTCATGATCTCAGAGACTCGTGAGCTGCTGAGTTCCAACCCTGCGTCCTCGAGCTCTGCACTAACAGCATGGAGCCTGCTTTGGATTCTCAGTCTCCCTCTCTGTCCCTCGCCAGCTCACACTCGCTCTCTCAAAAAATAAACATTAAAAAACCCTGCAAAATTCTAAGATAGTGGATAGGTGGTACACAGAGAGGGCAGAAAATGGCAAGGAAAAGGTTAGCAATTTTAACTATGAAGGTCAGTGCAGTGGGGTCCCGCTAAGGAAACTGTGAGGGGGTGCCATGGAGAGAATGTAGGTCACATGGTCTATTCTCCAGAATGTTAGTTACGTGACTGTTTATTTTTTATAACTATTTGTTTTACTGCACATTTTATGTGCTTTGTAAACCTGTTCTTCACAATAAAAATAAACATTAAAAATTTTAAAATAAAATTAAGAAGAACTTGCCCATGAAAACATCTAGGGTCAATACCATCAAAGATTTCTTTCTTAGATTATGTTTTGCTCCCCATGACTGTCAAGCAACTTGAAAGTTCTTGTTCTATTCTGGTCATCTAGATTTTCCCAGAAAATACTGCATTTCATATTGTTAGTGCTAAAAATGTTTTTATTTTACCTTTTATTGTTTTCATATTTTAATAACACTAATGACACTACTACAACCACTACTAATAAATTAACATTTACTATATGCTTATTACGCATCAGGCTCTAAGAGTTTTATACTTATACTACTTAGTCCTCACAATTTGAAGAGGTAGGTACTATTACTTTTCCTATTTCAAATTTTCAAATATGAAAAAATAATTTTAATGTTTTCTATTTTTTTAATTTCTATTTAATCTATATTTACTTTCCTTTTCTATTTAATCTATATTTACTTTCCTTTTTTGTCTTAGAACAATTTTATTGACCTTATTGTAATTTCCTGACATTAATAAACTGTACATTAGTTGTTACTGCTAATCTGTTAATCATAAAATAACCAAATGTTTGGCATTTGCCTTTGAGTACACCAACTGGCCAGAGGCCAGACAATAATCTGTAATTGCGGTAACGATTTCCTCTTTGAGAAAATTAACACTTTGTTTTATTTCATATCTAAGGATGGTGACAGTTATCTGCTTATTTATCTCGTTATTAATAAATCCCTAGTATAACTACAGTTGTAGTCAGAAATATGTTTTAATTTTTTTTAATTGATTGCTCTCTGAAACTTAAGATGTTATCACACCAGGGGTGTCTGGGTAGCCTAGTTGGTTAAGTGTCTGACTCTTGGTTTCGGCTCAGGTCATGATCTCATGATTCGTGAGGTCTATGGTCAGCAGAAAACCTGCTTGGTATCTCTCTCTCTCTCTCTGTCTCTCCTCCTCTCCCTCTCTCTCTCCCTCTCTCTCTCCCTCTCTCCATGCCTCCCCAGCTCGCACACATGTGCTTTTTTTCCTCTCTCTCAAAATTCATAAACATTAAAAAAAAGGTATCAAAGTAACTCATATTCTCTATTTTGTGGTTCAAAATATACATATGTTTAAATCATGTTATATTATTTTCTATATATCCTCATTTACTTTTTTCTTCTTGATCTATCTGAGACTAACAGATTTCAACAACTTCCCACTACAACTGCAGTAAAGTTTGCTTTGGATATTAGATGTCCTGTAATTTGGCACAAAGGTATAACTGATAAAGGTTCCTTATACCTCTATATGTAATCAATATGCTATAGGGTCTCTTAGCAAATATGCTCTTTTGCCTTCAACTCAACTTTTTCCTCACATTTTTATTGCCAACATGCTTAATATTTATTTCAAATATCAAAGCTGAGGCTATTTTTCTTTTAGTTAACAGTGAAGTATTTTGTAATTTTTAGAATTGTTTCCCCATTCCGTTATTACTCTTGCTAGGCTCCTTAAATTCTTTTCTCTTGCCTGTCTAGGAAGAATTTAAATACTGTTCGTTCTGTTTGTATCCTGTTACTGATTATGTTTAAATTTTTATAAATTTTACTTTGCCTCTCACTCCAAATCAATGTAATTGTATACACTGGCTCAGTTAGAAGATGAGGTATTTACTACATGTTTATTTTCTACCTCCGCCCTTTCTGGATTTTAAAGTCAAAGTAGAAATATTTTATATTTCCTAAGTCACTTCAAACAGAATGGGAGAGAAAATCTAGTTAATACATTGGTAAAAATCACAACCTTAAACTGTAAGCTCTAAGTATGAATCTAGAGGAAGGAACTGGTAGCTAGTGGGATGTCCCTAATTTTAAAACGGATTCAAAAGATGTCAGTAAAGGATTAGGAATACTTGCCTCTTGCATACACTGCAAATAACTTAATAGCCTATTGCACATTTAAAAGTTTCCTTTAGTTTTTGAGAATATTTAGCTTTTTTTACTCATCTAAATCAAGTAAAGTCAATTCACACACACAAAATGGTACAAATTATAGGTAGACAACAAGAGTCAACCTCAATAACAACAAATACATAAGAATAGGAGGTATTTTGTCTATGGAATCAGCAAAGATTGTTTAAGTTTGGCAAAGAAACCCCCAAACAGACACTCCTCATACCCCACTGGTGTGGATCCAGATCTGGAGAAACTTTCCTAAGGACCACTTGGCACAGTGTGTCAAAACTCTTTAAAATGCGTGCTGCCTATTTGACATGAGAAGCACTAAGGTTATTTTGCAAAGATGCTTTCCACAGGGTTTCTTTCCTAAGGCCCTATGAAAGAGAAAGGATCTCAGTTTCTAAAAGCAAGGAATGTAAATGATGAAAATTAAAAGAACAACAACAACAAAAAACAACAACGAAGTTCAAAAGATGTATATTACATCATAAAGATTTTGACTTTCCCCAGAGAGAAGTGCGGCCTTTGCCCTTGGCTTCTGGGAGAGCATCGCTGTCACACCTGCACACCTGACTGGAATGCCTGCCTCTGTTAAAGGTGAAAGACCTGACGGTCTATCAGTGGGCCTTGCCAGGAAGACGAACCCTGTGATTTCAGGTGGGGGCTTGGGGTCACAGGGTATCAACCAACCCGGAAGCTGAATTCAACCACGTGGACAACCCATGAACCAACCATGCCTACATAACTGATTCCCAATAAAACCCCTGCACCCCAGTGTGAGCTCCCCTGGTTGTCATATACCTATACCAGGGGGTAACATGTCCTGAGGACAATGCCATCCTGCATCCCAGGGTCTGCCCTGTGTCTCTTACTCGAGCTGATTTTTTTTTTTTTTTTACTGTATCCCCTCTTAGTAATAAACTGTGAGCATAACAACTTTCAATGAGTTCTGCGAGGCCTCCAACTAAGCATCAGTTAGGAGAGTGGAATGGAGAACCTCCCAGATTCTGTACCTGGTGCTGGAAGTCTGCAGCATACTCACTCACCTGGAAGACTATGCCCTCAACTCTGACAACGTGGCTAGCTCTGAGGAAACACAATCCGTTGTTTATAAATATGACTATACCAACAGGTATTTGTACATAACAGATGTGACTGGAAGTAGATACTCTAGAATATTAGCATTGGTCATATCTGGTGCCGAGATACTATCATCGTTCAGACTGTCCTTTCCTATGTTTTGCTAGTTTTCTGCAAACATATATTTGTTTGTGATTCAAAGATAACTGTTTTTAAATGATCATGTAGTCCGTTCATTCACTTAAAACCAAAAGGATACCAAAACTGATATTAACTGGTAAAGCCATCACACCTGCAGCATCTATGTTTTTTCTAAAGAGACAACTGAGTATCATCCCTGTGCACATCAGTTTCTATTAACAGTCCCATAATAGTTGATCAAAAACAAATAAATAACAGGATTTCAACATTAAAGCTGTCAACCGGTTGGTACAAATAACAGGTCTGGCATCTATGATCATGTCTGCCGGAAGCAGGGACAAATGCCTTACACATATGTACCATTTCCACATATTTGAAATGAACAACAGGAGAAAGAGAAAGGGTACAGGAGGGGAAACGGAGTAAAAGATTCTTTCTTCAATATGGGGTTTTCTGATTGCCTGTTTTACACGCAGAATTTGGGGTTGGGCAGATGAGGGGGCTATCTGCCAAGATGGGATACTGGAGTAGATGTAGACAAGAAAAAGGGACCTGAGTAAAAAATAAAATAAAAAAAGACCAGAGAAGAATGGCCTCAGCTGTATTTTCCATTAGCTACAATTTTATTCCTAATGGAGACATGTTTGGAATTCTGGACAATATAAGTGAGTTTGTTCAAAAATCAATAATGTCAAGCTGACACTATAGAACATACAAAAATGTTTCCTTAATGGAAAAAAAAAAAAAAAAAAGAAGCCTGAGTAAGCAGGAGGGGGTGAGGATCAGCACATCCCTTCTAAGGCCAAGTCCACTACAGGTGGTCCCAAGTTCTTAAATTTAAAGAAAAGGCAAAATCACCAACACGTACACCTCATGTGATAATCAATCACCTAATGTAAAATGCTGCAAATAAATACACTTAGTATGGATTATGTCAGCTCTTCAATTAGGAATAAATTCACGGTCATTTCGAAAGCTGCTTTTAATGGTGTTCTTTGTGGCAACTTCTTTTCCCCCGACGCTCCTCATCATCCCACCTTAAGCTATCAGTCCCCCAACAGTGAACCTAAGAAATCAATCTGCTAATGTATAATTTGTAAGGCTCCTCTGACTAACAAATGGATAATTGATTCCTTCACAAATGCTGCGTCCCCATGGACATGGAGTGGAATGAATAAGAAACAGAAGATGGATTTCATTTTTGTTCTCTGAGATCCACTAGTTAGCAAGCCCAACATCCACATGGTCAGCCATGCAGGCTCATGCTCTTTAGTCACAGTTAGCAAGCAAGCTGCACTTACATTACACGTGTGAAAAGCAAACGCCTGTTCTTTCATACTCGGGAAAAGCTCTTTTTACTGCTTATTTTGACCTCCCCTGACGATACACCCTGAGGTGAGCAAGACCGCCAGCTGGATTTAAGAAGTCTCTGAAAAATACACCTCCTTGTGGGTTTTCTGCAAATCTGCAAAGCAAACATCTATTTTCTCGCTGACTTATTCTATGGCCAGAACAACCTAACCTTTAACGATAAACTCTCAAATTTTCCTCTGTGGCTCTAAGATTTCATCTCGGGTTTTCAATACTCAATATCAGGCTTAAAGACAAGCTGACGGTCCACAGCTGGCAGTCATTTCCCCATGATCCTGACCATAATACGTTTTACCGTTCAAACGAGTATGCAAGAAAACGGTTTTCTTGTGAGGGGTTAAAGATGATCCTCCTCTCTAAGATTTAATAACTACATTAATATGAGGCTCTTGATACAATAATCCAGCTTTTAACGGACACTGCTGTTTGTGTAGATGGAAGGAAAATACTCTGTCAGTAGCAATTCATTTCAACTTGAGAAATAATTAGAAAATGTAAGAAGCTACAAAGTTATTATTTTCCACTCTGAATAAACGGGGGGGGGGCGGGGAGTGGTGAAAGGGGGCACAAAGGTGTAAAAGTTACATTTCAAATTTTATACGATGATGTGGCTGAACTATTCCTTATTCTAAAATGACGAGATGACTGATCATCACTCAAAACTTTATATTTTCAAAAATATATCCTTTTTCAGGGAAATAGAAAAAAAAAAACTCCTAAAATTTATATGGAACCACAAAAGACTCCAAATAACCAAAGCAAGCTTGAGAAAGAAAAAGCTGGAGGCATCATACTTCCTGATTTCAAACTATGTTACAAAGCTCTATTGGTCAAACCGGTATTATGGTGCTGACATAAACACCGACACACAGAGCAATGCAACAAAATCAAGAGGCCAGAAATAACCCCCTGCGCATATAGTCACTTAGTCCTAAGCATTTTAAGAATATTCAAAGAGGAAAGGACAGTCTCCTTAATGAATGGCAGGGAAATTCATATTCATGTGTAAGTAATGAAATCGGACCCCTATCTTATATCACTGACAACAATTAACTCAAAATGAATTAAGAGGGGCGCCTGGGTGGCTTAGTCGGTTAAGCGTCCGACTTTCACTTAGGTCATGATCTCGCGGTTCGTGGGTTCGAGCCCCGCGTCGGGCTCTGTGCTGACTGCCAGCTCAGAGCCTGGAGCCTGTTTCAGTCTGTGACTCCCTCTCTCTCTGACCCTCCCCTGCTCATGCTGTCTCTCTCTCTCTCCTAGAAATAAATAAAACATTAAAAAAAAACACACACACACACAAAATGAATTAAGAACTTAAAGGTAAGCTAGGAAACCCTAAAACTCCTAGAAGAAAACATAGGGGGAAAACGTAGCTTCCTGACAGTCTTGGCAATGTTTTTTTTTTTTTTTTTTGTATGTGACGACAAAAGCACAAGTAACAGAACCAAAAATCAACGAGCAGAACTAGAGCAGATTGAAAAGCCTCTGCACAGCAAAGAAACGGTCACCAACATGAAAAGGCGGGCAGCCTAAAGAATAGAAGGCAATATTTACAAGCCACAAATCTCATAAGGGGTTAATATTCAAAATATATAAGCAATTCACACACCTCAACAGCAAGGAAACAATCTGACTTAAAAATGGGCAGAGGACCTAAATTGACGTTTCTTCAAAGAAGACCTACAAATGGCCATCAGGCCCGTGAAAGGTGCTCACCATCGCTAATCACCACGGAAATGCAAAGCAAAACCACAATGAACTACCATCTCCTACCTGTTAGGACAGCTATTTATAAGAGATACCAAATGCCCAGCAAGAATATGGAGAAAATGGAACCTTAGTGCGGCTGTTGGTGGGAATGTAAATTGATACAGTTACTACGGAAAAGAGTGTGGGGATTCCTCAAACAATTAACACTAGAACTGCCACATGGTCCAGCAATCTCACTTCTCGGTGTATATCCAGAGGAAATGAGTCAGGATCTCCAAGAGATCTATACCTCCACTCTCACTGAAGCATTATTAATAATAGCCAGGATATGGGAACAACCTTAGTGTCCACGGACACATGAATGCAAAAAGAAAATGTGGTGTGGGTGTGTGTGGGTGTGTGTGTGTATAGAACATTATGCATCCATTAAAAAAAAATCCTGCTGGGGTGCCTGGGTGGCTCAATTGGCTAAGCGTCTGACTGCTGATTTCAGCTCAGGGCATGATCTTCTCTTTCATGGGATCGAGCCCCACATCAGGCTCTATGCTCAGTGTGGAGCCTGCTTGGGATTCTCTCTCTCTCCCTGCCCCCTCTCTCTGCCCCGCCCTCGCTTGTGCTTTCTTTCTCTCTCTGAAAATAAATAAACACATAAAAAAACCCCTGCTGTTTACAACATCACAGAGGGACCTTGAGGGCATAAAGCTAAGTGAAATAAGTCATACAGAAAAAGACAAATATACTTTATGATCTCACTTGTATGTGGAATCTAAAAACATCTAATTCACAGAAACTGAGTAAAATGGTGGCCGCAGGAGTTGGGGGTGAGGAAATAGGGAGATGTTGGTCAAAGGGATGAAGTTATAAGATGAAGTTTAGGGGATCTGAGGTACCGTCTGAAGTACAATTAACAGTACTTACTTGAGAGCTGTTATAAGAGTTAACACCCTCACCCTAACAACATCATCAAACGATAATCCTGTGAGGCCAAAGCTATTCTTACTGTGGTAAATATTTTGAGATGTATCTGTGTATCAGATCATAAGACTCTACATCATAAACTTGCATAACATTATACATCAATTACACTGTAATAAAGCATGAAGAAATGAAGTCACATATTCTCAAAGTACTAACCTATTATATAAGCAAAGCTGATCTCTAAGTGAAAAGTGGTTTAGGTAATACCTTTAGTTATAACATGGTAGTTAAAATGCTGGACATACTGACGGCTATTTTAGTGGGACACAATTACTGGTCTGCTTTTTGAGGTAATGTCCACTGTATTCCTAGTGCAGGGACTCTGAATCACTCCCCCAATATCATCATCTACTGAAGGTGTTCTTCAGTGACTTCAATCTGGCCGCTATGCTTTGAGTCGCTTTATGGTTTATCAAGCTTTCCTCTGATGCTGCAAAACGGAGTACCTATAAAATGATCACCTTAAAACACAGAGTACGCGGTCTATATTTCCTGACAGCCTTAATAAATATTCTATAACTTCCACAAGAGTACAGATTGGTAGGAAAAAATAACTTAAGTATCTCTAATTTGTCACTTAGATTGAGCCTGCATGAGCTTCAATTTGGAGATCAAAAGCTGAAATTCCCTATTACAAAAACAATGTCCCTAGAAAATGATTTCAACTCTGACACCTTGAAAATAATCTAAAAGAAGAAGAGAAAAACTCATCTGGGAACGAGCAGAGTGGAAAGAAGTTCTCAAGAAGAGTCACCGTGTTGGAAAAGAAAAGGATTTTGTCCATTCATAGTGTCATGACTGTTTTAACACTTGAGCTCAAATCTGCATTTGTAGGAATACTTATAAATCAGCCTTTGAGCACCACTGAAACATTCCTAAATACTGTAACCTCTTTTTTTTTTTTAAAGTTTATTTATTAGAGACAGTGAGATAGACAGAGAGAGAGAGAGAGAAAGGGGCAGAGAGAGAAAGAGAGAGAGGGAGAGAGAAAATCCCAAGCAGACTCTACATGGTCAGTGCAGAGCCCTATGTGGGACTTGAACCCATGAACTGCGAGATCATGACCTGAGCTGAAATCAAGAGTGGGATGCTTAACTGACTGAGCCACCTAGGTGCCCCTAAGTATTTTAACCTTTTAAGAGTATCCTCAAATTAGGAGTTTTAACCTCCTCCCCCAGAAGACCACGCTGGTTGTGACTTCAATGCTGTAAACTGATAGCGGCATTTGCAACCTCACTCAACCCCTTTAAGCCCAGGCTGCTGCCCAGGCCTGATGCCCGGCACCCACGGCCCCCAGGCACGGCCCGCCGGTGAAAGGCTCCCCCTGCAACCTCAGACGGTGCAGCCTCCCAGAGGCAGGAGCACGGAACGGCCTTCCAGCCTGCAGAAGACTTATTACACGGACGTCCGCCCTCTAAATCCTAACAACCTTTAAAAGCACGGGGAGGATTTGGAAGGGATTGCCTCCTAAGAAGCCGGCGTGCTGCTGATTCCTAGAGCTGTTTTCCTTTTGCTAAACGTCAGTGTCTGCCGGTGCCTTCCACATCCCCGCACACAACGGGGCCTCGACACAGCCCTTCACAAGCTGGGCACCGATTAAAACACCGCTTCGGTAAAAGGCGAAAACCAGGCTTCTGGTCAACTTCTACTATGTATTTATTCCGTTGTCTTTCATTCACCTGCCAGCGGCTGTGCCAGATGCCCGGGGAAGGGGGTCCTTGCCCTTACGAGGCGTGCAAACCCCGGAAGCGCTGGTCAGGCTTAAGGCCGTGACCTCCGGGGGGCTGCTCCGAATGTGCAGCTCCCCTCTGTCCTTGGAGGCCGAGCGCGGTTTCCCCAGAGCATGCGACACCATTGGCTGGGCAATCCAGAGCGGACGCTTTGGAGAAGTCTCCCTGGGACGCCTCGGGTGTCCGTCTCCAACACTGACTTTGGCAGCTGAGTGAGGAAACCTGAATAGGAAATCAGTCTGAGCAACAGCGTGAGGAGCTGGCAAAGTTTCTCTTTCCAGTGCCCTGTGCTAGAAGAACTGCTGAGCGCCTGCTGGCTCCCATTTACTGTGTTGCGCTTGAGATGCCGTCGTACAACAATTCGTGTCGCCCAAACACCACCGTTAGGAACAAATGTCTCTTACATACATATATGACCTGGAAAGAAATACAACAGTTTTCAAACCGGTGAAATACAATGTATGAAGTATGATAAGGAAAAAAATATCCGTTCTTCCACTGAGTTAATAATCTCCTTATGTATACGTGTAGCCAACAAAGGAGCAAAGGAAGGAGTGACAGAAAAAGGAAAGCTGGGTCCGGGACAGAAACACGAGGCCATCTGGGCACTGCACGGGAATAACGCAGAAGAAAAACAACAATAAATGCATTTAACAAAAGGGTAACTAATGTTACCAAAACGCCTCCAAGATTCGAGGAGGATGAAGCAAAGAGTGGATCAGCAGTGCCTGCCTGCAAGGCGTCTGCGGACAGAGGCTGTGACCGCAGCACCTCGTGACACTCCTGCTTTAGCATCTAGCACCTTACGTTCCAGGTCGCTATTCATGCTAAGCAGCTCCACAGCCACAGGCCTGAGACCAGGGGCCGCGTTCTATCATTCTCTAGGGCCCCTGCGCCTCCTGACAAAAGCTTTACTGAAGGAGTAAGAAGCAATTGGTGAATTAAGACGGAAAGGGCATGCTTCCTTGGGGGCCATGGAGAAAGCGGTCACGAAGACAGCGGGCCGCCGGGCATTCCAAAGGCAAAGACAGGAACGCACATTCCAGCAAGAGGAAACAGACAAGGCCTGGATATGGCGCAGGCCAGAGCCAGCGGGGACGCTGGAGCGGAGACAGCGGAAGCCTGAAGGCTGAAGAGAGGGGCTCTGTTTTATTCCACGCCGTCACGGGAGCAGCGAGAAGGCTTCTGGGGAGAGAAGCAAAATCTAAGCACCTCTGGGACGATTACTCGGGCAGCTGTGTGAAGGATGGACTGGGGGGGGGGGTGAGGCAGGGAGACTGGCTGGGTTTCGCCGCAGTAACCCAGGGGAGATCCAATAAGGGCTCTGACCAAGAGTGGGGGCTCTATAAAGAGCGAGCAAAAGAACGAAGAAGCTCAGAAAAGGATCTAGGGGATGTACGAGGTAATGGAGGCACATGAGGGAGGGTCAGCATCACAGAGATGGAAGCAAACCCCAAGGGGGGAAGAGGCCGGGGCCTCCCGAAGACAGGGTATCCATCAGGGACCTGGAGGGGCCTCGTCTTTGCAGTTTGGAGAAGACGGGCTTTTTGCCGGCCGCAGGATTTAGATTCAGAAAGAGACTATAGCTCCGCGGGCCCACTCAAGCCGCCAGATAAAGGAACGAGCACTTCTGGAAGACACATGGTCTAATTCAAAGGCAGGACCTTGCTGGAGGCAGTTTGGTGCTGTCAGGCCAGGGAGCCAGGACCCAGCAGGGAAGGAGCAGGGTGGTTCCTTCTGTCCCAACAGTAATTCATGACACAGAGGCATCCATGCATCATATGAGCCAACTTGTCTGTTACTTCACATAATTATTTAGTGTAGAAATAAACCCTGATGTTTTACTACGCAGGTAAATTTGGCTGAAGGGGGACACAATGAGTAAGGTGTCCTCTGCATGCGGCCACGGCCCCGAGGTTCCTAGCCTACAGGGCTCTAATGCTACAATTCTAGAAAACAAAATTCATGTTTTTCCCCCCAGAGCACATTGCCCTGAGCATAAAATAAGTTTTTTCTATAAGAGTTAGTATAACAGAAATGCGGCTATCATCCCTGTAACTGTATGACTATAGAGAAAGAACAAGCATATTACTATTCTTTAAAAGTAAGTCTTAGGCTCTTTCCATGTTTTAGCTATTGTGGAGAGTGCTGCTATGAACATTGGGGTACATGTGCTCCTATGCCTCAGCACCCCTGTATCCCTTGGGTAAATTCCTAGCAGTGCTATTGCTGGGTCATAAGGGAGTTCTATTGTTAGTTTCCTGAGGAACCTCCACGCTGTTTTCCAGAGGGGCTGCACCAGTTTACATTCCCACCAACAGTGTAGGAGGGTGCCTGTTTCTCCACATCCTCGCCAGCATCTCGAGTTCTCTGATTTGCTCATTTTAGCCACTCTGACTGGCGTGAGGTGGTATCTCAGTGTCCATCCACAGATGAATGGATCAAGAAGATGTGGTTTATCTATACCATGGAATACTACATGGCAATGAGAAACAATGCAATCTGGCCATGTGTAGCAACATGGATGGACCTTGAGGGTGTTATGCTGAGCGAAATAAGTCAGGCAGAGAAGGACAGATACCATATGTTTGCACGTATAGGAGGATTAGGAGGACCTTGACGGAGGAACAAGGGGGAGAAGAAGGGCGGAAATGGTGGGGGAAAGGGAGAGAGGCAAACCATGAGAGACTCTTGAATGCTGACAAAAACTGAGGACTGATGGATGTGGGGGGGAGGGGGGGATGGGCATGGAGGAGGGCACTTTGGGGATGAGCACTGAGTGTTATGTAGAAACTAATTTGACAATAAACTATTTGTAAAAAAAAAAAAAAAAAAAAAATTCCCTATGAACATTGATCAGGCTTCTGAAATTAAAAATCTTAAAATCAGCAGGCTTATTATTGATGTATAATATGATAATTCAAAACTCTATCCTCAGCTACTTATAAATATCTTTTTAATAGTCTTGTATAGATTTATTTCTGTATGTAAAGTACATATTTCTTTTAAAATAAAAAAAAAAAAAAGTAAGTCTTAGGGGCATCTGGGTGGCTCACTCGGTTAAGCGCCAACTTTGGCTCAAGCCATGATCTCGCAGTTTGTGAGTTTGAGCCCCGCGTCGGGCTCTGGGCTGACAGCTCAGAGCCTGGAGTTTACCTCAGATCCTGTGCCTCCTCCCCACGCGCGCTCTCACTCTCTCTCTCAAAAATAAAAAAAGCATGACAAAACATTGTTTTAATTAAGTCGTAGAGGGCTCCCCCTCGACCAGCCAAGTCCTAAGCATCTGCTATCGCAGACCTTGAAGGACAAACTTCATTAACAAAAGCAGGTGCAGAAAGCCCGAGAGAGCGCAAACCCATGCCGACCGCAGAGCTGTGTGGACACATTGCCAGAGCCCACAGATAATCCTGCATCATTTCTTGACCGGCACGTTCCTAATACCATTGACGAGAAAGGAAAAATCTGGTGGGAGCCAAGATGTTCTTACCTCCTTCTTCTTTCACTTATAATAATGGATAATAAGAAACAGCAACAAAGCTAATGTACTCTATTTGCCTAAAAACAGCATTTGAGAAAGTAAAGGCTTGGTGCTTCCGTGGGTTTGGGGGGAGGGGAGAATCACTTGCCTAAAAAGGCTAGCACGTACGGTTTAAATAACAGAGACCGAGTTATTAATCGGATAGAAAATGCCTAACTTATTTTTCATAAAGAGGAGGAAAGACCATTTAAACTTTCACCAGTGCGACTGTACTCTCGCTACGGAGACTGTCAGAATGCTCTCCAGTGTAAAAGCATGGCTTTCTCAATTCTCCATCAGGGCACTTTCCCAAGTAGATGGCATTCTCTCACCAGTTCTCAAAAAGAGCACCTTGTAAACTAAGTTGTGAGGTCTCTAACACTGCAAAGAAATTCCTGAAGTCAACTCGCCGGACCTGCACTGGGGACCTGTTTGTGACACACTATAAAAGGTACCTGATGGGGGCGCCTGGGCGGCTCAGTTGGTTGAGCGTCCGACTTCGGCTCAGGTCTTGATCTCACGGTTCGTGGGTTTGAGCCCTGGCATTGGGCTCTGTGCTGACAGCTCAGAGCCTGGAGCCTGCCTCGGATTCTGTTCCTCCCTCTCTCTCTGCCCCTCCCCTGCTCACACTGTCTCTCTCTCTCTCTCAGAAATAAATAAAAAATTAAAAAAAAAAAGTAACCGACGCCCCAAATAAACAAAGGATCAGATAGAGCAGCCAGCAAAATCAGTCTAAAAATGGGAGTATTGGGGCGCCTGGGTGGCTCAGTCAGTTAGGCGTCCGACTTTCGCTTAGGTCATGATCTCGCGGTTCGGGAGTTCGAGCCCCGCGTCGGGCTCTGTGCTGACTGCCGGCTCAGAGCCTGGAGCCTGTTTCAGAGTCTTTGACTCCCTCTCTCTCTGACCCTCCCCTGCGCACGCTGTCTCTCTCTCTCTCCTAGAAATAAATAAAACATTAAAAAAAAAAAGAAATTAAAAAAAAAGTTTAAAAATGGGAGTATTAAGTTTCTCTTTCTTCTCTTTTTTCCGTTTTTTCCTTTCCTCTGTTTCTCTCTCTTCTATTTTTGCATGTCCTATACACCATGAACACTGTTAAAGCCCATCATATAAATGAATTAAAAAAAAAATAACAGCTCTCTTCCTGAAGTGCCGTAAATGCTCGGGCAATCAGACGCTTGGCCTGATGCCATTCCTCATGGTAGTTAATACTGAGCCTTGCACCAAATACTTTACATGCCGATCTCAAATAATCCTCAAATGAATCACACTGACCAGGGGTGAGACTATGCTCTACATTTCAGAGAAAGAAAGTGCAAGAAAGGTTAAGTAGCATGCCTAAACTACTGAACGTGGTGCAAGAACGGAAGCCAGGAGACGGACCCCACACCCGGCTGGCGGCCACAGCGCCACGCCGCCTCTCGCCCGCCTCAGGACCACAACCTCCCACCCCCAGAGCCTGGCCAGCCTCCCTCCTGCTGGGCATTACACCCATCAGCCTTCATCTCCGACCACCCACCAATGCTTCTCTTTCCACCGCTGTTCTGGGGTAGCTGCACTTCCAATAATGCAACCGAGTCAAAACTTTCAGGGGAAAGAAAATGAGAAACTGGTAGGCTCAGGGGGTAGGAAATTTTTGTAGATAGATTTTGTTCCTGGCAAGGGAAGAACGACAGACTCCATCTTCATACCAAGGAATAAATCCTTCTCCTCATAGCACAGTGAGATTTTTTTTTTCTTGAGGAAGAGAAAGTTAAGTGTGAGAAGGAACACTTTATACACAGAAGGACAGCTTTATGACTCTCCAAAGATTCAAACAAATTTTTCTCCCCAAAGACATAAAAACATGGACTCTAAATGAGAAGATTAATATAATGGCTGCAATCAGATAAAAAAACTTCTGAACTGAAATACCACAAAGGTGGAATTAAACGATAAACATAAGGGTGCCTGGGTGGCTCAGGTTTCATGATCTCATGGCTGTGTGAGTTCGAGCCCCATATCGGCTCTGTGCTGATGGTGCAGAGCCTGCTTGGGATTCTCTCTCTCCCTCTCTCTCTACCTTTCCCCTGCTCACGCTGTCTCTGTCTCTTTCAAAATAAATAAATAAAACTTAGAAAAATTTTTTAAAGATAAAGATAAACAGACTCGAAGGCATCTGTCCCTGTTTCTGGCAAGGAGATGTGTCCAGGCTCTCCTGTCTGCCACTCGAGGAGGCCAATTCCCTGGCCCACCACCAGCGTCTCTGTCTGGTACTCAGCAGACTTTTAAATGTTTTGCTGAACGGAAGAGGGTAAAATGGTATCTTATGATTGAGATAATGCCACATTTTCCTGATTATCCCAGGAGTACTAGAGAAATTGCTAGCTTTTCATGGGGTTATTGGAGACATCTGGGCTTCTCCATCTGAGAATTTCCTGTTCATCTGTTTGTCCAGTTTCTTTCCAGGGGTTGTGTGTGTTTTCCTTATTGATCTATAAGAGCTCATTGTAGAAGTGATATTTGAACAAAAATATGTAATTAAAATAGACTATAAGCGCCTTATGATTACAGGTTTTATAGAACTTAAAAAAATCAAAACAAGTGAATGAACAAAACCAATGAAGTTCAGATTTAAAGTACTAAGGGAGGGTGAAAATGCACATTGTCCTAAGAGCAAATCATTAGTATTTCATTTGATAGAAAGATGTATTGGCAAGTGTTAAATTTGACTTGCTGGCGACTTCTGATTCTGAGCCATCACATGATCCTCCCTGACCAACGTTGTTATTTTTCCTTGTAAACGGTAAACTTTTTAATTACAAATCATTTTAGAACTTTACACAGATACTGACAGAGTATATGAACTAACAATTCTCAAAAGAGTAAACAGCCTCATTAGTATCCAGAAAAATAGAAAGTAAATCAATACATTCCCGTTTTCTGGAAGTCTACGTGGCAAAGAATTTCTGAATGAGAATGCCTAACGCTGGAGACAAGTTACACTAGCACATTCTCATACAGGGGCTGCTGGGAGTAGTTTGGCATCATCTAAGTATACTGAAATGCAGCAATCTGTAGGAAAACTGTAAAAGTGTTCACAGTCTTGAACCAGTGATTTCACCTCAAAGGATGCGTTCAAAGGAAAATTCAGTCACCAGACCCCTCCGCCCACCCCAAGGTCACTCCTAGACTGAGTACAGTTCAGTGAGCGTACAAGACACTGGGAAGTTGGTGCCTGGTGAGCTCCAGGCAGTAACAGACAGTAACAGGCAGGTTACTTTTTTTTCTTTAAGAAACTGGTTCTATTAGAGCAGGGCTCACCCTTCCCCCATCCAGTTCCTACTTCTAACTCAGGCCTGAACGGAGTATCCTATTAAAACAACCGTAGCAACAGCTTCAGGTAGAACTATCTACCCCACCAGGCCCCGCAGGTAAAGTTACTGAAGGAGTCCGAGTTCACTTACGAGGATCTGTGACATCAGACTTGGACTGTGGGCTGACCATAACGCCCACTAGATAAAAAGAGCCTATCCCAAAGATGCTGCCGCAAGACAACATCTAAGCCCGACGTCCCCACTTCACCTTGACTTACAACAGGAGCTGGTAAAACCCTCTGTGGTTTAAGCCTGGCTGAGCTGGGTTTCCAACACTGAGCAACCAAAGTGCCCTGATAGATTAATTTTTTTCCACTAAAGTAAAATGGAATTCGATTTTTAGACTACCCTGCTACCTCACAGGGCACTTAATACTCTGAGATAAAACTCTTCTAAAAAAAAATTAACAAAATGTGGGGAGACTTTCTGCTAACTAGGAAGATGTACCCAAACAAGAGACTTAGCACATTCCATTACTTCAAACAAGCCTGTTTTATCCTACGTCAAATCCTTACCTATCTAGTGATTTCACTCGATTACTATATCATTTCTATAAAAGGTGGTACTTGCCCCAAAAAGGAATCTGTAACACAGAACATGTATTACTTATGCAAATAGAACAAAAACAGGAAAATAATATTTTACTATATTATAATAATATAATATTGGTAAAATTCTATTTCTCATGAATAAGCTAAACTTTGGGTACTTTCCCCCCTGCTGTATTTCATTGGTCAGAAATAAGATGTTACAGAAAAATGTATAAAAGTTGGGGCCCCAGGGTGGCTCAGTTGGTTAAGCATCACACTTTGAGTCAGGCCATGATCTTGTAGTTCATGAGTTCAAGCCCCACCATTGGGCCCTGTGCTGACAGCTCAGAGCCTGGAGCCTGCTTCGAATTCTGTGTCTCCCTCTCTCTCTGCCCCTCCTCTGCTTCTGCTCCATCTCTGTCTCTGTCTCTGTCTCTGTCTCTCTCAAAAATAAATAAACATTAAAAAATAACAATTAAAAAAATAAAAATTTGTAATAAAAAGTGTTTTTTTTTTTTTACTCAATTTAAAGAAAAGCCAAAGCACCCAATAATTAGATAACCTAGACCCCATCCTGTATGGTGCCATTTACAATGTCAAGCACCTTAACATATACCCAACAATTTAGGGTTGCATAAATGGAAATAAATATTTCGATATGTAAAGATTACCTCTTAGGAACACATTATTCCATTTTTTCTGTAGCTTGTCTTTTTACTGTTTTTTTTTTTTTAACGGTTTTACTCAGATACCATTGACATACAAAAAACCGCACATATTTAAAGTGTAAATTTGATCAGTCCTGACGTGTATATGTACTCGTAAAACCTTCATCAAAATCCATATAATGAATCTATCTGCCCTGAAAGTTACCTCACACCACTTCAGAAGCCCTCTGCCCATCTCAAAGCAATCACTGATCTGCTTTTTTCCCCACTATAGACGCATTTTCCAGCATTTTATATAAAATGCAGCCATATAACATGTAGGCTTTGTAGTATGGGTTCCTTTCACTTAACAGAACAGATCTGAAAATCATCCATGTTATACAGCATGCACCCGTAGTTCCTTTTTACTGATAAGGAGAATGCCATTGTATGGGTACACCACGTTTTGTTTATCCGCTCCCCTGGAGATGGGCATACAGATGCATTCCACTGCAGGGCTGATATGAACGTTCATGTACAAGTCATTGTACAAGCACATGCTTCCGTTTCCTCAGGGTAAAAGGAATAGATCACGTGGTAGGCATATGTTTACTGTTTTCGAAAACTGCTAAACTCTTTTCCAAAATGGTTCTACCATTTTCCATTTCCACCAGTAACGTATGCGAGTTTTTTCTACGTGGCTTACCAACACCTAGTATGGTCAGTCTCTGTCATGTCTTAGCCATTCTAAGAGGCTGTTAGTGGTATTATTCCACTGTATTTAGTTTTAATAAGAATGTTCTTTCCTTGCTACCAATTAAACTGACAAAATCTAAAATGTTAAGAGCTGATAGCTGCCCCGGAAGTAGTAAGTTTCTTCTTACTGGAGGTGTAAAATAAGGACTGAACAAGCAAAGGACAAGAACGCTTTTGAAGAATCTCAGGTCCTGGGTAGGGAGATGAACAAAACATCCTGTAGGTTCCCAATTATCACAATATATCATGATTGTGTCAAGTGAAAACTACCTGGCAATTTTAGCCAAATAAAGAATTTCTCGAGAAGGCTGATAAAACAAAGCTCTTCGAACAGAAAATGAGAGCTTGTTTAAAGAAAAAGTAATATTCCACCAACTCAAGGTAGAAATTATCTGTTATTAAACATACCTCACCCACACAGGAGTCCCTGCCTCCTGGTCCATGACATCTGATTCAGCATCACTATAATGGTTTCATTTAGTTTCCTAAACACACACAACTCCAAAGCCAGTCACCGTGAAAATACTCCCTTTTCTTTCCCCTTGGTCCTTTCCCCTTTGGTCACCTGCCGAAAAAGTCTCTCTCACTGCATTTCACCACTCCTGCCTTTCCACTCTCCAATTCTCAAGCTACTAGTGGGAAAAAAACAAACCTATATGTAGATAAAAAGGCTGTGATAAGTGCCCTTTCAGATTCCATTTCATATGAAGCTTGCATCCCTCTGTCCAGACCCACTCTGACAATCAAAAACTGCTTATCTACCCTTCAAGATTCATCTCAAATTTTCACTTTCTCCCACCTGCAAAGCTAATCACACCTTCTGAGTCTCCACATTGTTTATAATCCTTTCAACGTGCTCACTTTGCAACACGTGCCCGACCCCCAAAGACGGAAGCACCAGAACAGAGGGTCCCCTGTACTGTAGAATGGAATCCACAGATTTTCTGCCAGGCCCCAGCCACCACCCAGTTCAGACTCATTTTCTGGAAAGTTACAATCACTTCAACCCTGACTTTGTGAAATGTGTGAAGTAACAGGGTGATTTCATTCAGTGAAGAAATACTTTAAACTTCAGCTACTTAAGACGTATTTGTCCAAATGTAGTTACCAATAAAAAGTCATATATTACAATTTTTTGTAAGTATAATGCTTTAATTGCTTCCACTTGAAGTTGAATGTTTTCTTAGCCACCTCTAAGCACAGATGCTACCAAAGTTACCAAGATACCTATAAATAAACCACAAACTGGAGATGATTTAATGCAAAAAATGCAGAAAACTGGAAATATGATTTTCCCTGGAGTCTGTTAGAATGATTTCCACTTAAGTAATTCTCAACTCATTTGACACATTTCTTATCACTCAAAATACTGAGTCCAAATATAGAAGGCAGATTCTTTAAACACCTAAGAATCTGAGACCTGTCAATCAGTCTTAGACAGGTATCACAGACACTGATACATTTCAGCCAACAAAGTGCCACTCTGATAACATCAAAGGATACATGCTTCCCAAGTAATGATGCCGCATCTGGAAGAACATATTACAGATGGGATTTACGTCAGGTGGCTACGCGCCACGAGACCAATGGGTGAGAAGAATTTCTTTGTTCAATGATAGCTTCTGTTTTTCGATCTGCTCGAAGGTTCTTAATCACCAGTCAGCCCAATGTCATCCTGGCCACAGTATGAATGAGCCTGAAGTATCAGTATTAACGCTCAAAGAAATGGTCATGTCCATATGATCTCCCGTAATGGACACACACCCATCTGGATGTGGCAAAGGAAGGTGTAAAAACCTCCTGATTGTCTGGGAGGTAGTCCACATACAAGACATTTTACAGATTTGGAACTATCAGAGTTCAGACAACTTGTATCAGTCTCTCCCTATCTGCCAGTTTTTAGGCTGAGCACCAAGGACACACGGGTAAACTGCACACAGAAACTGCCCTCAGGAAGCTCACATTCTATTCTAATACTAGAATATTACTATTCTAGTTTCATAATCTCAACACAAGTACTGGACGTTAAAGAAGTGGCAAAAACACGGAGGAGGAGGAGGAGATCACATCACATGAAGGATAAAAGATGTCTGTGAATATAAAAACCGCAGTCTAAGAAGCTGAAAGGAACTCTATGCTTCCAGGAGCAGATGAACAAAGGGAGGAGGGGGAGGGGAGCACTTCGTTTCCCGAAGCGGGAAATAAAGATGGATGATCTTGCAAACACTTAGGTCTTGACACACAGGAAAGAGGAAAAGGGAGCTGATTTGTATCAGACAGGAGTTCCTCTAAGCCCAAGAACGCAGAAGGCCAGGGGGGTGCAATCTCAAAGATGGCCCAAGTCACAGGCCTGGAATGACCTCTATGTGAGGGAGGCCCAGGACAATCCAGACAAGCACAGAGGCAGGGAAGACAGAACCTAAGTGGCTCAAGCCCAATTCCCTCCAGGCTTCCTTACCGGGCACCCTTTTTTTTTTTTTTTTTTTTTTAATATCTAGAACGAGCTAAGCGTCCTCAGCTTCTAAACTCTGATGACTTTCTGAATTACCCGTAGCAGCTAGGAAAAATCTGAGTATCTGACAGCCAGTTGGTAAGTACTATGAAATAAAAGGGTTACTTTTTAAAAGTAGGAGTTAAGGTTCACATCTCAACATAAAAAGTCCTAAACATAAATCCAAATGGGGAGCGGGGGGTTGAAAAATAAACAGGCGAGCAGAGATCTGCCTCCAAAGGCTCTCATGAGAGCTTAAGTAAGGACAGATAAATAGCCAGTTTTGTGGGTATGTTTCAAGATGATATTATCAGCCAATATATGCTCACCGGGTAATAAACAGTCCCAAAGAAAAGAGCGAGGGGGAGAAAGAGGAGAGAGGCATAGCAGAGGACACAGCCCCTCCTCTCCTAAACCTTAAACATATATATGAAGGAGAAGCTGGACTGACCCTCTGAGAGGCTAACAGTACAAATAAAGCAGCAAGAACACAGAGGTTCAGAGTGAGAGAGGGCCCTCAGGACAGCAATCTAGGGCCCCCACGCTACAGAAAGGATGGAACTCACGGAGGAGCAGGCCAGCGAGACGCGGTAAAAGCCCGGAAGGCCGCGTGCACGCCCAAGGCAATACGCAAAATGGCCAGGGGATCAGAATGCCCGGAGGAGAAAGAAACCCAAATGAAGATCACAAAGGTAGGTGGGGCCAGAAGACCAAACTGGGTCTTGAGTGCTGAGCTAGAGCAAGAACTCTACCCGAGAACTCACGAGGAGCTTCCAGTGTTCTCGGGGGCAGTGAGGGGACTGAAGGAGGTTGGGGGGGGGGGCGGGGGAGACAGAAACAGACCCCCCAGCAGAAGGGATGTTACGATACCGTCCTGTGACGTACTTAAGGTCTGATAGAGATCTGGGATTTTATTTTATTTAACGTCATATGAACATGAGGAAATACAAAAGATTAGCTGTAGGAAACACAGTGTATTCGTTTAATCCTAAATAAAAAACAGGAATAGAAACATCAATAGACTCAGCTATCGGGAGTTCAAGGAGAATCCTGAACCCACCTCATAAGAGATTTAGTTTAAAACCTGGTATTTATCTTAATACAAAATGTTTTATTTTGTTTTCTCATCCCTTTCCTTTTATAACATCCACGTTACAGGTATTTATCTGAAGTCTCCTGCCAAGACGCCCTGACAGCAAAGCTGGGGCGTTTTCTATTTCAAGGAAGAAAAACACATAAAGGTAAACAGAAGAAATTTATGTCCAGTCAGTGGAATTCTCTGCTCTCCCTCTAGCACACTTAAAAGAATAAAGACTTAAAACATACGGAATAATGCTCCGAAATAATTTGCTCATTGCTTCCAAGTAGGTTCTCCTAATTAGTAAGCCTTAACATTAATATGCTTTAAGGAAAGCAGAAGCTATTAAAGAGAAAGTAATTATGATGACTTAATGGCATTATATGGGCATAAATACTACGTGGAAATTTCAAACATCTTTGAGATCCTCTAAGAATTTTGTTTTTTTTCCCCCCCCCAATGTTTATTTTTGAGAGAGAGAGAGAGAGAGAGACAGGGACAGAGTGTGAGCAGGGGAGGGGCAGAGAGAGAGAGAGAGGGAGACATAGAACCCGAAGCAGGCTCCAGGCTCTGAGCTGTCAGCACGGAGCCCGATGCGAGGCTCCAACCCACGAACCGTGAGATCATGACCGGAGCCAAAGTCGGATGCTTAACTGACTGAGCCACCCAGGTGCCCTGATCCTCTAAGAATTTTGAAGTCAGATGTCATACACCTTGTAAGCATGGAGACCACCATTATTCGAGGGAGTATAGGCCCGATCTATCTTAAAGGCAATTTTCATAGCAACCTGAGTACTTTTATAGGAGAAGCAAGGACTATTTTCATTTTACTCTGGGAGTTAAGGAGTGAACTTTATCAAGTAAGTCTGAATTAACATAAAGCTATATGTACAAATAACCTCTAAAAACCACATGTGGTTAAAACATTAACGATCTG
Source organism: Hyaena hyaena (assembly GCF_003009895.1). Taxonomy (NCBI): domain Eukaryota; kingdom Metazoa; phylum Chordata; class Mammalia; order Carnivora; family Hyaenidae; genus Hyaena; species Hyaena hyaena. The sequence goes on along the minus strand of NW_024081915.1, from coordinate 275,259 downwards.
AATATTCTTTTTTTTTTTTTAATTTTTTTTTAAATGTTTTATTTATTTCTAGGAGAGAGAGAGAGACAGCGTGAGCAGGGGACGGTCAGAGAGAGAGGGAGTCAGAGACTGAAACAGCCTCCAGGCTCTGAGCTGGCAGTCAGCACAGAGCCCGACGCGGGGCTCGAACCCATGAACCGCGAGATCATGACCCAAGCGAAAGTCGGACGCTTAACCGACTAAGCCACCCAGGCGCCCCCGATCTGAATATTCTTTTAAGTGTTCTGAAATCTCAATATCAACATGCAAAATAAAGTAGCACTTCAGTGGTCTTCACTCTCCACCAACAAACCACGGTCATAGACGGCAGGGGAACACAGAATCCTCTCTGCCTACGCTTTTATGTAATCATTGTATGAATATACAGTGGTAGGCATGATCCACTCATATAAAGATCCCGGAAACAACTTAAATTTACTGGTATTTAGAACTGAGGAAAGAAAAGGGTTGTTTCAACAGACAAAGGATAATATGAGTTTTGCTCAAGGTCAAAGACACAGACAAGTATATAGGTATTTCTGTATGTGTGTGTGTAGTTATGTTACGGAGGTATAACTCATACAGACTAAAGAGCACAAATTTCAAATATATAGTTCAGTGATTTTTACCTGTGTGTGTGTGTGTGTGTGTGTGTGTATGGGAAACCATCATGACAGAGATTATCATCATTTTCCAGATTCTCCTGTGCTCTCTCCCAGTTCAAATAACATTTGACTTCTAGCAGCACAAGTCAGTTTCACCTTTCCTTGACCATCACGTAAAAGGAATCCTACAATACATACACATTTGTGGAAGGTTTCTTTAGCTGAACGTTAAATCTGTGCAATTCATGTATGTTGTTACATGTATAGGCAGTTTGTTCTTTTCAAGTGCCCTGAATCTACCACAATCTGCTTATCCATTCTATGACTGAGGAATATTTAGGTTGTTTCTAGTTTGGAGCTATTATGAACCGAGCTACTATAACAGTCTTCTATATACTTGTGTGTGTGCGCGCGTGTGCACGTGCACACATGTGTGAACTAAATGCTGCATTCAGTTGTAATGAATATATACCTTCAAGTGGAACTGTAGAGAAATATCTTTCTTCCACATGCAGAAGGATTTATTTAGTTATATTCTTTTACATCATATGTATTTAAAGTCACGTTGGGCTTCCAGAGCAATTATTCTATCCCAGCTCAGATAGCACAATCACTCAGGAAACTTTGTTAGAGAATCCTCCGTGCCCCCACCCCCCTGCCAAACAAAAGGACTGCAATCAAAACTATAAATGCAGTGAATGCAGTAAAGAGATCTTTCTTGAGAAAATGAATGTTATGCAAACATGAGAGATTATTATTTTCTCTAATTTTAATTTGTCTAAACTATTCTCAGAACTGACAACTAAAGTCAGGAGTGTTTCTTCATTAATTTCTGAAAATATTTGTTCACTCTTATTGTACTTCTAATGAAGAATAAAGCTTTGGATTAAAACAGCAATCATTACATTCGAAGAAAACCAGCAAATTCAAGTCATCATAGTATTTTTATTTTTTATTTTTTTTTAAGGTTTTTTTTTTAATTTATTTATTTCTAGGAGAGAGAGACAGCGTGAGCAGGGGAGGGTCAGAGAGAGAGAGGGAGTCACAGACTGAAACAGGCTCCAGGCTCTGAGCTGGCAGTCAGCACAGAGCCCGACGCGGGGCCCAAATCCACGAACCGCGAGATCATGACCTAAGCGAAAGTCGGACGCTTAACCGACTAAGCCACCCAGGCGCCCCCATCATAGTATTTTTAGAACTGAAAGAATACTTTTTTTTTTTTTAAAGGAAGGACACAGGTGCACCTGGGTGGCTCAGTCAGTTAAGTGTCCAACTCTTGCTCCTGGCTCAGGTCATGATCTCACAGTTCACAGGTTCTGCACTGACAGCGCAGAGCTTGTTTGGGACTCTCTCTCTCTCTACCCCTCCCCTGCTCATGTACACACACAGATTCTCCCTCTCAAAATAACTTAAAAAAAAAAAAAAAGTGGTACAGAGCCCACAGAGCAATCACATCATCAGAAACAGGAAAGTACTAAAGGGAAAAATGCCACTGAAAAGCTATACATGAAGGCTCTATTCAAAAGAGGACAATAAGAAACTTGTCACCTGAAAGTCGTATGCCTTCTATGGTAATGATCATGAAGAAGCCAGAGTCTCATGAAAAACCTTAACAGAAGACGATCGAAATCTTTGAGATGGTAAATCTTTGAGAAGGTAGGGGCGCCTGGGTGGCTCAGTCGGTTAAGCATCCGACTTCGGTTCAGGTCATGATCTTGTGGTTTGTGGGTTCGTGCCCCGCATCGGGCTCTGTGCTGGCAGCTCAGAGCCTGGAGGCTGTCTTCAGATTCTGTGTCTCCCTCTCTCTCTGACCCTGACCTTCCCCTGCTCACACTCTCTCTCTCTCAAATATAAATAAAAATTAAAAAAAAAATCTTTGAGAAGGTAAATAAAATACCACCAAGCCATCCTCCTCTCCTTGCAAAAAAAAAAAAAAGTGGGAGTGGGCAAGTTTCTAGAGAACTTCATTTTTGAAGAGGTCATATGGGAAGATTAAAAAAAAAAAAAAAACTGAAACACAAAAATCATGTGGGCAGATTTAGAAACAACACCTGAAATAAATACCTGAAAGAGGCTATGGGACATACCGGATACAACTGACATGAGAGAAGAGATAAGTGAAGGCTTATACTGAGCAGACACAGGACTGACGGAATGAGTAAGTGAACTAATACACGATTAAATTCCTATGATATTTTTCTTGGTTTCTCTTTTGGCAATCAAACCAGCAGGTATGTCCATAAACCTCAACAATCAAGCACTTCAGTTTCTTTTCTTTCTTTAACTTATTTATTTTGAGAGAGAGAGAGACAGAATCCCGAGCTCCTCTACTGACAGCACAGAGCCCAAGGAGAGCTCAAATCCCCAAACCGGGAGATCACGAGCCCAAATGGAGTCAGACGCTTAACTGACCAAGCCACCGAGGCACCCCAAGCACCGTAATTTCTATAAAGGATTTAAAAGATTGATTTGGATGCAGAGGGTCAGATATTCATTAAACTGGAGCAGGAGGTTCAAGAGACAAGACAGGTGGAATTTTTTTGTTATTGTTTTTCAATTTGTTTGTGTTCATTTTTGTTTTATAGGTGAGGAGACACAGGTAACGTGACAAAAAACAGATCTCCCCCAGCACCAGCTACATGCTTTAATGGATGGCAACGGAAAGAACAGATGTTTAAGTCACCAAGATAGGTGTCTAGGAGGTATATGGAGGACCAAAAATATACTCCTCAGGGTCTGAAAGATGCTGAAGCAAAACCGGAACCCTCAATCTGCCTGATACATTAGCATCGTTAGTGCACATAAGGCCCTTTTGTGGACTATTCCAAAGAATCCATCGACATTCAGTGTCTTTTAAGTACAACAAAGGAATCTACTCCTTTCAGACACAATGTGCCCCAAATCAAAAACTCTGGTCTCCTTTATAAACTACACCAATCCCTTATAATAGATCTTTCAACAGGTGCTGATGCAGTCTTTGAAAAAGTGATACCTGCCCCTTAAAACGAGCACCTTGTTCACCCCAAACGTTCACATTCACAGAAGCATGGATGCTCTTGAAACTGTCAAGGTAGATCTTAAAGACCAAAATACAGCTTCAAATTCAACATTTCCTTCGTCCTCAGTGATTCCGAATCACAATTAATATATTAAGAAGCTCAGCTCTTCACTTTCAATCAATATAATCCCCTAGGAGACCAAGCAACAAAACAGTCACATAAAGTATTAGCTGCATGTATGCAGGAAAAATAACCTGAACCAGCAAGGTGATCGGTCAGTCTCCAGTTATATTCGTCATCTAGAGAAGGTGGTGGGGCAGAGACTTACAACAGACCAAATGAGGGGGCTTCCCACTTTAAGGAAGTATGTAAATTATGTAACTCAAGACCAGCATTCACTAATAAAAGCAGTGTTTTTTTTCTTTTAATAACAATTCGCCTAGATATTTCTCACTGTTCTAATTTAAAACGAACACATAGAAATATTTCAAATAGCATTTAAAGCCAAATGGATGACTCTAATCAACTCAAAAATTAGAATTCAGTGCATTTATAAAGATTTGTAAATGGAGTTCACATATAAAAGATACTCAGTCAAAAGACAAAATGTCTGTATATATATATAAACCTCTTTACTTTTATGTTCACCTTTATAATTTTTAGCATGTACCGTAAAATTCAGTGTGACGTTTAAGCACTCCGATTAACTGACAGAGACCCTTTCTTTATACTATTCCAACACGCTGCTAAAGCTAATACTGTAAAGCATAACATTTCAGCACGAAGTTTCGTTCACACAGGAGTTTATGCCGTATACTCACTACATCAAACTTCTGAGTGATGTTCCCCTGGACGTCGAGTAAATAGACCTTGCCGTAATGTGTGCCCAGTGCCAAAAACTGCAAGGAGAACAGAGGGGTGAGTTTATTAGTGAGCCCATGAACGCACATTTGGCAAGTGAACCATTGTCAAAGTCAGCACTCTGAACGCGTAAGTGAGCTGCGGTGCCTCGGAACACGCACACGCCTCAGAGAAGGCTTGTTCCCAGCTTCGGGGAAAGAAGGGAACGGGGCTGCCTTTACTGGAAGGGTGCACACGGCCTGTCAGAATGACCCAGGAGGCCCCTCATCCACGGAAGACTGATGATGTGCCTGCACTCAGTACACAACGCCTGGTGGGTGGAGGCAGCAAATCCACACGCAGCTGCAAAAGCCTGGCCAGCCTCCAGCTGAGCTCCAAGTCAAAAGGGAATGATGAAACCCCCCCTTCATTGATGGCAAGTGTGTAAATCTGCACTATCATGTGAGTTTAATATACATACCCATGTGCACAAACAACCAAGTATTATTTAAAAAATTTTTTTAATGTTTTTATTTATTTTTGAGAGAGACAGAGCGTTGAGCAAGGGAGGTGCAGAGAGAAAGAGAGGGAGACACAGAATCCAAAGCAGGCTCCAGGCTCTGAGCTGGCAGTCAGCACAGAGCCCGACGCGGGGCTCAAACCCACAAACCGAGAGATCATGACCTAAGCTGAAGTTGGACGCTTAACCAGCTGAGCCACCCGGGTGCCCCAACCAAGTATTATTTTTGAGGAAGCAAAGTCGGAGTCATGCTGGGAGATGAAAAAGCCCAGAAGCATTTACGTCTTCAGTTAGCACGAAATGCTCTATAAAAGTTAGTGGGGACCGCTGACTGCAGATGTTTATATTCTAATGCAAAAAAGAATCCTTGGTCGCAAAATAACGACTGAGCTACTTATTCAGTTGATAGGAAATAGCTCTTGACTCCCATCGGTCCTTTAATTCTTTGAACCAACCCTAAACAAACATGACGAAACTCGAAGACGACCTGAAACAGGACAGGAGATTTTTTTTCTTCCTTTTTACCTCCTTCACCATCACTCAAATGTTCTAAATTCTAGGTCTTTCATTGCATGGGAACATGCTTCGTTGCAACCTATAATGAAATGCTGAAATTTACAGGTGCTACGAAGCGTTTTAGTCAAGCAGCACAATCTTTAGGAGAAATAACCTTATGGAATGTCAAGGTTTAAAAGGATTTTATCAAAATGCAATTGCTGAAAATGAAATTCCAGCCCGGGCACTTAAAATATGAAGCTACATTAAAGAGAAGCCACAGAAAGGGAGAGAGGGGCTCATTAGAAATGCGCCCCCCAATGCCTTTCACTCCTGCAAGGTTGCCTTTTTTTTTTTGCCAGCAAGAAAAAAGTCCCCCGGGTAAAAAAATCAATACTGGTTAATAAAACATCAGGTGTGGAGACATAACTAGGTATGACGATTCGGCCGCGCACGCCTGCCTGAACGCACCAGGTGCCGTGCCGAGTCCACACCCGGCGCAGACAGCAAGTCTGCTGGAAGCGAGGTGCGGGGGCCCTGCAAACGAAGGGGCAAGAGGTAATTCTAGGGGGAAATTAGACTGAATATTTAAACCGAGCCGGGACGTTGCCTCCAAAGCACCAGAACATTCGAATCAGAAACGGAGGACTGGGATGGCTCGGATGGTTGTAATTTTTTCTCCGCAGTGACACTCTGACGGTATTTGAATAGAAGAAAAAACCCACATGCTACTAGCTAAAAATGAATACTCCCGCTTCGGTCTGCGATGGGCTGTGGTAAAACAATGAGTCTTAAGAGCTCACCGGGCCCCAAGTACTGGATGGTATTGATCCTCCTCATAAATACTGTATTTAGTTTGTTAGAAAACTAAGGGGGCTCGGATCCTTAAAATGCTTTAATCCTGGTGATTCTGCAACACAGCTGTAGAGGCCATTCTTGAACTTCCAGTTATACTTGATTTTATCAAAACTTTTAAAGGTTCTATGCACAACACCTGAATATTAAGGTCTTCCCTTTTTCTCTTTCAAAACTGCTACTTTCACTCATTAAATATTTAACAAAGAAAACATAATTATTTTGATTTTATAGTTTCAACCTGAAACCATAATTCCTTTAGAACACTTCTGAACAAAAATGCAGCGGTTTCTGGAACAAGCTACCTTTTCTTTACTAAAACATTTCATTCGGATTAGATCAATTGTTGCTATTGCCTTTTAGAAATAAATACGTGTCCTTAAAAAAAAAAAAAGTAGTTTCATAAAACAATTGTATAGGTCTTAGAAAGTCTATTTAACTACTGAAATTATCGAGGAGTCATACTTTCCCTTACTAATGCTTTGGACTACTCAAAGTACAACAAAAAAATGCAAAATTGACCAGAAATCACAAAGATGAATACAAATCCTTTAAATGTGATTCTTCCCAGGGGCACCTGGGTGGCTCAGTCGGTTAAGTGTCCAACTCCAGCTCAGGTCATGATCTCATGGTTCATGAGTTCAAGCCCTTCATTGGGCTCTGTGCTGACAGCTCAAAGCCTGGAGCCTGCTTTGGATTCTGTGTCTCCCTCTCTCTCTCTCTGCCCTTCCCCCCAGCTCATGCTCTGTCTCTCTTAAAAATGTTAAAAAAAATTTTTTAAATGTGATTCATTCCAGCCATTAAAAGCCTTGAGCAGTTGTAATTACTGTGTTTTTAACCTGAGAACACTTAAAATCCAGGATGAGCAAAGGATAAGCATAATTTATTTAACCCCTTCCATATTTAAGTATAGAAACTTGACTCCTTTTGTAAACTAGCAGACTGGGCATCCAATTCTTCTGACATATCCGGTCCCCTGGGCATAACTGTTTTTACTCTGAATGAAGGGACTCTGTGGAAGTAAACAAGCAGAAGAAAGGATAAGCAGTCCTTCAGACACCATGAAGGAAACAGCTCATACGTGGTCAGCTGTATAATATCGTCTGTGTTTCACAAAGCATTTTACAGTATTCGAAATATTAGAGCTGGGAGTGCCTTTAACTCCGCATGAGAAAAGAAGTCCCAGGAGTTGATAGGAGCCCCCTGGACATGGTCAATCAGTGGCAGAACTGAGGCCAGAATTAAGAGCCAAAATACTCTCAACTGGATCAGAGACTTCATAAATAGAAACATGGCCATCACTTTAAGAGCGCATATTCTAAAAGTCAGCACGGATTATAGTTCCCACGGTCAGCTCCTTGACCAACTTGGTTTAATTATGGTGTCAATAAAGTCTGGTCTCCCAGCAGGCACACTATGCTCTGTTTCATCCAGAGGTTCATTCAACAGACAAAAAGCACCTGTACAGCCTTCGATAATAAGCAGGTGTAACTTAAAAGGTGATGGTATAACGAGGAATACAGATTAAAAGGGTTGATTAATTAGAGAGTACCCTTAAAATGGGAGATCTCTACAACCCTCTGGAACCAGGCAGGGGTCAGCTGTGCTGAACTTTGAAGGAGTTAGACAGTAGACCCTGAGGCAGATGGGACAGGATGTGGTAAAGACCATTTCAGGCAGAGTGAGCACCACTTGCTCAAAGGCATGGAGTCCCATAAAAAGCAGGGCAAAGTCGGGGCCCTGGGTGGTTCAATCGTTTAAGCCTCCAACTCTTGATCTTGGTTCAGATCATGCTCGCACGGTTCGTGTATCCGACCCCACCATCAGTGCGCAGCCTGCTTGGGATTGCTCCTCCCTGCTCATTCTCTCTCTCTCGCCAAATAAACTTGGGGGGGGGGGGTGGAGGACCAAAAAAAAAAAATCAAGAAACTACAAGTAGTTTTATATGGTGGGAGCATCCAGTTTGCGCCCAGGGGAAGAGACAGGTGAGAAGGCTGGAAAGGCGGGTCAACAGGAAGCACCTGAATATTTATGGTGATGAACGCAGGTGGGGAAAAGGGTGCACGAGAGGATACCCAAATCCTCGAGACGTCAGGGAACCACTAAAGAATTCTAGGGAGGATTACGTGATCAGATTTGAATTTCTGGACTGACTTTTTAATGTTTATTTTTCAGTGAGGGAGAGACAGTGTGCGAGTAGGGGAGGGGCAGAGAGACGGGAGACACAGAATCCAAAGCAGGCTCCAGGCTCTGAGCTGTCAGCACAGAGCCCAATGCAGGGCTCGAACCCACAAACCGTGAGATCATGACCTGAGCCGAAGTTGGACGCTCAACCAACTGAGCCCCAGCGCCCCTGGGAGATTGCTTTCGGTAGAAAGAAGTGCTGTGGATGGACCAGAGCGAAAGCAAATCTGCAGGAAAGCAGACTGGCTGGCAACATGTGCAGCAGTTCCAGAGAGAAATGCCAAATGCCCACACCAGCAGACAAGGGCCCAGGACGGGAGCAGGCTCGAGCAGGCAGGATGCGGGTCGGATCCAGGCAGAAGAGAGGGTGTGAGTAAAAACAGCCAGGCGCCGCCTCCAACACACCACCCATCCAGCAGAAGGGGGTAGGCGTGAAGCCAGTTACACGAGGGGGCAAGATCTTAGGGGGCCTCACATCCCACACACGAAGGAGCTTAGACTTTACATAGCAGAGGGTGAAAATCATACGAGGGTTTTAAATCTGTATTTTCAACAGCGGATTCTGGCAACCAGGTTGCAAAGGGGTTTAAAGCAGAAAAGGGAGCGGTCTGTGAGCAGAGGCAGGGCAAGTGGGAAAATCACCAGGACTCAGGAAAGACCGGGTGGACGTGGAGGAAGAGCCAGCTTTGGCTTAGGTGACGGAAGGTGACAGTTATGCTGCCAAATGGGACAGACAACAAAACAAAATGATGCGAGGTTAGAGAGAGAGCAGAAGAGGAGCTCACAACGGGGGAGCCGAGCTTCTGGGGACCACAGAACAAAAGGTGGAACCGATTACGAGGCGCCTGGATAAGGAAGCATGCTGCTCTGGGGAGGCGTCCGTGGGTAGGTGGTCACGGACATTGTGAAATTTAAAAATCAAGACAAAGGCCCACAGGAGGGACGGCAAGGCCAGTCTTCAGCGAGCGTAGCAAGGGGACACGGAAGCTGGGACATGGCCCCAATGGCAGACTGGGAGAGCGCGGCAACGGGGGTGGGGGGGAGACGGTGGGACAGCCGAGTGAGAGGTGCCCCAAGCGAGAACAAGGGTTCTATTAACAGCGGGATGAAACCTGAAGTAAAAGGGAGGGTGTGGGGCGCCTGGGGGCTCAGTCTGTTGAGCGTGTGACTTCCGCTCAGGTCATGATCTCAGTTCAGGGGTCTGAGCCCCGCACTGGGCTCTCTGCTGTTGGCACAGAGCCCGCTTCAGATCCTCTGCCCCCCCACCCCCGCTCTCTTTGCCCCTCCCTCTTTGTGAGCTTCAAGAAGAAATAAAACATTAAAAAAAAAAAAGGTAGGAGGATGAGGAAACACTACTGGCGATTCCGGTTAAAGCCAGGAGGTGGGTCAGACCTGGGGAATCTGCCTCACTCTTGGAGGCCCACAGGGAAGAAGAGGGCAGTGGCTCAAACCGCCCGGCCTCCAATACTCCGCTCAGAACACATTCTGTTTGGGCCCAAGAATAGGTAAAGGGTGCTGTATGGTACTTAGCCTGAACTCACAAGGCCAGCGAGGGCTTTGGTACGGCAGAGCCCAGAAGGGAACGTATTAATCCATAAAATATGTAAGTAATCATTTGGGGCCTCTCCAATGATTCCTAACACCGCCAATGCAAGGTCTTCTGCCGCCATGAAAGCACGGAGTGTTACGGAATTTCCAGTCTTCTGGAACTCTACTACTTATGGCCTGAGGAATTTAAAGTGATAGAGCTGCCTAGAACTACTTGCTAGACATCTTTCACATCGATCTAAATTCTACTGGATACACCCTTGCAGTGTGTGTGCGTATGTGTGTGTGTGTGTGTGTACATATGTATCATGTTTTTGGCTGTCATTTTCATTTTTCTGTTGGAGAGGAAGAAGAAAGGGACCGAGAGAGGGAGACACAATTATTGGGAAAAGCCACCACAAAAAGCATCAGGAGTCCAGAGGATACACAAACTTCATGACAGAAGGGATCTCGAGAAGACTCCTCTGCGAGCACTACCTTACCTTGTCATGGACAGTCATGCAGCCGGCCGCATCCTTCTGAAGGATCTCAGTTACCCCATTGGAAAGCCTTTCATACTTCAGTTTGGGCTCCTCCTCGCTTTCTTCTTCCTACACAAAAAGCAGAGAAAATAACAGCCATCACAGATGTGAAATAGACTCAAAACACATTTCTCAAAAGGGGACCAGAGATGGCCTCCTCAATGATCGTCAATAACTACAAATATAGGTAAGGGTTAAGAGCTTCATATTTCGGAGCACCCCATTGGCTCACTCGGTTGACCGGACTCTTGATCTTGGCTCAGGTCATGCTCTCAGTTTAGGAGTTCAAGCTCTGCTTGGGATTTTGTCTCTTCTTCTCTTCCCCTCACCTGGCTTGTGCTCTCTCTCAAAAAAAAAAAATTAGAGCTTCAGGTTTCCATTTTTCCAATTGGGTATATCAAGTGTTACAACTTCACCAGCAGAATACTTTCAAAAGTTGAGAACAGGAGCATATATACGTACTGTCAACAGTCATCACCTTTGGCATATTAAATATAAAACTATCCAAGGACACCTGGGTGGCTCAGTCAGTTAAGCGTCCGACTCTTGGTTTCAGCTCAGGTCATGAACTTGTGGTTCTGTGAGTTCGAGCTCTGTATCGGGTTCTGAGCTGACAGTGTAGAGCCTGCTTGGGAGTCTCTCTCTCCCTGTCTCTCTGCCCTTCCCCCACTCACACTGTCTTTCTCTGACTTCCCAAATAAATATAAACTTAAAAAAAAAAACCTATTTCCATATATGCCAATAAAAGATGTGTGGGCAAAATACTGGTCAGTTTGAGGTCATGGACACAAAACACTCAGAGCAGGGAGACAGGAATACATTAAACCTCCAGAGATGTGGATTTTATATTTCAACACTATAAATATCTTTGCTGGATTTGGGAATATCTACTTTTAGTTAGGAAAAAATATAATTACAAAAAATATATATAATTACAAGAAAAAACAAAGGAAACTGGAAATTGTATTACAAAATGTATTCATACAAATAAAAATATTTTAATAGTTATAAACACTGACAGCCCATCATTTATGTTTGTTAGAAAATGTTGTTTACTTTCATCTAAATAAATCTAATGCATTAAAAAAATTTTAATGCGTTAAAAATTTCTTAATCATTTTGTATGTATTATCACTCACTTTGTATGTTCAACCTGTTGATACATCAGAAGATATCCTTGGTCCTCACAGTTATGGAGCAAAGTTAGGAATCTATAGGGACTATCATGGCTCTGAATTAAATCAAGGAGAATTATGAAAATTATTATAAGGACTCAGGAAAAGATGTTATTTTACTGTGTCAACATGTAATGAGAAACTATAAAATGTGCACGGGTCAGTAACTGTGACGGAATAAAGCTGGCCAAACAAAAGTTCGTGAAAATAACCGACTCATGGACATTCCCTTCAAAAGTACTGCAATTGTATAGTCTTCACTTTCCAGCTAACATTTGGGTAACTTGAGGTACATCCATGCTCCCACCTCTATGCCTCTAGAAAGGCTTAGTGAAATACACAGCACAAGTCAAAGGCATCAATTAAAGGGCAGCTGAAGCAGCCTAGAAGGGCCAAGATTCCAAGATGGTGGAGAAACCACGGCCAGGTGAGCTAGCGATCTCCAGCCATTCTTCCTAGGTATTAACCAGTTCTGGGTGCAGGACAAGAGGCTGAGAACCCAAGCTCTGCCTTGGAAGACGGCCACTGCTGAGGGTAGGAAAGGCTGCACATCTTCTGGTACTTGTAGGATTCAAGTAACAAAACAGGAGGCTTGAGGGGCTAAGATCCCAGGGGAGGAGAGGGGCAGAGAAGGGAGCCAGTTACACAGCCACTCTTCCCCATGAGACAAATGCCAATCTCCAAAGCTACAAAGCTAAACAGAAAGTCTCAAAAATGCAAAGCAGCTGCCTTGATGTGCTTAGAAAATAAGAATTGGAATCTAGGAATTAGCAACAAATGAGGTCCTGATGAACAGCACAGGCCAACTGGAATGCCAGGTCCCCAGAGGACATGAAAAAGTAGCTTCCCAAGCTTCAATGTGTCTCTGACTCTGTTCAACTGCTGACTGGAAGATACAGAAGATACAGAACCCCCAACCGATCTGTTCAATAAAGACAGGGGGACTCCTGGGAAAAAGAGTATAAAACTTCTTCTCTTTGGAGTATAAAACTACTGGGGCCTCTACCATTTTCACTCATAATACTGAGAATAAAAAATAACAAAAAAAACCAAAATCAATTTTAAAAAAATCACCAGGTATGCCACATGAGTGGCAGTGACTAAAACTTAAGTGACTAAAACTCAAGGGAGAGAAAAGACCATAAAAGTAGACCCAACAGGTGACCGGGAACCATCAGAAAGGGCTTTACTATGATTAGTATGGTCAATAAAAGAAGATGGGAGAAGAGAGATGAAGAGATACAAATTTTCAAAGGGAATTATAATCTGTAAAAAAAGAATCAAATGGAAATTTTAAAACTGAAACCAAGAATGTAACAGAGGGCTTACTGGAAGATTAGCAAAGCTGAGGCCAGGATTTGTGAAGTGTAAAACAGGTCAAATAAATCTCCAAAGGGAAGCCAGAGCAGAAAAATGGATGAAAAACACAGAGGAAGAATCGGGGATATGCGCAACACAGGGAAAAGGGCTAAACTTTCCATCACAGTCCCAGACAAATAAGGAACACGAGTTGGGGAGAGGGGCAAGAGCAATATTTAAAGAGGCAACAACCGAGAATCTCCTAAAACTGACAGCCACCAGCCCACAAAGTCAAGGGGCTCTGTAATCCCAAGCAGGATAAACATGGAGAAAATCACGCCGAGGCACGTCCTAGTAAAAAGAAAAAGTAAGGAAAAGGAAAATGACTTATAGAAAGGGAAGTGCTGGCCTGTTGAAGGTTATGACATCCCAGGCAGCGATGCAAACTCAAACGGCAAGAGCGGTCTTTCCCTCTAGCACACAGAACCGCACGGTAACACGGGAAGGGTGATATTCATCAAACGTCCTGTGACAGACTTAATTAACATCAGATAGCTCATCTTGACTTAAAAAAACAACAACACTGGAGAGTTAAGTATAATTACTCCATTTTACAGATTTTCAGCACTAAATTATGATCAGAAATTTTAATCTCACCAAGCACATACACAGAGCCGAAATTCAGATAATCATGAGTGCCCTACAGTCAATGACTTGTGTAATATACTACCCAATCCCCTATCAAAATGCTACAAATCATAACAGAAGCCTCCACAACCCCTATGCCTACAAATAACTAACTATGACCTATGTGATCAATAGGAAATGTTTAAAAACACTTAGCAGGTGCATTAGTCATCTATTGCTGCATAACCCATTATGCCAAAATTTACTGACTTAAAACAATAAACATTTTAACTATTTAAATATTAATTTAGGGGTGACTGGGTGGCTCAGTTGGTTAAGCCTCCAACTCTTAATTTTGGCCCAAGTCATGTTCCTGGGGTCGGGGGATCAAGTCCCACATTGGGCTCTGTGCTGAGCACGGAGCCTGCTTGGGATTCACATGCTCTCTCTCTCAAAATTAATTAAAAAATTTTTTAATGTTTAATACTTCTGTGGGTAAGCAATACAGGACTGGCTCAGCTGGGTGGTTCAGACTCAAGGTCTCTCGTGGGGTCGCAGGCAAGATGGGAGCTGAGGCCGCAATCATCTGGCAGGAGGCAGGACCGGGCTTAGAGTATCTGCTTGCACAACGGCTCACTTGGTTGTCAAGTCGATGCTGCTTGTTGGCAGGAGGCTTCGGTTCCTCACTTCTGTGAAGCATTTTCCTTAATGCTGCCTGAGGGTCCATGGAAAGGGACTTCTCCCACAGCGAGTGATCCAAGAGAAACAGTTACATATGACCGAGTGGAAGACGCACACTCCCGCAGTATTCCACTGACCACACAGGTCGGCCACGATTCAGGGCGGGGGGGGGGGGGGGGGGGGGGGGAGTCACAAGGGCAGGAATAATAGCTGAGGTGCAGCAGGGGGCTATCCTGCAGGCTAGCTACGGAAGTAATAAAAATTTAAAAGCAATAAATCTGGTTTTAAAAAAATCAGTATTCCAGGTCTCTGATGAGCAGTCAAAGTTTCTTCCAAGTATATATAAGCTATTAGTTGTGTATTTAGTAAGAGTATGAAAAACCAAAGATGACATACCCACTACTAACATTCCAAGAATGACTTTAAGAATAGCAGCAAAGAAAGGAAGTAGAATATGCATGGCTATCTAAGACCCGTACTCTTTAAAAAGGTTAACTGACAAGCAGCACCTGGGTGGCTAATTTGATTGAGCATCCGACTCGATTTTAGCTTGGCTCATGATCCCAGGGTTGTGGGATTGAGCCTTGCACCAGACTCTGTGCTAAATACGGAGCCTACTTAAGATTCTCTCTCCTGCTCTCTCCCTCCCTCTGCCCTTCTCCCCTGGGTGCACTCTCTCTCTAAAAAGAAAAAAAAATTTTTTTTTCAAGTAAAAATAACTGATGAAAGTCAACCCAAGGAGCTGCTGTATGTTAAAACCGACCTGTTGTTATAAGGGTTAATTAACAAAGTCAAAAAAAATTTATAAAAAGGAAAATTACAAAAAGCAACAAAGACACACTTCGACTCTTGTACCTACAAGCAAGAAACAGAAATCATTACAAAGTTAACATTAAATGTGGCAAAGATGATGTGTGTCTTCTGGAGTAAATGTGTTAAATACAAATTGAATCCTGAACGCTAGTCTTTATAATAAGATGCCACATGTTGCTCAAGTCCAGACATCAAATGTGCATCCAACGTGAAAAGTTAATTCTAGCCTCTTGACTATTTTGCATAAAAGCACTCATCCACAGGCCATTAGATAAAGTTACTGTAAATAAGGCTTGCCTGTCTTATTTCTAAGTGAAAACTAAATAATTTCTCTCACATAAATATACAAAAATAAATGCTTTTCCAACACAGCTCACTGAAGCATTCATGCTAGGCTTCAAAAACCATAAATAAAAACGAAAACTCCAATATTAGGCACTTGAGGTAGCACTGCACACTTTTCTGACAGGTATCTTATGTTAAAAATTCACCTTTTGCCTGCTTTTTAACTTTTTTTCTGCTTGCTGTAAACAAAGAAAATGGAAAGTGATTCAAAAGTACAATTCATGGAGCTTATTCTGCTGCAGACTATATATCACATTTTAAATAATTTTCTCAAAATCAAGCAGATTTAATAGTTTCACCTTTAAGCATTTTTAAGCAGGAAAAAAAAGGCTTTCATGCAGTTTTAATTTCCATGGAAAACAACTCAGTGCTAATAAAAGGCAGATCAATAATTTTTGTTAAATTTTAATAATCTTGCAAACCTACAAATAAAACCATCAACAGTCGGAGTGGAGATGACAGTTAAGTGCGTTTCTATGACAACCTAGTGGAATAGTACAAGTCTTGACTTGCAGCGAAGTGAAGACATGAACAGAGTGACATTTACCCATATAAGAAAAATTTGCGGCTTTCCTTTCACAAGAATCAATTCCTCAACTAACATGGATTTTCACTAAGTGTATAGCACTTTTAATTAAAGGCAAGTTCTTTAAACCACCCTATAGGATTCTAGAACACTATCTGAAAACAAATTTCATATCACAATCATTCCTACGGAGTGGGAACTTAGAAGCAAAAGAATGGCTTTTGCTGATAACAAATTAAGGAAATTAAAGATTTCCACCTGAGAAACTGTTTGGTCATTTGTTCCTAACATTGTAGGGTAAATTTGCATGGCAGAAATCTTGTCACCTAACTTGGATATGTATAGCCACATGAAATACTGCACTTTTCACCTGATAATTTAAAATTCATGTGCAAGAAAAACTTTTTTTGGTGTTTAGAACCAACTTTTCATCCTGTTTTAACTTTTCTGGATCTTTCACACATCAGTACATTTTATATACCACGGCTAAGCCCAGGGGATGACTTGAATTGTACTCTCAAAAAAATGTGTGTCACATGTATGCAGTGAGTAAACAGAAAGATCGTTCCATTTTTTATTGTTACTATTAATAGAGAACTTAAAATTTCTGGATACGATTTCATTATTAAAATGCAGCGGGTTTTTTTCTGTTCGGTTTCTCCCCCGCCGCACCCGCCCCCTCAACATTAAATAGGAGAAATTCTGAAAGGGAGAGGGGAAATGTCTTCTAAGACCCAAGTTAAGCTAGTGGAAAATGCCACGGGGAGAGTGCTCCCTGACAAATCACCACCTCACTCTACAGAGATGGCCTCTGTCCCACAGAATATTCAGCTGAACATTCAGAAACTGTGATAAGATGAACTGTTTACGTGGCTTCACGTCACCACTGCAGCTGACAAGGGGCAAATCTTTTAGTAAATATCCAATCAATGCTTTAAAGCTAGATACAATAGGGATACTACCATCCTAAAAAAATAAAAAAGAAAAAAAAGTCATTGTTTAAAAATAAAGCCAAAAAAAATGCAGTTTGAACGTCAGCAGTAAAAATGGAGTGTTAACAAGAAACAAATGAATAATCAACCACGGGGGTATGAAGGTATAAAAAAAAAAAACAAAAACAAACCTAGAACATTCTCTCTAGAATTCTAATTAGCTTAAGGGGAACTAAAATATTCAAAACTGGCCAGTCACCTTTACATGTTGATGTAAAAAAAAAAAAAAAAAAAAAAGCTATTGAAATCTAGTATCAGAACATTTGAATTTTAGAAAACCTGTATTTTAAAGTGTTCTTTCCTTACAAGTGACTCACTCTGAAGGAAGTCCCATGGTACACTAAAATCTCTGCAGTCGCTATTTAATAGAGAAGGTAGAGGGAAAAGAAAAATAAAACAGTTGCGCCAAATACAAATAAAATTTTTAAGCATAATTGAAACTATACTGTAAGTCGATCAAAACATATTAGCCTCAGAAACATGAATTTTTTAAGATACTTTATTTTGAGAGAGTGAGCAAGCAGGGTGGGGCAGAGAGAGGGTCCCAAGCAGGCGCCGCACAGTCAGCACAGAGCCCAGCGTGGGGCTGGAACCCACAAGCCGGGAGATCATGACCTGAGCTGAAATCAAGAGTCGGATGCTTACCCGAGCCACCCCGGCACCCCATAACTAACAAATTTTTAAGAAGCAGACCTAGTCACTACAACAGGGTATTATCAACAAAGTCAAGAATTATACATTATTGTGCAAATACATCTATTTGAAACTATAATGTTATCAGTAAACACAGGCATAGACATGCACTTTACAGGGGATCTCCAAATGCCTCATGCCAATCTTGAACTTTTCCTGAAAGAACAGATGTAGGATGAGAAAAAATTGCCTAAAGACCCCGAACGGAAGATTCATAATTAACCAAGCACTACTGATTCCAAGTAGCTTTGTCTTGCCCACATCCCCTTCCCACCAAACAAATGCTACTTCCTTAAAAGGGCAAGTGCATCTATAAATTATTGGAGGCTGTAGAGTTGTATTACAGAAAATAATTTTCCTTACACAAAAAGAGGACTGGTAGAAAAGACGGCTTTATGTATCC
This sequence comes from Hyaena hyaena, assembly GCF_003009895.1. Taxonomy (NCBI): domain Eukaryota; kingdom Metazoa; phylum Chordata; class Mammalia; order Carnivora; family Hyaenidae; genus Hyaena; species Hyaena hyaena. The sequence goes on along the minus strand of NW_024081915.1, from coordinate 257,120 downwards.
TTAAATGTCAAAACGTATCAAGAAAACTGCATAAACAAGCTGAAAAAGTAACTCCTGGCTTCCATTAATAACACAAGGTATTATAGCTGCCTCAATGACCAAACTTTTTAAGAAAGTGACACGGAGATAATGGAATTCATCTACAATAAAACAACTGTGGTCAATGCTCCCAGGATGCCTTTCCATCAGACTGGTGACAGATTAGCAATTACATTCTTATACAAATGCAAATAATGTTGTTAAATGTTGACTTTCAAGCAATATTGCTATTCCTGAAAATATATGAACCAAAGAAAGTAGATGAAATTAGAGCTGATAAATGTAATCTCGATGACATGGGTCTACTTTTTCATATAGAGAATTCACGATGAGTCTATTCATATCCATGTGTTTTCAAAAACATAAAATACATATGGTTAAGTAAGAGGTTCTTAGGCCAAGCGTAATTTTATTGCCCCGAGACATTTACTTGACAATGGCTGGAGACCTTTTGTTGTCATGCGGAGGGGGAGAAAGCCTGCTAGCATCTAGTGGGGAGAAGCTAAACATCCTACAATGTGCAAGACAGTCTCCCAGAAAAAAACATTATCCAGCCCAAAATGCCAACAGTGTCAAGGTCAAGAAACTCTGGCTTAAATACATTTCATAAGATTACATGCTATAGAGGCACTAACATCTGTTTTCAAAGACTATTTAACAACAAGGGAAGTGTTCTCAAAATGTCTGATTAATTGAAAAAGCACATGTAAAATGTGCGTTGCATGACCCCAATTTTTTAATGTTTTTTAATTTATTTTGAAGAGGGGTGGGCAGAGAGAGGAAGAGAGAGAATCCCAAGCAGGTTCTGCGCTGATAGTGCAGAGACTGATGTGGGGCTCAATCTCATGAGTGTGAGATAACAACCTGAGCCAAAATCAAGTTAGACACTAACTGACTGAGCCACCCTGGCGCCCCTGCATTATCCAAATTAAAGAAGCTTATATGGGGGGAAAAAAATCAGAAGAATAAGCATCAAAACAGCAACCTTCTCAAGCTTCATTTTTTTTCATCTGCAGAGTGGGAGAATGACAGCCGGACCCACATCACAGAGTTGATGTGACCACTACCGACAACAGCAAATAATCACTATTGCGAGCTATTGCCCGTATTTTCTATATCATCTAAGATAGACATATAGTACATTTATTATAGAAATAAATGCTATTTTTAAAGCCATTGTTCAACATCCTCTTCAGAACTTGATGTCTACTGAACTCAGATTCTGATCTCTCAAAGCTGCTTTCCCTACGGAAACACAGAGTACGGAGGTGAGAAGAAGCTGAGCCTCTAATAATTGAAGCGCTCTACTTAAGATTCACAAGATATGCGGTCTTCATAAACCCTGGTCTCTCCTTTGCCCTGTAGCATCGGAATTTCATGTTCAATTCAAGGAGGGAAAAAAAACAGAAGGTGAAGGTTCCCAAGCCCTAAGCCGTATACCATAAACAGGATCAACTCCCATCATTTATTTTATATTGGGAAAGCGATAAGAATATATAGAGGAGGGGGGAGAAATGAAAAAAGCAAATAAGCTTTTCATTTCCTTCCAGCCATATGGAATAACCTCACCAGTCTTCAAAGTGTGCCATTCAGGTGGACAATTTCCGCCACTGAAGCCAACATAACCCTCTTTTCCTTTCTTCCCAATATCCCTTGGTGATCACAAGATCCTGAGAAGCAGGGTTTATGCCTTTTCATTGTTCCGAACGTCACCTAACAAAACTGTGGGTACCTAATAAAGACCAGCGAAAACAAAAGTACGCGGTACCAGCAGACCGAGTTCAGTAAGGAGCTTTTCTAAGGAAATCTAAATGAGAAGCTATCAGCCAAAAGGAACTAGAGAGATCGTCTAAACTATGTGTCACCATACAGACACAGGGGGAGCAGGGGGAGGGAGGCTGGAGGTGGAGGCGCTGGACAGAGGAAAGCTAGTGGCTCTTCTGCGGCAGAAATTAGAATTACAGAGAAACGTACAGACACGAAGCCCCATCATCTTCTAACTGCAACAGCAGACAGAAACCTTACCAACTAAAACAATGTTCATGAAAAATTTACATTTATAAGATATACGTTTGTTATATGGGAAAGGAAAATGCTACAGTTCCTGAGCTTTTAGGTTTTAGAGAAGATTAAATACCACCCAAACATCTTTCAATTGCACACTGCATAACTGATGCAGAGAAGCACCCTGCCAGCCCCCCGCCCCCCACTCCCCACCAGAATCTGACAGCTTCTCAACCATTTCCAAGAAGAAAGAACTGAAAAACCTACAACAGTAATAACAATTAAGACAAAGTGTTATCAGAATCAAGGAGAAACTGATGCAAATGCTGAAAATGAACTGTGAGGTTATGACACATCTTGATGTGTTCCATGAAGACGTACTCTGAACAAAAGTAGAAGGATGCTTTAGCTTTCCTACCAACCCCTCTCACCCCAGCCGGTGCCCAGGACCTAGAGCGGGACGCACTCCAGAAAACAGAGGCCCGCCCCGCCCCTTAGGGGCGGTTTTCTCCAGGAGGAGGGTCGGTCTTCAGCCTCGGCCGGCTGATTCCCCAGGCGTGCACTTTCAGCCCTGGCCACCATCTGCCTACCGCTCTCTCCTACCAGCGGAGACCAAAAGCCCCTAACACACAGCAGGGCGCTACCAAGCCCCAGCCATAAGCACTAGAGCACCAAGAGAATGCTGGAAGGGGGGCGGGGGGCACTGCAGGGAACCAGAGAACACTCAGAACGGTAAAGTTAAGAATGCATTCGTAAACCAGAAACCTAAATCTTAATAAGCCCAAGGGCTGGTGCTTTTTAAAGACAAACAGAATAAGATAGCCACAGAGCAAACCGAAGAAAGAAGTCATCTCAGTACTACCCGCAGAAGGAGGTCTGGCCTAGACTGTTTCAGCATGTTCTACTGAAAACCCTCGCTCAAACAGAAACTGCCGAAGTTATGGGGCGCCTGGGGGGCCTCAGTCGGTTGAGTGTCTGACTCTTGATTTCAGTGCAGGTCATGATCTCCCAGGACGCGAGTTTGAGCCCTGCATCTGGCACTGTACTGACAGCGCAGAGGCTGCTTGGGATTCTCTCTGCCCTCCCTACTCGTGCTCTCCCCAGCCGCCTCTACCTCTCAAAAATAAAGTGAAGAAAAGAAAATGCCTAAGTTATTTAAACTGTCTTATAACAGGGAAATAAAACTTTCCGATTCATTCTGAAAAGGTGGCATAACCCTGATACCAAAACTCCCAAAGAGTGCATCGCAGGGGATAAAACAGTTCGGTCATCTCCTGGGAGAATTTAAATGTAAAACTTCCAAATAGAAGATGACAAATTAAACCAGCATATATTAACAGAATACTTTTAAGATCAGATATCGCAGAAATGCAGAGGCTGGATATTAAGCAATCCGACTTCATCATTTAATAGGCCAAAGAAGAAAAAAACTGTAGGAGTCCACTGACAGACACTGAAATAACATTTATAAAGTTCAACACTCATTTCTGATTCTTCAAGGGGTGGGGAAAAAAAAAAAGCTTTCAGTAAATAAAAAGGTTTCTTTCTTGAAGAGCAGAGAACGATTATTTGAAATCAAAGCCAAGTGACACTTCACTTAATGAAAAGCACCAGGAAACTCACAGATGTCTTTTATCATTATTTTTCAAAACTGATTTAGAACTTTTTGTCAAGGTCAAAGACAAGGAAATGAAAAACAAATATACTATTGTTGGATAATCTTAAAGATGATACAACTGTATGGGGGGAAAAAAAACTTAAGGCTTGTGATAATTAATTTTGTATCAACCTGATTGGGCCATGAAATGCCCAGATGTTTGATCAATCATTATTCTGGGTGTTTTCTGTGAGGGTGCTTTTTGGATGAGATTAACATTTAAACTAGGAGACTGATTAAAGTAGACTGTGTTTCCCAATGTGGGTGGGCCTCGTCCAATCAGTCGAAGGCCTGAATAGAACAAAAAGGCTGATAGAAGTATGGCTACTCCAGCTTTCTTTGACCTCCACTGGCACGAGAGATGGTTTTTTCCATCTCCTCACTTTCAATCTGCAGGTGTCTTTAGACCTAAAACGTGTCTCTTGGAGGCAGCATATAGATGGATATTCTCTATTCATTCTGATAGCCTAGGTCTTTTGATTGCAGCATTTTGTCTTTACATTCAGAGTGATTACTGAAATATGTGAATTTAGTGCCACTGTGTTATCTATCTGTAGTTTGGTGTTTTTGGTGATGCTCTCTGGTCCTTTGTAGTCTTTGCTGCTTTGGTTTCCCCCGGCCCCAACCCTCCACTCAGAGAGTCCCCTTAAAATTTCTTGCAGGCCACAGCGACTTCTTACTAGACCTGTCTCCAGAGGCAAGGGAAATAAAAGCAAAAATGCACTATTGGGGCCTCATCAAAATAAAAGCTTCTGTACAGCAAAGGAAACAACAAAACTCAAAGGCAACGATGGGAATAGGAAAGGATATTTGCAAATGACATACCAGGTAAAGAGTTAATATCCAAAATCTGTAAAGAACTTCTCAAACTCAACACCCAAAAAACAAATAACCCACTGAAGAGAAGGGCAGAAGACAGGAGTAGACACTTTTCCAGGGAAGACATCCAGATGGCCAACAGACACAGGAAACGATGCTCGGCATCCCTCCTCATCAGGGAAATAACAAATCAAAGCCACACTGAGGTACCACCTCACACCTGTCAGAGTGGCTAACGTGAACAACTCAGGCAACACCAGATGTCGGTGAGGATGCAGAGAAGGGGGAACACTTTTGCACTGCTGGTGGGAATGCAAACCGGTGCAGCCACTCTGGAAAACTGTATGGAGTTTCCTCAAAAAGTGAAAACTTGAATTACCCTACGACCCAGCAACTGCACTACTAGGTGCAAGGGATACATGCGCCCAATGTTTATAGCAGCTCTATCGACAAAAGCCAAATTATGGAAAGAGCCCGAATGTTCATGGACTGATGAACAGACGGACACACACACACACACACACACACACACAATGGAGTATTACTCAACGTTCAAAAGAATGAAACCCTGCCATTTGCAACAACGTGGATGGAAGTGGAGCACATTATGCTAAGTGAAGTAAGTCACAGAGACAAATACAATCTCACTCATGCGGAACTCAAGAAACAACAGATGAGCATATGGGAAGGGAAGGAAAAAGAAGATAAAAACAGAGAGGGAGGCAAACCATAAGAGAATCCTAAATACCGAGAACAAAGTGAGGGTTGCTGGAGGGAAGGGGGGTAAGTGGGGGATGGGCATTACGGAGGCCGTTCGTGGAATGAGCGCTGGCTGTTACGTGTAAGTGACGAATCACTGGGTTCTGCTCCTGAAACCAAGTAAATAAATTAAAAAAAAAAAAAAAAGGCCAACCCTCTCAAGTAGTAGAGTTCTTTCTACCAAATTGCCTTCAAACTGGGCAGCCTTTTCCCCTGAATTCGAATCTGAACTGGAACATGGGCTCTTCCCTGGTGCTGAGGCTCGGCTGGGTCTCCAGCTGGCGGACCCGGCCTGCAGACTGGGCACTTGCTAGCTCCGTAAGCCCACGAGCCAGGTCCTCCTAAGGAATCTCTGTCTTTCAGATCCCACTGGTGTCTCTCGGATATTCGCTCTTTCTGATGCTATTGGTACTGTTTCTCTACAAAACCCCAATCCTGCCGAGACAGACAGCTTGCCTGGGCTGCAGACCTCTCCCTCCAAAATCAGCCCCGGAGACACTATAAAAGGGATTCCAGAACTTCACGTCGCCAAGTGAGAAACTCTGGAGGCAACCCAAGTCCTCCAGAAGGGGGAGCTGTTGAGACCCAGCGCTCGCCTCTCCCCAAGGCAGCCCCCCTGAGGTCTGGCGACCCCATTCACGGGAGAAATGGACAGCAATGGCTTTACCCTGGCCTGGGGCTTTCCCTCTTGGTCTCCAATCCCTCCCCCTATCAAGTGGAGACTACCTCTCCCGGCACTGCTTCCTCCAGATCTGCCTACAGGGCCCTGCACCAGGACTCAGTAGACTCAGGGCAGAAATTCTACACTGAACCATACTTTCCAAGGAAGTGTTCAAAAAGAAAAAAGAAAAATCTAGGGTATGCTGGGAGAGAGATGAAAACTAATGAGAAGTAAGAAGAAAATTTTGGTAAAGTTCACAAATGTCATTGAAAAAAAATAAAAAGGATGGGCGCTTGTGTGGCTCAGTCCATTAAGCGTCCGACTCTTGATTTCAGATCAAGGTCATGATCTCAGGGTTCATGAGTTTGAGCCCCGAGTCGGGCTCTGTGCTGATAGTGCAGAACCCGCTTGGGATTCTGTCTCCCCCCCACCTGCCCCTCCCTTGCGCTCTCTCTCTCTCACTCGCTCTCAAAAATAAACATTTAAAAAATAAAAATAAAACTTTTTTAAAAGGATGGGAGAAGGCAGAAAAAAAATCTCCAGATGTAATTACCTCTTTTTACCTATTTTATAGTATTTCAGAAAATGAACATACATTACTTTTGATTTTGCCACACAATTAAAACAATGTCTTCGAACACATCCTAGTGTGAATATTATTATTAGGAAAAGAAGGGGGGAAGCTACGGTCTCTATTAGAGGCCTGTAAACACCAGAGTCGGCTAGTCCACTCGAGGGTAGAGGAAAACAGTAAGTATCCTCCAGACTCAGACGGCACTTTAATACCAAAGAAGCGAAGGAAGCCACTCCAGAGCACGCACACAGATTGTACCCAGGGTGACTTACCAACAGGGGCGGGTGGGCAGACAGGGGACCCAGAGCGCCACGAAGCCGTTCTCCTCCTTCCCCTGCACCCTCCGCACGCACCCTCCGCCCACAGTGTTTACAAAGCCAGCGATGTGGTAGTGAGATCACCTGGTAGTGATCTAAAGCGGCGCCACCGTGTGCCTGAGGGTGTGTGCTAGTTAGACCTAAATTGGTGCCAGGTTGCGAACAAGATGGAGTCGGTGTCGGCAGCACTCCTAACCAGCGCAGGCCAAATATGTCAAAAGCGCCCAGTGATCGATGGAAATGATAACAAAAGACTGAAACCTCAAGCTTTATCCAAGTTTTCCCCACTCTCCTCCTTCGAATGCTATTTTAAGGGGTTTGTTTCATTCACTCAGGTCTTCGGAGAGGGTGATCATACTCTCAAAGAAAGAATTACGTTCACAGGGACGCCTGTGAATCTGGAGATTTCAAAATGGCTGCACTAAAACTGAAGAAGCTCGTGGATAAAAAGAAACCTACGGTTTTTAGAAATTAGATTTGTTATGGCACTTTCTGAGTCTTCCGTGAAAGGGATGTTTTCAAGTCCGGACAGGGTAGAATCAGGCCCTCATTGTCAACTGTGATTATTATTTAAACAACATTCTTGGGCGAAATCAGAAGAGACACATATGTTTTTATAAACACAGCTCCTGACAGTAACAGCGATTTCATCACAACCATTTTCTGTGTTAAATGCAAAGTGCTAAGGGAGTAAGATCATCCAATCACAGGATTCACTGTTGGTTTCTTACGGCTGCTGTAACAAATGATCGCACTCAGCGGCCTGGAACAACACAGATCTGTCACCTTACACTCCAATGCAGCTACCACTGGGCGAAAATCACGATGCCGGAAGCGCTGCATTCCTCTGCGGGCTCTCTGGGAGAATCTGTTTCCTTACCCGTTCTAGCTTCTGGAGGCCACCTGCACTCCTTGGCTGTGGGCCTCCTGCTTCCCGTGCCTGCAAAGCCACGCGAGTGCTTCCCACATCCTACCACTCTGGCCTCCGCGACCCCCTCATCCGCTTGCAGGGACTCTTGAGACGACACCGGTCCCGCCCGGATCGTCCAGAACAAGCTCGCTATTTTACAGTCAGCCGAGGTTCCACTGGCAACCTTAATTTCTCTCGCCGTGTAACCCATTCGCAGATTCCAGCGAGTAGATCAGAGACATCTTGGGGCGCCTGGGTGGCTCAGCCGGTTGGGGGACCGACTTCAGCTCAGGTCACGATCTTATAGTGTGTGAGTTCGAGCCCCGCATCGGTCTCTGGGCTGACAGCTCGGGGTCTCGAGCCTGCTTCGGATTCTGTGTCTCCCTCTCTCTCTGCCCCTCCCCTCTTAATGCACACGTTCTCTCTCTCTCAAAATTAAATAAACATTAAAAAAAATAAAAGAATAGACATCTTTGGGGGACCATGATTTTGCCTCCCATTATTCTATCACTGAGAGAGGATACATATGAGAGTGGGCTGTGGAGCTGGGTGCCCCAAGCCAAACCCAAAGTTAAAAGGCAGTTCTCACTTACTTATCCCTAAATTAAATCACGATCCTTCTGAGGATAGAGCATGGGCTAAAACAGTTCTCAGCCTGTCAGAAGGTCCCTGGCATGCCTGTTTTTCACAAAGCGGTCTCTCAAAGCTCTGGTTTCATGATCTCCAAAAAAAGAACGTAATGCCAGGTTCATATAATTGTTGTGAGGATTCATGGAATACCTGCATCTATTCATTGGCAAGCAGCTCTGCTCACGAGACCCTCGCGGCAGGGGCCCCGCCCTCACGCCTGGCACAGAGGTGGATAAAGCAGTAGCATGCTTAATGCTCGCCTTCTCACGCTGGCAAAGCGCTAACTACACATCAGCTCCATTAACAGTCACACAACAAGTATGTCCCCAATGAGCATTCTAGATGTCACCATTTTGTGACTCACAGTACAAGAACTTCTGAGAGCACCAAAGACATTGTGCCAACCCAATTTCTCCTGAGCCCATTCCACTGCTGGAGTCACCATGACTGCTTCAATATGGATGCCAATGGCCTCGCCTTTGCAGTTTCAAGGATGAATCTGAGCTCCTCTTGCTAACCCCCTCCACGGCCACTGGGCACAGCTGGCCGTGCTTCCTCCTGCGATGCATTCCTCCCTCGAACATCGATCTCATCTGGCTTTCTTCCTACCTCACTGGCTACTCCTTCTCAGTGCCCTTTGCTGATTTCCCTTCATCTAGCAGATCTCAAAAATGCGGTAGTAGCCTGCAGATCCAGGCATCAGGCTTCTCATTTATCCGACCTCAGGCCCTAAACGATCTCACCCAGTCTCATGGTTTTAAACACCATCTAAAATGCTGACTCAGAGCTTCTCATCTCCAGCCCAGACCTGCACTAGTCTTCTTTAACTACCTACTTGGCATTTCCACTTGGATCCTAACTGACATTTCCAGCTTAAAACAGCCAAAATGGAACTTCTGATCTATCCCACCACCCACACCTTACCCATCTCAGTTGACAACTCCACCTTTCTGGTTGCTCACTTTTGATTCCTCTTTCACTCACACCCCAATGTCCTCGTCAAGAAATCTATTGGCTCTACTTCAAAAAAACCCCAAAGTCCCTTACCACTCTCTAGCTAGAGTCCTGCCAAAGCCTCCTATTTGGTCTTATAGCATGCTGCCTACTCACTCTCCCCAAGATTTTGTTCAAACAGCATCCGGGGCACTCTTGCAAAAACAATACCTTCCAATGGCTTCCCATCTTACATGAAAAGCCAAAATCCTCATTTCCTAACACTCAGCTCCAGCTGTTCTCATATCCTCAAAGACATCTAGTATGAGCCTTCTTCAAAGTATTGTTTGCTCTTCCTTTCCCTACAAGATCTTTCTGCCAAATATTTACTCAAATGTCATCTTATTTGAAAAGCCCTCCCTGACACCCAGGAAAAAAACAGCACCACAGTCCCTTAATTGAAGGTTATTTTTATCCACAACATTTGTTACTACCTACTATGTAAGTTTTGGGTTACTGTCTGCCTCCTTCATCGAATATTGCTGTATCCTAGCACTGTTGGGAGTGGTTTCTGAACTCACAGGTTGAGAAAGAACTCCTTGTGAGGTTAAGGTAAGCTGTAGGGACTCTTGCTGTCAGACGGCGACAGATATCTACCCCCACCCAGTTGTTTCTGCTTAGAGTACTGAACCCCAAGGCACCTTGTTGATTGGTATTCGGAGTGACTTATTCTGGCCTTGATATACTGATTGCACCTTGTGAAGGAACCTATGGTAGGAACTTCTTCTTTTGTGATTATGGGAGCAAACATTTGTGTTTTCTGAAAAACCTGCTTTTCTTAATACTTCCCCTTAAAAAAAACAGGCTATTGACCCCTGCTCACAAAGAACTAACTTTGCCTTTTTTATGCTAAAAACATTGTCTTGTATGCTAACGATACCTCCCTTCCCCATAGGATAAGCATCTGAATCCCCTACCTCAATCACTATTGATACAGGTTCCACATGAGTCTTCTACAAATCTGTGTTCTGGGAAATTCTTACATATCAAAGAAGTCTGTCATCAGAAATCATTGTCTAAGGCAAATGCCACTTCTGTGCCTCCCCCAGACACTTAATTATAAAATAAAGTTGAGCCCCGGTCAGAGCAGAGATGCCTGCCTGGTGACCAGAAAGATTCTTGGGGCTCTCTCATCCCTCCCTCACCGACACCGTCCATCCTTCAGGGACCCCCGGACCCGGCCTCCGGCATAGCACCCAGAAAACAAAAGTACTCCATAAATATCTGCCCAATAAGTAAAATGATCGATCAGTCCATCGTGGACTGACTAGCTTCTCTCTGAGGTAGTGAAACTATAAGCTCTGTTCAAGGATATATCACACTGGAGTCATGTTCACCTTTTCAATCCCAACAAGCAGTAGAAATACAGGTTTACAAACTTGTACTTGCATCCAGAAAGTTTCTACTAAGTTTCCAAACATATAATTTTTATAATATATGCTTCAAAGAGAATGTTTACCCATGCCTGAGTGATGCATGAGTGATGCAATAATCAGCAGAACCTGTTAATATTAATAGCTCATTAAATGAAAGCGCAAATTTTTGATCCAAAGGCTGCTGGGAAGGATATATTATAACCCAGTGCTCCATTTTCCTCAGCAATCAGTCTCGTAACAAGGTGCATTACCATTTCAGTTACTAGTTGCTCTAAATTTATTAAAATTAATACATGTAAAGAACCAATTTAAGTTTCGATAAATGATTCACAATGTTCTACCCAGCAGGTAAGATAAATAAATTATTTTTGTGTGATGCGTTTTCCCACTTAAAAGAGCTCCCTCCTGATTTCTCACGACTGGTTTTCATTCTAACAAAACTGAAAGGAACAGTCCTTGAGGCTGATGCATCCAGAAGGTAAACTGTATTTTAATATTAATTTCTCATTCAGCACATTGCATTGTAGGTTTATTTTAAATAGGTTCGGCTACTTGTAAGCCCACCTGGCTTATTAAAATTAATATATCGAACACATTCCAGGCATCCTGGCCGGGATAACCACAAGAACTAAGCCAGGTATGAACGGGCCTCCGATCAGGAGGCCTGTTTATTAATAATGGTGGCAAAAATAAAGACGCGGTGACACACATTAGCGCTCTGTTTTTATACAGTGGCCTGGGCGAGGGCTAAGGTCATTTACGGGCAATCTTCACCTCAAAGGAAAACACTATAGGCACTGAGTTGCCTTCACAAATAACAGAAGGTCATGGAACCCTCACAGGGTACAAAGCGGACTTCCTACTGTCCCCGCAGCTCTTCTCCTTCCTGGCCACCCCTCTTTAGCCTGACACCGTTTCCCTTGTTATTTCTCTCTTCGCCGTGCAAGTTTCATCTTGAAATGTTAGGCTAACAGCCTGATGCTCCTGCTGCAAAGTTCTATAGCACACTAAACTTTGAAGAAAAGGAGGAATATACCTCTAAATAAATAATACCCCAAGAACCTATACTTGGAGGAAGCCGGGTCTAAGAAATTATATCTCTGTACCCAGGAGACCCACGTCAGGTTCCAGCTCTGTGACCAAGTACTTGATGGCACATCGTTTCTGGTCCATGAATAGGCAAGACCCTGTGGAAGATGCGGATACTTCTGTGTTGTTGATGCCCCAACTTCCTCTCCCTGCACCACGGATTCTCCTCAAAAGCAAATCTGTGTTGTGTTCAGCTGTTAACATTTTGGAGCCGTGTGTTACTGTAGCACAGCCGACCTCTCCTGCCTACTACAGCACCTGAGAAGATTATGGGTCACATGAAGGCAATACTCCATACAGAGCACTCAGCAAGATACATGGTACACAGGAAATTACAAGTACAAGTCCCAGAAGAAAACAGAGTGGGGCTGAAAAAGTAGTCAAAGAAATAACGGCTAAAAACTTTCCAAATTTGGTCAAAGATTCAAGAAACTGAACAAACTCCAACTAAGACAAATCAAAGAAAGCCACACCAAGAAGCATCATAATTAAGCTTCTGGAAACTTAGGCAGACACACACACATACACACACACACACACACACACCCTTTGAAGGCAGCCAGGGAAAGAAGCAACGAGAACACGTCTGTCAGTTGAAATGACAGAAGCCATAGGCAGTAGCAGAGCAGTTTTCAAGTTCTGAAAGAAAAGAGCCACCAACCACAAATATTCTATTTCGGTGACAATATCCTTCAAAAATGAAAGCCTAAAGAATGGCTAAAGTTTTCTAAATAGAAAGAAGCAGAAGATAGAAGATAATAGAAGTCTTAGAACTTTTTTTTTTTAAATGTTTATTTCTGAGGGAGAGAGCACAACCAGGGGAGGGGCAGAGAAAGGGGGGCAGAAGGTCTGAAGCAGCTCCAGGCTCTGAGCTGTCAGCACAGAGCCTGATGCGGGACTCGAACCCATGAACTGTGAGATCATGGCCTGAGCCGAAGGCAGATGCTTAACTCACTGAGCCACGCAGGTGCCCCAAAAGCTTAGAACTTTGAAATAAACACAGGAATGGGTAAAACTCGGGGTAGACATAGAAAATTACCCTTCTTGTTGAAGGTTTTTAAGATCATATTTGATAGTTGAAGCAAAAAGTTTAATACTAACTCTCTGACACGGTGCTCAGTGAATGTAAATATTTAAGGCAGTTGTGTTTACAAGTGGAGACAGGAGACAGGTGTAAACGCAGGTAAGGTTTTCATACTTGACCCGGAGTGGTACCAGCAGACTGATGTTATACATGCCTCTTTTAATACCTAGAGCAACATTAAGAAAACCATACAAAGTAACACACTCAAATAAAAGAACTATGAATAAATTTTAAGCTGGAATCTTTAAGTTTCAGTTAACTCACAGGGAAGAAACGAGAAACAAGAGAAATGAAAAGCAGAGGAATCAGAAAGCAGATGGCCGACCTAAGTCCTAATGTATCAATAATTACCTTAAATGTGAATGATCAAACCACGCCAATTCAAAGACAAATTGGCAGAGTGGAAAAAAGTCATTCTGAAAGCGTTACCCACTGTGTGGTTCAGTTCATATAATGTGCTTGAAATGACAAAAATTATGGAGAGAGAAGAGACAGTGCTGGGGGCGAGATAGGGAAGGAGCGGCCATAATTGTAGAAGGGAACCTTGTGGTGGACGGCTCTGCCTCTTCACTGCAGAGGGGGTCACATGACTCTTCACGTGTGACAGAAGTACACAGAACTGGATGCCTGAGTGGCTCGGTGGGTTAAGCATCCGACTCTTAATTTCGGCTCAGGTCATGATCTCACGGTTCGAGGGATCAAGCCCCATGTCAGGCTCTGCACTGACAGCATGGAGCCTGCTTGGGATGCTCTCTCTCTCTCTCTCTCTCTCTCTCTCTCTCTCTCTCTCTGCCCCTCCCCCGCTCACACGCTCTCTCTCAAAATAAATATTTTTAAAAATATTTTAAAAAAAGAAGTGCACAGAACTAACACATGTATGCGCATACGCACAAATGACTGCATGTAAAACTTGTGAAATAGGGATCCAGTCCCTGGATTGTTACCAATATTGATTTCTTGGCTGTGACATTGCACCAGAGTTATGCAAGATTTTACGTTTTGGGAACTGGGTGAAGGGTACAGAGAATCTCTCTATTATTTCTTCTAACTGCATGTGATTCTCCACTTACTTCAAAATTAAAAACTTTAAAAAAATTCAGATATGAGTGAAAATATAGGATATCTGTCTTTCTCTGACCAACTTATTTCACTTAGCGTAATATACTCACTCCACTTCCATCCACGTTTTGCAAATGGCAAAGTTTAGTTCCTTTTCATTGCCAAGTAATATTCCATTGTATGTATGTAATCACATCTTCTTTATCCATCCACAAGTTGATGGACAAGAGCACACTGTATACACTGTATGTTAGCTAACTTGACAATAAATTACATTAAAAAACCTTCAAAAAAATGTATACTGGAGTTAAGAACAACTTTTGCCTTAAGTAAAATGGATGAAATAAAGAGCAAGAAACAAACCGAAGCTCTCCCCCTAACTCCCTGGTTTGAGTGTGAGGTGAGGTAAGGAAATAAGGACACACAGTTTCAATTTGAGTCCCACTGCTATGCAACCCAAAAGTTCTGTAATGTGGACACAAAAGACAATTAAGAATATGTGCAGAGGTTAACGTGTTTTGTTAAAAAAAAAAAAAAAAAAGGTAATTATAGGTGCACATGGGTGGCTCAGTCGGTTAAGCGTCCGACTTCAGTTCAGGTCATGATCTCACAGTTCATGGGTTCAAGCCCCACACAGGGCTCTGTGCTGACAGCCAGCTCAGAGCCTGAAGCCTGTTTCGGATTCTGTGTCTCCCTCTCTCTCTGACCCCCCCCCCGCTCACACTGTCTCTCTCTCTCTCTCTCTCAAAAATAAAACATTTTTAAAAATTTAAAAATAAAAATAAAAATAAATTTTTAAAAATTGTATCGTTTTGCTAAGTACATAAGTGATGCATATTTGCAAAACTTTACAAAATCAAGGCAAATAATGAGTTAATAAAATAAGAATCACATGATCCAATCACAACTTGGTCTTGTGATCTTTTTTTCTACGTTTACCTGGGGATTTTGGAGGGTGGAGAAAAACCGGAGTATACTCTAGATCAGGAATCAGCAAACTACAACCAGCCCATCTAGCCAGATGCCTGGTTTTATCTAGCTTTCGAGCAGGTTTTTACATATTTATATGGTCACCTGCCTATATAAGATCCTCAGTTCTGCCTCTTTGTCTGCAAAGCTTTAAATATTTACTATCTAGACCTTTACAGAAAAGGCTTGCCAGCCTCTGCTCTAAATGACATTTTTGTAAAAAGCTCTTATCAATTATAAAGATAATACAATTCCTTTCTGGATATTTAGCCTGTTTCCAAATTTTTATATTATAAACAAAGTTTCAATGAACACTCCTGGAGCTAAATGTCTGCACACAAAGATGGATGGACTTTCCAAAGGGGACATAACTTATAGCTAACATTTACTTAATAAATATCTTATAAATGTTGATAATTATTGTTTTCCTAATAACTAACAATATTTATTTTACGACCAAACAGGAATTTATTATAATTATTAATGTTAGCTGTAAATTAACAAGACAATTCTCTATTCCCCAGAAAAGAAAGCAATGTTCAAAGATTCTGAAATTGGTATGTTTTTCCACCTAGCTGAACAAGCCAAAATCTGTAACATCACCCAAAATATCATTTTATACACAGGCAGGAGCTCCAAGGGAGTTTTTTCTTAATCTTGTCCAATTCTACAAAGGTACACGGAGGAAGAGTCTGGAATAAAATTAAAGAGGTCACAGTGAAGTCGGAGACAGCATAACTACAGAGGAGAAGAGCAGGCTCTGGAGTCAGTCTGCGGGATTCAAATCCATTTACCTGCGGGTGAGCCGGGCCAGGTAGGTACCTAAACACTCAAAGTCCGTTTCTTCCTCTGTAAAACTGAAGCAATAATCAGGGCCAAATCTTGGACTTGTTAATGTATCTAAAGAACTTACCAAAGTGCCAAATATTGTTTCCTACACCAAATGAGTCTGGTTTCATAATAATCCTCATTATCAAAATAGACTCTGAACACTGCTCATTCCACTACACCATCTCTGCTCCAAGGAGCGTTCACAACTTCCCTCTGTAAGCAGAAGCTTGTAGGATTTTAGAAACAAAATCCCAGATATCAGTTGCTCATTTGCCTTTCTTTAATAACATATTTAATAGGAAAGCATATTATTTGTTTCAGCTTGAACAAAACCATTATAAGAAGAATCAAGAATGGATTAGAAGAGCACCACTGTAGAGGAAAAACCTGAATACAGAGATCTCAATTTCAGGGGGCTTTTCTTGGTGTTTTTGTTTGTTTATTTTTGAGTGAGTGAGCGAGCGAGTGAGAGAGAGAGTATAAGGGAGAGGGGTGGGGGGGGAGAGAGAGAGAGAGAGAGAGAGAGAGAGAGAGAGACTCTTAAGCAGGATCCATGCTCAGCACAGAGCCCAACGTGGGGCTTGATCCCATGCCCTAGGGGTCATGACCTGAGCCAAAATCAAGAGTCAAAGGCTTAACCGACTGAGCCACCCACGCACCCCTAACATGTCTTTTCCAAACCTTTGGCTAACAGTGGAGTTTACTCAGTTTCCTACCACGCAGCTGCGCTGGATGCTTTGGAATCTTCCTGCCTCTCCACCGGCTCACCTGTCGCATACTATCCCACACTTGCTCTTTTTTTTTTTTTTTTTTTAAATTTTTTTTTAATGTTTTATTTATTTCTGAGAGAGACAGCGTGAGCAGGGGAGGGTCAGAGAGAGAGGGAGACACAGACTCTGAAACAGGCTCCAGGCTCTGAGCTGGCAGTCAGCGCAGAGCCCGACGCGGGGCTCGAACCCACGAACCGCGAGATCATGACCTGAGCGAAAGTCGGACCCTTAACCGACTAAGCCACCCAGGCGCCCCTATCCCACACTTGCTCTTGACTGCACTTGAGAGGCATCTCCCCTTGTCTTCTGCTACTGCCCCGCGCAGATCTCTACACCCCTACCTGTCTCTTCCGGGGGCTTGCGCCAGGACTTCCTGCCATGCGTCTCTCCTTCCAGTTTATCTATCACCGGCCCCCATCCCCACCCTTCACAGTCAAGGCTTTTTAGCTGGCTCCACAACGTCCACAGGATCAAGTCCAAACTGTCCGGTGTGACACATCGGTACCTTCACAACCTTGCCCTACTTTCCTCGACCAGCCTCACTTCCCCAACTTCCTCCACATTCTAGCCACGGGGGGTGCCATACAGGTGGGCGGCTGAACATGCAAGCACTTTCATGACTCAGTCTCTGCCCAGCCTTTCTGCCTAGATCCGTCTTCCATATTTAATTCCTGGAGACCCAAACGAAGCCATTCCCGACCAGTCATCCACCCCTTTGTGCTCCCGTAGCCCTCGGCCACCGCCGGTGCCACAGCAATCGTCTCTAAGGGCTCACAAGGTCTTGGAGCTTCAACAGGGAATGAAGTTCTTTTGAACACATATTTCATTGCTATGTTTTTCAGAATAAAGTGCCATTTAAGAAAGAGTCTGGCTTATGATATCGAGGTGGGATAAACAGTAGACCATGGATTAGAAACAAAAAATACTAGACGTGAGGACCCCTTCAGTTATTCCACGAAATTTGCCACAAGTCGTTTAGTTATTGACCTGAACGCAAGACCCTTAACTGTGTTACCCATTAAACCACATACTTGGGGCACCTGGTGGCTGAGTCAGTTAAGCATCTAGCTGAATTTCAGCTCAGGTCATGATCCAAGAGTCATGGGATTGAATCCCGGGTCTGACAGCACAAAGCCTGCTTGGGATTCTCTCTCTCCCTCTTTCCGCTTCTCTCCCTACTCACATACTTTGTCTCTCAAAATAAACAAATAAATATTTAAAAAATAACATACTCTCTTGTTTGAACTTCTACTTGAACTACAAAGTATAACTTAAAGTTCTTAAAAGGTTTAAACAGTGACATACACACCACTGTCAAGTATATTAATTATACTACACCCAGCAGTTTCATTTCATGTGGTCACAGGTTTCAAGAAATGAAAAAAGCACAGACAGTTTTGGGCTATTTTGGTTTGTTGTTGCTGTTGTTGTTTTAGAGAGAGAGAGAAGGAAAGCAATCGGGGGAGGGGGCAGAAAGAGAGAGAAGAGAATCCCAAGCTGGCTCCACACTCTAGGAAGCAAGGCCTTGGTCCCACATTCCTGTGAATATGACTTAAGCTGACATCAAGAATTGGATGCTCAACCAACTGAGCCGCTCAAGTGCCCCAACACAGAGTTTTGAGCAGTTCGTATTCCTTTCTTGAACATACAAAATGAGAACTTGGAAGAAAACATAAGGGAAAAGCTTCATAACACCAGATTTGTCAATGATTTCTTGGGCATGACATCAAGAGACAGGGAAAAAGGCAAAAATGGATAAAGTGGACTACATCAAAATTTTAAAACCTCTATGCATCAAACAACACTCCATGGTGAAAAGGCAACCCATGGAATGGGAGAAATTATTTACATGTTGCAAATTGTATCCCTGAATAGGGATATGTATATAGATAGGTAAATATATTCTTTATACATTACATTATGTATATTCTTCCTACAGATACAGTTAAATTGCAACTCTACAGATCTGTATCTGTATGTCAATCCATCCACCCATATAGCCTACTCACAGGTTGCTGAGTTATAGACAAAGACAACAGGTTTATGTATCTATCTCTCATAAGGATCTACCTATATCTATCTCCATCTGATAAGGATTAACATCCAGCATATACAAAGAAGTCCTCCACAACAAAAACCCAAAGAGCCTGAATAAAAAATGGGCAAAGGAATGGAATAGGCATTTCTTAAAAGAAAATATACAAATGGCCAACAACTTATAAATAGGTGCTCAATATCACTTAATCATCGAGGAAATGCAAATGAAAACCACAACATCACCTCACACCTGTCAAGATGGCTGCCATAAAAACAAACAAAAACAGAAAAAACAAGGGCTGGCAGGGACGTGAAGAAATCAGAACGCTTCTGCGCTGCTGCTGGAAACGTTAACTGGTGCAGCCTCTGTGGAAAGTGGTAGAGTGGTTCCTCAAAAAATTAAAAACAGAATTACCACGTGATCCAGCAATTCCACTTTGGGGTACATACCCTGAAGAACTAAAAGCAGCTGTCTCAAAGAGATAGGTTTACACTCGTGTGCACTGCCAAGTTGTTCACAAAAACAAAGGGTGAAAGCAACCCAAGCGTCCATCAGTAGATGACTAGATAAATGTGGTTTGTATACACGATGGGATATTATTCAGCCTTAAAGAAGGAGGGGCGCCTGGGTGGCTCAGTTGGTTAAATGTCTGACTTCAGCTCAGGTCATGATCTCACAGCTCGTGGGTTCAAGCCCCGCATCGGGCTCTGTGCTAAGAGCTCAGAGCCTGGAGCCTGCTTCAGATTCTGTGTGTGTGTGTCTCTCTCTCTGCCCCTCCCCCGCTTGCACTCTGTCTCTCTCAAAAATAAACATACGTTAAAAAAAAGAAGAAGAAGGGAACTGACACAGGCAATGCAACAGATGCACCTTAATAACATGATGCTACATGAAATAAGCCAGTCACAAAAAGACAAACACATACTGCATGATTCCACTTATAGGAAGTACCTAGAGTTGTCAGATTCCCAGACACGGAAAGCAGAGTGGTGGCTGCCCGGGGCTGCGGGCTGAAGGACGGGGAGCTGTAATCTGATGGGCACAGAGTGTCAGCAGGGCGAGATGAACAGGTTCCGGAGGTAGGTTGCTCTACAATGTCAATGCACTTGACCGTACTAAACAGTATGCTTAAAAATGGTTAAGACGGCAAATTCTACATTATATGTAGTCTACCACAATTAAAAATATCTTCATTAGTGCTCGCTTCGGCAGCACATACACTAAAATTGGAATGATACAGAGAAGATTAGCATGGCCCCTGTGCAAGGATGACACGCAAATTTGTGAAGCATTCCATATTTTTTGGAATACTACATGGCAATGAGAAAGAATGGCATCTGGCCATGTGTAGCAACATGGATGGACCTTGAGGGTGTTATGCTGAGCGAAATAAGTCAGGCAGAGAAGGACAAATATCTTATGTTCGCACGTATAGGAGGATTAGGAGGAACTTAACGGAGGACCGTGGGGGAGAAGAAGGGGGAAAATAGTGGGGGAGAGGGAGGGAGGCAAACCATGAGAGACTCTTGAATGCTGAGAACAAACTGAGGACTGATGGGTGTGGGGGAGGAGGGTGAGGGGCATGGAGGAGGGCACTTGTGGGGATGAGCACTGAGTGTTATATGGAAACCAATTTGACAATAAACTATCTGTAAAAAAACAACAACAATACTCAATAAAAAATAACACCCTGAGCTTCAAGAAAAAAAAATATTTTCATTAAAAACGTTTAAAATTTTTAAAAATAAGAACGTTAGAATAACCTAACACTAGGGTCTTCCCAATATAAAAGCCCAGTCTATAAGAAATGCAGCATCTCATCAGGTAACAGAAAAATTGTTACAATTCCATGGTTGAAAACACTAAATACCCGTTACTTGCAGAAATAGAAAAATACCCAGCTGCCTGTACCGTGGCTCAGTCGGTTAAGCAACCAAATTCAGCTCAAGTCGTGATCTCTCGGTTTGTAGGTTTGAGCCCTGCGTCAGACTCTGTGCTGACAGCTCGGAGGCTGGAGCTGCTTCAGATTCTGTGTCTCCCTCTCTCTCTGCTCCTTCCCCTGCTTGCACTCTTTCTCTCTCTCTCAAAAATAAACATTAAAAATGAAAAATTAAAAAAAAAAGGAAAGGAAAAACACCTGGGAACTTGAATAAAGTGGAGGCAGAAGCATGCTAAGCAAAGGCCTGCCCTGTGAAAGCTGAATTACCTGTTATAAACCCTCGTGGGAAGAAAAGGAAAAATAAAGATTCTCGGGCGACCAAGCAGTGTCTCACACTCTCAATCCCGCAACCGGAAAGTGACTCAAATGGAGAAACCCAGGACAACCTGCTCCAGAGACTGGAGTACAAACCAGCTCGCTACACCGAAACGACCAGACTTGTCTGTCACCGGCCTGGCCCCCTCGCTGGCCCGTGGACCGTGAGAACCCCCGGGATCGGGGGAGTTCCTGCTTTCCCAGGGTCTCGGGGGCCTCTCCCAGCCTCAGGCGGAAGCCGGGGGCTGTAGAAGGCGCAGCAGGGACACTTCTAGAACACAGGCTGAGGACCACAACCTTGGCAGACTGCTTGCATCCCCGGCGCCGGCACCGCACAGGACGCTGGGCCAACGGCACCTTCCCTCATCCTCGCGGTGACCACAGTCAGCGACAACCACGTTTTCCGTAAGAGGACACTGAGGAACAGAGGAGCTGGGTGCTACGCCCAAGGCCACACAGCAGGTATGAACCCGAGGCCCGACTCCATTCCCTCAGTCCCAGCCTGTCAGGGCCAGAAGGCAAAGTGCTGGGGGCCAGAGTTTGAACCCACTTCTCCGGTGAACCTGCTACAGGACATCAGACAGGTTACCTTGAGGGTCTCGGTTCGTTCCGCTTTGAAAGAACAGTCTTTTCCTTTCATTTCTTTCCTGAGTGGCCAACTCTCACTCCCTACCTTCCCTGTGTGTGTGTGTGTGTGTGTATGTGCATGTGTGCACGTGTGTGTGTGTGTGTGTGTGTGTGTCCACTTCTATTCTGAGTTCCAAAATTTCTGGCTGAAGAGGAGGGTTTTTCATCTCTGTGAATGCTTGTTTGAAGGACTTCAGTTCACGACGGAGCGCTATGGGGCTGGTCATCCAGGCTGAAAAGTTTTGACTCTCACTTGGATTTCTTCCTATAGTCTTTTTTTTTAATACGGACACTACCCGCCATTTCAGTTCACTTTTCCGTGTCCCAGGCCTCCCGGACAGCGAGAGCAGGTGCTCCTGAGCACAGGATGAGGCATCTGAATGGTTCACTAGGGCTGTGAGTCGCACTGGGAATGAAGCACACCTTCTCTCATGCACAGTGGCATCGCTGTTTGGTACTGCGGAGGGAGGTAAGTATATCCGGACTTTCTGCTATTTGTTGGCGGGTACCCTTAATTTCCCCTTTTTCCTTTGATGTCACCACCATGTGACCAAGGGGTGCCTCCCCCTTCTCTCCAGGAGCAGCTGCTCATCCAGCAGCAGCACTGTCCCTTCCCATCCCACACACTGCCAAGCTCCCTCCTTAAATTCCCCAACAGCCAGGGAAGCCGGGGTGGCCCAGGTCACCATGACTTTGGCTCAGGTCACAGTCTCGCGGTTCGAGGGTTCGAGCCCTTCATCAGGCTCTGGACTGACAGCCTGGAGCCGGGAGCTGCTTCAGATTCTGTGTCTCCCTCTCTCTCTGCCCCTCCCCTGCTTATGCTCTGTCTCTCTCTCTCTCTCTCTCTCAAAAATAAATAAACATAAAGAAAATTTTTTTTTAAATAAAATAAATTCCCCACTAGCCAGTGCTCAGATCCACCAGGTGCTGTGAGACGGGTTCTCACGACTCCCCCACTCAGGGTGGAGCCCTCTCCCTCCTGGGGGTGACTTCTGTCTGTCCGTACGCCGCCCCCACCGGCGCTCAGATAACTCTCATCTCCATCTGGCCTCCATCAGACCCTCAGCTCCAGACTCCATCCAGAGCTGGCTCGGCTGGCTCTGGATACGTATTCCCCCTCCTGGACTGACGTTCACAGCACGCCCTGCTTCCCGATCACGCCGCAGGCACGAGTTATACGTGCTTCTGTTTGCTCTCCTTGTGGATCTGTTTCGTATCTGAACGATGTGTAGAAAGACTTACTTCGGTGGCTGTCAACATCCTCCTCACCTCTGAAATGAAATCCTGGGACAGGACTCCCACACTGCAGAATTCTCTACCAGTGCTTCCGAGAGCACGGTTAGCCAGAGATCTCCAGAGATAAGATGGTTACGCTGAAACGCTTTTCAATATTTTATTAACAATTAACAAGTGTTAGGGCTCCTGGGTGGCTCAGTCGGTTAAGTGTCCAGACTTGGGCTCAGGTCATGATCCCACGGTTCGTGGGTTCAAGCCCTGCGTTCGTGGGTTCAAGCCCTGCGTTCATGGGTTCTCAGCCTGTGCTGTCAGCACAGAGCCTGGAGCCTGCTTTGGGTTCTGTGTCTCCCTCTTTCTCTCTGCCCCTCTCCAACTCACACTTTGTCTCCGTCTTTGTCTCTCTCTCTCTCTCAGAAACAAACACTAAAAAAAAAAAAATTAACAAGCCTTATGCCATATCTATAAGCAAACTCTGTAGTGCCTTATCGGGAGGCCCAAGGACGCTATCTGAGTTCCTTAGTAGCAAAGATATTAGGAACCATGCCTGTAGCGCCAAAGTATAAACACATTATAGCATAATATATAAGCTGTTCTCCAGGTGAACAGTCCACCTTTTCCTTGAAAAAGCAAATAAAATCCATATAATAACTATATGCAGTATCAACCTGAATTTACAAACTACACTGGCTATAGTCACATTGGTGTGAATTTCCAGCAGGGGTTAGCATACATATTTTTTTCATATGAAATAGCATAAGGAAAAAATATAATTATTATTATTAATAAGTCCATCCATAAAATTAGTAGGTTCATTAGTTTTGGTTATGCTTAAACTGATTTTTTTTTAATGTTTTTTACTTGTTTCTGAGAGAGAGAGAGAGAGAGACAGCATGAACAGGGGAGGGTCGGAGAGAGAGGAAGATACAGAATCCGAAACAGGCTCCAGGCTCTGAGCTAGCTGTCAGCACAGAGCCCGACGCGGGGCTCGAACCCACAAACCGTGAGTTCATGACCTGAGCCGAAGTCGGATGCTTAATCGACTGAGCCCCCCAGGTGCCCCTTTACTGATTTCTTATGCATAGTCTTGAAAAGAAATTTGTTTTAAAAAGCCCACCCTTATATTTTATTCTCCTTAAAACACAAACTTTAACACAACTTAGCTCCTTAACAGTTTTTAAGGAAGTAACTTTCCTGTCTATTTTATGAAATCAACTCTAACTTCGGTGACTGAGGAAGTACCCCCAGTGGGCGTGTCATTCTCATTAAAAGAATGAAGAGAAAAAATAAATGTGGTAGAACCTACAGCAGTTTGTTTTAAAACCCAGTTTTTTGAAGAGTCAAGATTCGTTTGTGAAATTTTGCATCCAATTTCCCACTGCCAACACACTTTGGGCTAAAATACTGTTCAAGATCAGGAGAGAGCTTTTCGCTCCTTCTGCTGTTTATTTAAGCTGATTCACTTAATATTTCTGAAGACTGGGGGCGCCTGGGTGGCTTGGTCGGTGGAGCGTCCGACTTCGGCTCAGGTCATGATCTCGTGGTCTGTGGGTTCGAGCCCCGCGTAGGGCTCTGTGCTGACAGCTCCGAGCACAGAGCCAGCCTCCCATTCTGTGTCTCCCTCTCTCTCTGCCTCTCCCCCGGTCACTCGTTTTTTTTCTCTCTCTCTCTCTCTCAAAAACAAATAAACATTTAGAAAAATTTTTAAAAATAGATTTCTGAAGACAACTGGCAAGTCGTTCCCCAAGGATCAACCACCCACGGCCCCACTTTCCCACCCCCAGTCCCGGCAAGGCAGAACAAGCACAAGGTAACGTGGTGGGAAGCGATCCTCAGGCTCCCGAAGCACCCGCCTTACCTCAGACTCGTCCGTAGATTCTTCGAGAGACTCCGTTTCCTACAAAGCACAGAGGGGGAGAATGGGGGGAGAATGGTCAGAAGAGATGACAACAGAATAAACTAGGAAATACTTTCGAGAGCAAAGGGTCACCACACCCCCGCCGCCCACCTAACCCTTGGGGAGGTAACGGGCCACCACAGCAGAAAGGGCTCCAGGCAGGGCAACTCTCCAAGCCTCCCTCCACTTCCCATGAGTGGCAGGGCTGAGACGGTCCCTGCGGGGCCACTCGGGCCCACTGACCGATGGCCGCAGGAACGCTCCCATGTGTGCACAGAAGGCTCTTTCCTTCGCTGAAAATGGAAGCGGGGCTGGCAAAGCAGCCTTACTGATCACGGAAGGGAAGAGGAAGCTGCCATCTCAAATTATCTGTAAGCCACGTTTTATGCTGAAAAGCCCTGGTGCTATTAATGCCCACGCTATTAATCTGGTTAAGTCAAAATGACTGTCTTGCTTAAACAGTTTCTTACTAAAAGAATTCCCCTGGAGGGGCACCTATCAGGCGCTGTGCAAACAAGCTCTGTAATTTACATCTGCTCTTTAACCCATTAACCAGAAGACAAATTCTGCCATTGAACACCGTTTCCCTCTTGCTAGACAATGAATCTTGCTGCTCTGGAGAAAACGAAGCAAAAAGGGAAAAATTGACTCGGTCCCGCTAATCTCTCACCTGTCCACTGAAAGAGAGAATCTGCTGATGCCATGCATCCTCAAAGAGGTCAGCAAAATGAAGATTTACTTAACGTACTTATAGATATCAATAGCAATAAAAGGTTACAACTAATATGCTGACACCGAATGTAAGCATTTTGCAACAATCCACGGGAGAAAAGAACAAAAAAAAAAAAATGGGGCAAGGACATTTTGGAGAGAACTAGTATTTTTCAAGAAAAAAGATAAACATTTTAAAGAGAGTTAGACGCCTCCGTGACTCAGGGCCGGTTGTAGAGCAGGCTACACACACATCCGGTGTTTGCACACATTTTAATCTCATTCGTGGAAGATTCAGAAGAACCCAGCAGGTGGTGGGCCGTCTCTGCAAACAGCCTTGTGGGTGATACGGTCCCTGCTCTGAAAGGCCATCTGTGAAATGGGGACGAATGTCACTTGTGATTAGGAATTGTATTGTAGTTGTGCCCTTAACCACGATGGACAGGACAACCTCCCCCACACCCCGACGCACTGACGTTATTCTGAGCACTAGAAAGTGCTTATTAATTTGGAGCTACAATCCCTCCACGGGAACTTTCTGTTCTCAGCACCAGTAAGACCCATAAAAAATCCAATTCTTCGACTGCTTGACAGTTCTCCAGAGAGTTAATGACACGTATCGTGCCTGCCCTTCTAAATTGTTCTTCCTCTGTGCTACCCGTCCCCAGACCCTGGTTCTCATCCACTTACCACCCTGACGCTTCTCTTTTGGACACACGCCATTTATTATTAACAGTCACGATTCTGACATCTTTACTGAACATCTATTATATATATCCCCATGATTCTAAATGCTTTGCACCCAGCATCTTAGAATTTCCTAATGACCCCTGAGGTAAGAACACTGAGGCTCAGCGGCTGAACTTAACAACATCTGACACCCTTTCCACTCCTGACTGTCCCTGAATATTAACTTAATAATATCCGGGAAACAAGGCTTTGATGACCATGCCAACGACCTGTGCCTACATTCCTATCCCCAACTCGAGAACTTTAAAAGGGCACTGGTTTACTCTTTTCAGAAAAATGCCATTAGACCTAAGGAAGTCTTTTTTTTTTTTTTTAATTTTTTTAATGTTTTATTTATTTCTAGGGGAGAGAGAGAGAGAGAGAGAGAGCGTGAGCAGGGGAGGGTCAGAGAGAGAGAGAGTCACAGACTGAAACAGGCTCCAGGCTCTGAGCTGGCAGTGTGAGATGAGAGAGTGTGAGCGGGGGAGGGGCAGAGAGAGAGAGAGAGAGACAGACAGACAGACAGACAGACAGAATCTGAAGCAGGCTCCAGGCTCTGAGCTGTCAGCACAGGGCCCAATGCAGGGCTCGAACCCAGGAACCGTGAGATCATGACCTGAGCCGAAGCCAGAGGCTCGACCGACTGAGTCACCCAGGTGCCCCAAGATCAAATTATATTCTTGACTCTGCACCAAAACCCATGCAGTGGCAGAATGCGATACCACGAGGCTTGTGGCTCTCAGAAACCCGAGCCTTCAGGAAAAAACCAGGCTCTCAGAGAGGCTTCCTGTGCTGCGGGTATCAGTGAGAACATTTCCTCCATGGCATTCTCACACTAACCCCCTCCCCCCAGTATGAACCTCCCAAACTGAGCTGTGGCCTCAAGGAAAACGACACTCTTGTTCCCAGTCCTAGCAAAGCAATGCATGAGTGACTTCAGAAATCACACAGTCTGCTATTTCCTTGCTTCCTCCAAGCAAAACTCCCCTCTGCTAATGCCCCGGGGACTGCGGGGCCAGCCAGACGGCCTGAAGTCAATGCCCTGGGGACGGCTCCAATAAGTGGGGCTGAACCCTGAGAACGGTCACGAGTTAGAAAGAGGCAGTGGTTTTCAACCACGTGTTAGCTTTGCCCTCTTATCTTCTGAAGAACTTCGAATCATGACAATACAAGTTACAGAACTGTGCTGTTTTCTAAGTGAAATAAACCAGACACAGACCGGAGGGTTCCACTTACATGAGGCAGAAGTAGAACAGAGCTTAGGAGGGGCTGGGGGAAGGTGCTGGGCGGGGGCAGCGGTGAGTGCTTAATGGGTCCAGAATTTCAGTCTGTGATGGCCAGAAGTTCAGGAGACGGATGGTGGGAATGGTGGACAGTGCGCATGTACTTAATGCCACTGACTCAATCATGCACTTGGAAATGGCTAACATGGTGGGGAGCCTGGGTGGCTCAGTCGGTGGGGCAACCAACTCTTGATTTCGGCTCAGGTCATGATCTCACGATTCGTGAGTTCGAGCCCCATATCGGGCTCTGGCTAGAGGCTCAGGGGCAGCTTGGGATTCTCGCTCCCCTTCTTTCTGCCCCTCCCTCTCTTGCACTCTGTCTCAAAATAAATAAAATAAAACTTGAAAAAAATGGTTAAAGTGGTCAATATTATGCAAATTTTACTACAATAAAAAAAAAATGGGGCTGTTCTGGTTAAAGCAGAAATGATGAGCTAGAAGACACACAGATGGGGCCCCTGGGTGGCTCAGTGGGTTAAAGGGCCAACTTCGGCTCAGGTCATGATCTCGTGGTTCGTGAGTTTGAGCCCCATGTCTGACCTGTGCTGACAGCTCGAAGCCTGAAACCTTCTTCAGATTCTATGTCTCTCTTTCTCTCTGCCCCTCCCCTGCTCATGCTCTGTCTTTCAAATATAAATATCCATTAAAAAAAAAAATGGATATTTTTTCAAATATAAATATCCATTAAAAAAAAAAAAAGAGAGACAAGTATATAGCCGGACAAGATCTGGGCAACTGCGGAAGGCTAACCTCAGCTGCTTTACCTCACCTTTGTGCTGCAAGCCAATCCCGTAAACTCAATCATATATCCAAACCTCATGATCTCGGTGCCTTGACCCGTGACCTCTTGAATCTATACATACTATTTGTCGGGTGGAGGGGCGGGGTGCAGAATTTGGGGGAGAAATGGAGGCTGGAGCCTGAGGAAGGCCGACTCTAACGTCTGCAGGAACAGAGCAGAGGCCAGGCTCCGGGCAGTCCGCCTGGCCTGGGGATAGACCCCAAACGCTCAACAGCGCGCGGCCACCTTCTCTCCTTCCCAACACACCGTGACCGGCCGAGCTCAGTGGAGGACAGGGCGTGCGTGAGAGAGCCCGGCGTCTGACACAGGCAGAGGATGAGGACAGGTTTTGTGTGGCGTGTACCTGCTACCCCTGCACAGACTCTGAAGCAGGCTGCAGGCTCTGAGCTGTCAGCACCGAGCCCGACGGGGGGCTTGAACCACAAACCATGGGATTGTGACCTGAGCCAAAGTCGGAGGCTTAACTGACTGAGCCACCAGGTGCCCCTGCTTTCAAAAGATCTTGCTCAAACTGTAAAAAAAAAAAAAAGGCGAGAGAGAGAGAGAACCGTGCATACCCGAGCGAAGTCACACATAGGCGCTTCGGCCCGGCCCCTTTAACACAACCCCATTTCATACTCACAAGAGTCCTGAGAGCAAATGCCTCTGTCCACAGGCAAGTACTTGTTGCTGTGATTTGTATTTTACACATGGACCACAGTCGCGTGGGGGTGCTCGTGCTCATGAACTATCATGTGATAATCAGAAAATGCTTCTATAGTAAGGATAAAATGTCCCCAAATTCCCGGGCGCCTGTGGCTCAGTCGGTCGAGCATCTGACTCTTGGTTTTGGCTCAGGTCATAGTCCCAAGCTTCCCGTTTGGGCTCCGCACTGAGCCTGGAGCTTACTTAAGGATTCTCTGTCTCTCTCTCTCTCGGACTCTCTACTGTACTCACACACACTCTGTCTCTTAAAAAAAAATAATTCCAATTCTAAAACGTACAGGGAAAATTCAAAAAAGAAATGTGACGTGAATAGATGGTCAGTTTTTTAATAGACCGGGTTCCCTGATGGTTGGTAGGAAAGATGAAAGGGGGCCCGGGGAGCCGGCAGAGTAAGGAATGTAGGAAACGTAACCTACGTTTAAATTAATAACTTTCAAAAGTTTCAAGTTAAGATAACATAACACAAATTCTACTGCATCTTACTTATGGTTTGAGATTTTCAATCCGGAAGGCTATTCTCCCCCGCATAAGTTCATTTAAACATTTTACTAAGCACCCAGTACCTGTAAAGCACTAGGCCTGTGCGAGATGTCCGCGTGAGTGAGCTCTGTGCTTGTTCTTGAGGACTCAGCAGTCTCTAGTCGGGATAAGACTAATACACAACCAGACTGCAAGCCGAATGTTTTTCATAAAAGAGGTCCGAACAAATACCATTGGGCGTCTGCGATAATGAAGGTCAACTGTAAATCATTCCGGAACTAAGTAAAACTGCCGGTTAGAAAAGTCCCAGGCAGAATACAGCGTGTGAGGCCTTTCTCCGAACTGCACGTGTGGTTATTTCTGCGAACCCCCTTCACTGTACTCAGCAGAAACAAAGACTTCCCAATGCCTTAAAAAATGTTCAATCATGTCCAAAAAAGTGACTTCATAGCTTGAGAGCTCCTGAACTATTTTACATTATAACTCGGTACAGATCTTATTACTTTGGTTCTTTCTAAAATTAAAGGGTTAAAAAAAAAAGCAATCACCAAAGAATACAACGCTCAGAAAAGTTAAGAGGAGGGGAGCCTGGGTGGCTCAGTCGGTTGAGCGTCTGACTCTTAATCTCGGCTCAGGTTATGATCTCACGGTTCGTGGGTTCGAGCCCCACACTGGGCTCTGTGCTGACAGTGGGGACCTGGCTTGGTGTCTCTCTCCCTTTCCCTCTGCTCCTACCCCACTCATCATCTCTCGCTCCCTCTCTCTCTCAATAAATAAACTAATTAATTAAAAAGAGATTTTCTAAAAGGCTTAAAGGGGCAAAACAGAACAATTAACAAATTTATTTAACTCCATTTTTGTGCACTTTTAGCCTTCAAAACACTCCACACGCAAGCCAGATTTTAACAGCTCCCTACTGCACAAACCAACCAGAGTGAGAAACATCTAACCATTTTTAATCCATTTTAATCTATAAAGGACTGATAATATAGGTATGGTCATTTGCCAGCTTTAAAAATAAACAGAAGGACAGTTTGTGGATGTCTGCTTCCTTCTGCCACTGACAGTGGGCCCCTGGGCTTTTCGAGAATGACCTGTCGGGGAGATGAATGCTGCTCTAGCTGCATGCAGGCTGTTGAAGCATCGAAGGTGAAATTATGACTCGAAGGAAACTTATTAAGGTGGTAAGAGTTCATTCTACTTCATAAAGTTAAAAATAAAATTAGAATTAGGTTTTCAAGTATTTTTTCAAAGATGGGGTGTTCTAGTGAAAAAACATGGGCTTTGGAGATAGAACACTGGAGATTTATTACAGACACAAACCTGAGTAAGTGACTTATATTGTCTGAATTTCCAGTTGCTTATGTGTAAAGTTCAGTCATTTAACACATATTGTGGCACTATTCTAGGTGTCAGGCAAACAGCAGTGAACAAATCCTTGACGTCATGAAGCTTACATTTTAATAAGGAGAACATACAGAAATGAATACTGAAACATACAGAACAAATAAGCAGAAACTTTAAAACACACTATGAGAGATGGTGGTGAGCACTAAGGAGAAAAAGAATGCAAGGAAGAGGTCTCAAAGAGCAATCAAAGAAGGTCTCACTCAAAAAGATAACACTTGGACAAAGACATGAAGGAACTCCAAGAGAAAGCCCTGGATATCTGGGGTCAAAAAAGGGAGGAGCATGAGCAAAGGCCCTGGGGTAGAAACATGCCAGCCTGTTGAAGGTACAGGAAGAAAGCCAAGTACAGCTGGTGCACAGTGACAAAAGGGGAGAAGAGAAGAGCAGTGGAAAATGAAGTCAGAGAAACGGAATAAGGAGTAATTGGAGCAAGATCCTTCAGGGCAACCAGGGGATTATAAAGGAGTCTGACTTTTCTTTGCAGTGCAGTGGGAAGCCATTGGCAGAACATAGGAGGCGCTGGTCCTGACTTGTATGTCAGAACATTTACCACACAGAATTATTTTGTGAGGACCAAACATGATGTGAAGGGCTTACACCGGAAAGTGCTATAAAAATTGAAGGCATGCTTCCTGTATCACTAACTTTCTATGTGTGTTTGTGTATCAAACAGCTTTGCCAAACTCTCTTCTGCACAAAACAGCAGAAAATACTAAGAACAACTCTCTCCATTTCTACTACCCTGTATCTAAGATCGTGGCTTTTGGTTTCATTTCTTTTTAATGTTTTATTTATTTTTGAGAAAGAAAGAGCATAAGCAGGGAAGGGGCAGAAAGAGAAGGGGACAGAGGATCTGAAGCGGGCTCTGCGCTGACAGCAACAAGCCACATGTGGGGCTCGAACTTGCGAACCATGAGGTCATGACCTGATCTGAGGTCGGACAGTCAACCGACTGAGCCACGCCCCTTTTTGGTTTGAAATCAAACAACAAATCAGCTGTATTTCAAGCATAAAGAGCAACAGTGTGAAAGCCAATCTCACCACTATCATCAAACCCAGCAATGACTCATGAAATTGCATGTGCTTAACAAGCATTTTTCCTTCGAAGTGACTGGATCAAAAAAAGGAGACTTCGTGGCTGGTAGCAACACTCCTGTTACTGCGACGACCACCCAAACCACACTTCTACTTTCTTTCTTAATTACTGGTACACATCACACGTAGGAAGGGCAAATTTGCGTTACATAAATGAACTCTGTTACAAACGGTATTAATGCCATTGATAATAAATTATCAAATAGCTAAACTTCCTTTATTATGGTACAGCTCACCATAAACCACTTTTTAGAGACAATTACGGAAACTGAGGGCCCTGTTAATTTGTAAGGAAAAACAGTGCCAACCTGAAATGACTCTGGAAATGGACAATGAGCTCTGACCTTTGTGTGCACTCTTCTGTCTTCTTGACAGTACCGTGTCATTTCGACCAAGGTTTGGCTACCACTGTAAGTGTATGAAAACTCTGTTGCCATCGCTGACTGCTGCGCTAAACTGCAATCCCACGAAGCCAAGGCTGGGCTGGCGCTGTCGTCTATGTTCTCCCAGCAACTACTAACCGCAGAAACGTTTACAGAGCCCAGCCTTTACCAAGCACTTTAGCCGGGGTCCTTGGTCTGCTCTCTAACTTAGTTCCCCCTGTATCCCCATCCTCTGTTTGAGGTTTATGGTGAGCTGGACCATAATGAAAGAACGAGCCCAAAGTCATTTAGAAAGAGACCCGGCTCTGCAGCCCGGGCGTCTTCGTCCGGACAGAGGCACGTCACCCCCGCCGCACGTCGCAGCTGGCTTGGCCCCTGAAGACAACAGCTACGAAACAAAATGCATCATCTACTCTCTCCCGGCCCTCCTGCGAGTCAGCTCGCACCGTCTCCGCTTCGACTGGGAAGGAACCAGGCCTCAAACCTCAAGCCCCCTCTTTTTTTTTTCTTTAATGTTTTTTTATTTATTTCTGAGAGAGAGAGACAGAGAGAGAGAGAGAGAGAGAGCGAGCGTGAGCAGGGGAGGGGCAGAGAGAGAGGGAGACACAGAATCTGAAGCAGCTCCAGGCTCCGAGCTGTCAGCACAGAGCCCGACGCGGGGCTCGAACCCACTAACCGCGAGATCATGACCTGAGCCGAAGTCGGACGCTTAACCGACTGAGTCCCCCAGGCGCCCCCCTCAAGTCCCCTCTCAACGCTTCCCAAGGGCAGCCAGGTCCTGGGACAACCAGGCTGCCTTCCAGGCAAAACGTCACTCAAGACAGTTCACAGGGGCAGCGGCGCAGCAAGGCCGCCTCTCCGACGCCGGGACGCGTCGGGGCGCTCTCCCCGGGCGCCCCCCGAGCAGCCACGCTCCCCGAAACGGCCTCCCGCCCCTCGGGTGCCCCGCGGTGGGCCTGGCTCGCCCTCCGTCCACACGCTCCGCTCGCAGCCCGCATCTCCTCACCCTCGCCTCTCACTCCCGGGCCCAACAGCGGCAGCATTTACCTGCTCCTCCGCTTCCGCCATGGTGCAGCCGGCGAGTCACATGACAGACCCGGAAGTGAGAGAAACCGAAACCCTGGGACCGGGGGCTGCTGGGAAATGTAGTTTTTAGCAGCATCTGAGCCGGGGCGTCATTTCGTGCGGCGGATTCTATTGGGCTTCATCTCTGCTCTGAGTCTCCAAGCCCAGTGGAGTTGGGCCTTGGAGAATCCGAACCGAAACCGCTGTTAATTTCATGACTTATTTTATTGTTGTTCTTTCTGGTTCCATGATTATGACATTATTTACTAACATTCACTCTATATCAGGCCCTGGGGTTATAGTTTTGCATGCATTTTCTCATTTAACACCCCCAGCAATCCCTACTATTATCCCCATTTATAGAGGAGAACACCATGGCTCAGAGAGCACGCACTTGTAAGAGGCAGACCTAGGATTCGAACGTGGCTAAATCTGGGGCACCTGAGTGCCTCAGTAGGTTAAGTATCAGACACTGTATCAGGTCATGATCTCGCAGTTCGTGAGCTGGAGCCCCACATAGGGCTTTCTCCTGACAGCTCAGAGCCTGGGGCATGCTTCTGATATTTCTCTCTCTCTCTCTCTGCCCCTCCCCTACTTGTGCTCTGCCTGTTTCTCAAAAAAAATGAATAAAACATTTTAAAAGTTTTTTAAAAAATAGAATCTGGCCATGTCTAATATCAAAGGCTCTGTGATTAGCAAATGCTTCTTAGTCCAAAAGTGGTCTTGTCCATTTTATCAAATATATTAAGGGAATATAAAACATAAATCAGTCCTTGCAGTGGAGAACCAGATAAAAATTTATATTTTAAAAACATTTAGTTTGCTTGTACTGCTTGCTGCTTTAATTTGACAGCTTCTTTTGGCATCTGGACATTGAAATTTTTTTTTGAAAAATCTCCACTGTTTAATTAAATTAGTTGGTAAACTTTTACTGAGTATATTCTATGTTAAATATCTAAGACAGAATATAAATTTATCCTTTGGTAAAATGCATAAAGCTATTTTCTTTCTTCCATCCTTTAGAACAAATGATCCCCCCTCCATGTTTCTGGACATTATGAATTCTCCTTCCTAATCCTCAGGAATTTGCAGTATCTTGTCCAGAAAACAGACAGTTTCTTTTTTCCAATCATCTCCAGTAGTTAATAACCAGAAAAAGGTGCCATAAATGGCAGCATGTGGTGGATGCCTAGTGCCCTTTTTGACCCCTGTGCCTCACTGACTCCGACGCAGAAGAAAGGCATAGAAGCAGGTTTCTAGGTGTGGCCTGGCCAACCCATGATTCCCATGGCCTAGGTGAGACACTTATCTTCTCTCCAGGGCCTAAATGGCTTCTTCCTCTAACCCTCGTTGGGGACCCTCTCCCAGTCTGTGGATCACTCAGTCACAAAAAAATCATGAAAGGCCAACCCAAGGCATTCAGATATCCATAGCCCAGCACCAAATACTCTAAGTTTTGACTTTTCCAGTCTGAGAGTTCCTAAGATCTCTGGCAAAGCAACTGGAACCCAAACATCGGTCAAGTTCCGTTACTTCAAGTCCCACAGGAAGCTTTATACAAACCAAAAAAAGGGCAGAAACTCTAAGTTCAGTCTCCACAGAAGAAAGAAACGTCTAGCCCTTCTATTGAATTCTAATTTTGCCTTTTTCCATTATGATCTAGACTCACCCATAAAACTCTAGTGGCTCTAATTAAAGATGTAGCCAAAGTTTCTGCAGATTTTCCTGTGCTCACTCAAACCTCGGAGACTCTGGAGTTCCCCAAGTCTGTTCCCATTCAGTGTACTATCTTGACTATAATAAAATATGATGAACATCGGATCTTCTGTTTCCTTTTGGACAGACTGGAAAGTGAAGACACATAGATGCAGAATGCTGAGGGAGAGGAAGAACCCACTAGAGGCTAGCAGGTTCACACTGTACACATGAAATTCACACGTGATCTCAGAGCCCCAGTTTCCTCATAGGAAAGGAGACTTTTTGGCTCCCTCATCTAAGAGATCTTCTTACCTTCTGCTACTGAAAGTGTGGTCTATGGACCAGCAGCATCAATATCACCTGGGAGCCTGTTGGAAATGAAGTTTAGGGCTCCTCCAAAGATCTAGAGCCCGAAGCTGGGTTTTAATAATATCCCCCCAAGGTATGTATATGTACATTAGAGTCTGAGAACTAATTAACCCAACAGTCTTTCATTCTGTGGCATATCACTTGTTTTTTCTTGCCCATCATCAGTTCACCCTCCCACCTTTATTTATATTTTTTAGCAGTCCTTTTTTTTTTAAACTGTTTTATTTATTTCTGAGAGAGAGATAGAGACAGCATGATCAGGGGAGGATCAGGAAGAGAGGGAGACACAGAATCTGAAGACAGGCTCCAGGCTCTGAGCTGGCTGTCAGCACAGAGCCCGATGCGGGGCTCGAACCCACGAGCTGTGATATCATGACCTGAGCCGAAGTAGGACACTCAACCAAATGAGCCACCCAGGCGCCCCTACCCTCCCACCTTTAAGCTGTGGAGGCTGGGATTCCTGGGTGGCTGAGGCGGTTGAACCTCAACTTCAGCTCAGGACATGATGTCGTGGTTTGTGAGTTTGAGCCCCATGTTAGGCTCTGTGCTGACAGCTCAGAGCCTGGAGCCTGCTTTGGATTCTCTGTCTCCCTCTCTCTGCTCCTCCTCCACTTGTGCCCTCTCTCTCTCTCTCTCTGTCTCTCTCTCAGAAATAATAAACGAATAAACAAAAGATAAACTGTGGAGGCAAAGGTAAGAATAAACATTTTTCTCAAACTCACATGGAAAATTCATGAGGATAGACCACATTCTTGGCCTTAGACACAACTCAACAAATTCAAAAGAACAGAAATCATAAAACTCCTCACAAAGAGAAATGATAATTAAACCAGAATTAAACCAGAAATCAATAACAGAAAGATAACTGGAAAATCCCAAATACATGGAACTTACACAACATTTCTAAATAGCAAATGGGTCAAAAACTAAATCTTGAGAAATATTTTTAAGCTTTTTGAAATACATGAAAATGCAAACATGCTTATCAAAATTTGTGGCATGCAGTAAAAGCAGTGTTTAGGGGGGAATTTATAGCACTGAATCCATACATTAGGGAGAAAAAAAAAGAGATCTACAATCAATAACATAAATATCCCCATTAGGAAACTAGCAAAAGATGAGCAAATTAAATCCAAAGTGACCAGAAGAAAAGCAATAAGAATTAGAGCAGATCAATGAAAAAAAAACAAAACAAACAAACAAAAATCAACTGGGAAAAGTCAACAAAACCAGGAGCTGGTTCTATGAAAAGATCAATAAAATCAATAAGGCAGCCTAACCGAAAAAGAGAGGACATAAATTAGCAATATTGGAATTGAAGGAGGAGACATCAATACAAATTCTGTATTAAAAAGATAATAAAGGAATACTGTGAATAACTTTATGCCTGCAAATTTGATAATCTAGATGAAATGGGCCGATTCCTTGAAAGATACAATCTGCCAAAAGCACCCAGGAGGAAACAGACAATGTTATAGCTCTATCTATTTAAAAAAATCAAATCAATAATTAATAACCTTTCAAAAAGCCTACATGTGTTACGGGTGAATTATACCGAAAATTTACAGGAGAAATCATGCCAATTCTCTATAGCCTCTTTCAGAGGATAGAAGCAGAGAGAAGACTTCCTAACTCATTCTATGAGGCCAGCATTGCTTTAATACCAAATCAGACAGAGGTGTTACCAGAAAAGAAAACTACAGACAAAATATCTCTCATGAACAAAGATTCAAAAATCCTCAACAAAATATTTTTAAAAAATTTTTAACATTTATTCATTTTAGAGAGACAGAGCATGATCAGGGGAGGGGCAGAGAGAGACAGAGACATGGAATCCAAAGCAGGATCCATGCTCTGAGCCGTCAGCACAGAGCCTGATGCGGGGCTTGAACTCACAAACCATGAGATCATGACCTGAGCCAAAGTGGATGCTTAACAGACTGAGCCACCTAGGCATCCCCCACAACAAAATATTAACAAGTCAAATTTTAAAATGTATGAAAATATCAGAGACCATGACCAAGTGGGATTTATATCAGGTATGGAAGACTGGTTAACATTCAAAACTCAATTAGGGTAATCCATAACATCAACAGACTAAAAAAGGAAAATCACATGATCATATCAATAGATGCAGAAACACCCATTCATGATAAAAACTCTTGGTAAGCTAGAAATAGAGAGGAACTTTCTCAAGTTGATAAAGACTATCTACAAAAGACCTGCAGCTAACATAATACTCAAAGCTTTCCTACTAAGATCAAGTACAAGGCAAGGATGTCCCCTCTCAATGGTTTCAAATCCATTTTGGAAGTCTTTGCTAATTCAGTAAGGAAAAAAAAAAAGAGAGGAATTAAAAGTTTATAGATCGGAAAGGATTGGGAAGGAAGACATAAAACTGTCTTTGTTCACAGTTGACATTAGCTGTAGAAAATTTGAAAGATTTGATCAAAACCTTCTGGAACTAACTAGCAACTATGGCAAGTTTGCAAGGTTAGTATACAAAATCCTACTGCTTCCCTCTATGCCAGCAATGAATAAGTAGAATTCGACATTAAAAAAACAGTATTATTGGGGCACCTGGGTGCCTCAGTTGGTGATCTGACTCTTGATTTTGGCTCAGGTCATGCATCTGACTCTTGATCTTGGCTCAGTTCATGTTCTCACAGTTGGTGGGAATGAGCCCTGAGCCAGGGTCCGTGCTAACGATCCTGCTTGGGATTCTCTCTCTTTCTCTCTCCCTGCTCCTCCCCAACTCGTGTGCTTGTGTTTTCTCTCCCAAAATAAATTAAAAAAATTTTTTAATCTTTAAAAAAAATATAATACTTTTGTATTAGCACTCCTCAAATTAAAATATCTTTCTAAAAATCTAACAAAATATGTACAAGATCTATATGATGAAACTATAAAACTCTGGTGAATAAATTTAAAAAGAACCAGATACGTGAGGAGACATTCCATGTTCGTGGGTTGGGAGACTCAATATTGTCAAGACGTCACTTCTTCCCAACTTAGTCTACAGCGTCCGTGCGTTCCCGATCAAAATTCCAGGTAATTACTTTATAGGTGTCAACAAACGGATTCTAAAGCTTATGGGGGAAGCAAAAGACCCAGAAAAGCTAATACAATATTGAATGAGAAGAACAAAGTTGGAAAGCTGATGGTACCCAACTTCAAGACTTACTATAAAACTCTGGTAATCAAAACAAGGTGGTATTGGTGACAAACAGACAAATATATCAATGGAAGAAATGGAGAACGAGACCCACATCAACGGAGTCAACCAATCTTTGACAAAGGAGCAATACAATGGAGCAAACATAGTCCCTTCAACAAATGGTACTAGAACTAGACAGGCATTCACACGCAAAACAAAAGGAAACGAAAGAAAACAAAACAAAACAAAACAAAACAAAAGAATCTAGGCACAGACCTTACACAGTTCATAAAATATAAAACTCCCAGAAGATAATATAGGAGAAAACCTGGATGATTTGGGGTAAGGAATGCATTTTTGCTACAATACCACAGACATGATCCACGGACGAAATTGATGCTAAGTTAAATTTTATTAAAATGTAAAACTGCATTGAAAAGACAATGTCAAAAGAATGAGAAGACAAAACACAGATTGGGAGGAAATATTTGCAAGAGACTTATCTGATAAAGGACTGTTACCCAAAACATGCAAAGAACTCTTAAAACTTAACAATAAGAAAAAACAAAACAATTAAAATATGGGACAAAGACCTTAACAGACACCTCACCAAAAAAATACACAGATAGCAAATAAGCATATGAAAAGATGCTCCGCATCACATGTGAGCAGAGAAATACAAATCAAAACAGCATCGACATATACCACTATCCATCTATTAGAATGCCCCAAATCTAGAACACTGACAATACCAAATGCAAGCAAGGATGTCCCATATATTGCCATTGGGGATGCCAAATGGTGCAACCACTTTGGAAGACAGTTTGTCAGTTTTTTACAAAACTAAACATATTCTTACTACATAGCCTAGGAATCATGCTCCTTGGTATTTACCCAAAGAAGGTGAAAACATATGTCCACACAAAACCCTGCGTTAAGACCTGTTTATGGCAGCTTTAATCACAATTGCCAAAACTTGGAAGCAATGAGATGTTATTCAGTGGGTGAATAAATAAACCGTACTTCCAGTTTACTTTCTGTATACAAATAAGTTGTTTTAAGGCCGGACGAGAGGATATCATTCAGCACTAAAAAGAAATGAGCTATCAATAAATGAAAAGACATGGAAGAAACTGAAGTGCATATTACTAAGTGAAAGAAGCCAATCTTAACCGTTTATATACTTTCTGATTCCAACTAAGTGGCATTCTGGAAGAGGCAAATCTATGGAGGCAGTAAATGGATCAGTGGTTGACAGGGGTGAGGAGCTGGGGGTGACTGAGAGGGGATTGGGATAGACAGGAGAATACTGAGGATTTTTAGGGCAGTGAAAATACTCTGATGATATTATAATGATGAATATATGTCATTATACATTTGTCCAATCTCATAGAATAAACATCAAGAGTGAACCCTGATGTAAACTATGGACTTTTGGGGATAATGATGTGTCAGTGTATGTTTACCAGCTATAACAAATGGACCACTCTGGTGGGGGCTGGTGATAGTTGGGAAGGTGATGCATGTGTAAGGACAGAGGCATACATGGGAAATCTCTGTACCTTTTTCTCAATTTCATTGTCAACCTAAAAGTGCTCTGAAAAAATTCTCTCTCTCTTTTTTAAGAAAATGTCATTTTCTGTACGATTACAGCGTGCATGGAGTAGTATTTTACCCACAGTGAGGGTAGAAAATGCCAGTGGTTACTCTTTCCATGGTAATTTCTCATAAAAGATCATCATTCTATGTATGTTAATACTTCACATCTATGGATTTCTAAAGGGAATGGTGAAGATTAATTTCTTTGTAGAAAGAAAAAGGTAATATATAAGTGATGTGTCCATTATAACTCAGTAATGAATAGGAGAGAGAAGAGACTCGAGAAGGATTTTTTTCTTATGTTCACTGCCATACTTTTCCAGATATTTTTCCAAATTTTCTATATAGGAGGAATACCTAAAGGTGAATTTTATTTTTTTAATCTTTTTTAACATGTATGTATTATTGAGAAACAGAGGGAGACAGAGAGACATAGCATGAGCATGGGAGGGGGAGAGAAAGGGGGAGACATAGAATCTGAAGCGGGGTTCCAGGTTCCGAGCTGTCAGTACAGCCCCCTATGTGGGGCACGAACCCACGAGTGGTGAGATCGTGACCTGAGCCGAAGTTGGATGCTCAACCGACTGAGCCACCCAGGCACCCCTAAAGGTGAATTTTAAACATAATCTGGATTTAACTCTACAGTTCTGTGGCACATTTTTAGATTTATTACTGTATCAAAAATGTAATTCCACGTAAATAAATATAGAGGTATATAGTTGTCAATGCTTGGATAGTCTTCTATTGAGTTGATTGTCATAATTTATGTAGCTAACACCTCACTTTTGAATATTTGGATTGCTTTCCAATTTCACTATTACAAACTATATTGTGATAAACCTTGTTTATCTGAACACTTGTTTACTTTATACATATTTCATTAGAATACTGTAGAAATGGAATGGCATGGTCAGAGGTCCCTTGAAGTTGTCTTAAAAGTTCCTTGGAAATATCAAGAAATGCCTAAAAACCATTTTTTAGAAATAATCTAATGTGGTAATTTTGAATAATTTATGAAATCCTTTATTCATCCTTTGGATTTCCTATTTTATGTCTTACCAAGAGGTATTTCAGAGACCATCTGTTTGGATTTTCCCCAGACATAGACTACTCATGTGCAATCCACTTACTCAACTTCTTTCATATTTTTGACAGAAAAGCACAAAACTAATTTTTTAATTTAAAGCATGAATTCAATCTGTTCAGAATCCAGGTGTTTAGCTGCGCCAAGAAAAGGTATTATTTTATAGAGAATCTTTCATTTTCAATCAAAATTTTGAAACAAAATACTTAAACACATCCTGCCATTGGATCCAAATATCATTTGTGAAACAAGGTCCATTTTTCAGCAAGAATCCAATTTCAAGGTATGTTTGTGGAGCAAGACCCTTTCTCTTCCATATATCTTGCATCCTTCAAACACAAAGACGCTAAAAATTGAAAAAGAAGAGGCAGAGAAGAGAAAAAGGAGGAGAAAGTTTCTACTGATCTAGGTAAAAGCAATGGCAGTCCCCAACTAGTTCCAAAATTTAACGTAACAAGCATGTTAATTCTTTGAAACTTAGCAATCTCTTGTTTAGTATAAATAGTAACACTTCTTAGCTAGAAAACTAATCCACAATCCTGTTGAATCTGTACATTATGAACAATAGAAAGCACTTCTGTTGCAGTACCAGTAATTAAATAAAAAAAAAAACCTCTATATGTTGGTTTAATAGTTTCGTGTTTTTTCCTCGAATATTGGTTCATGAAGAAAACCGTCATTTCTGTTTTTGTTTTTGTTCTTACCTTGTGTTTCTGGAGGACTGTGGGCATTTATTGGCATCTGATAACCAAGGAGTTTATCCACCACTTCAAGCATTATTATCACAGAACGACACAAACTTAGTTATAGGTCCCTGACCCGGAAATGAAGTTTAGGAGCTTTTGATTGTCATTTAAGAAAAGGAATGCCTTTAACCGCCACTAAAAAAATCCCCTCCAAAAGCGACCAAGGAGAATGTGTAAGGTGAATATTGCACATCGAAGTGAAGCCAGATCTGCATCCTCAGGTGATCCTGTTAGACTTTCATGATGTATTTCCAGCTGGTTTGACAGCTACTGGAGAAAGATGGTTTCCCTGGTCCTCACTATACACAGCAGCACCAGGGCCCAAGGCCCGAAATCCCTGGTTGCTACATCATGACCTTCCTCTTTGACATCTAAGTGCCTGGAGGGAAATAGAGGAACGTCGTCACCAACAGCCCCGACTCCCTCCCAACCACTTCTCCTGGCCGTGTGAAGCGCTCTCCCCCCACGCCTGTCCCACACTCTGGTTCCTGCAGATCCTACTTCAAACTGGGATGCTCTGGACTTGCTATTACCATAAACCAACTCCTACGTTCCCTTATTTCATGCTACAGATCCGGCCCCATCTTCTTTTCAGTGGTCATCAGTGCCGGCCAGTGGTGCAGGGCAGTGGAAAGGCGGAAAGGGAAGAATCTTTATGATAGGATTGGCCCTGGGGGAGAAAAGGATGCTCTACTATCGGTTGATACAGATCATAGGACTCTCTCTACCAAGCCTGTCCTTGGTTTGCTCTAGGTCTGCTTGTTGCAGTTGAGAAGTCTAATGGCAGAGAAAGCTTGTTGAAAGTATTCATGATGTGTGCAGTAGACATTTATTGGATTGTCTGCTCAGCACCCTTTCTTGGGATTGGCCTTCCTACCACCCTATGCCCCCTGCCCACTGCCCACAGGTGCCTGCAAAGTCCTTCCCCTCACTGGACTCAGTTTATTGATCTTTATCCCTTTTGTGGGATTTTTGGAATTAAGACTGAAAGAGGTCAAACGACTTCCTGATTCTTTGAGATGTCCTAGGAATTTGATGTTGTTATTGAACCAAGTTTAAATGAGTGCTGTGATGTTGACAGTCAAAAGAACACTGATATGCACACACGTGGGCTTTCTGCTCTCAGCTAGCTTTATATCACTTCTTCCCTGATTTTTGCTCTAGTAAGAGGGCTATGGTAACCAGGGAGTCAGTCTTGATTCTCAGACCTAAGGGATTAAGGGAGATTATCAGAATAGAGACAGAACTGAATTCGCTTCTCTTGGATAATGCACGTAATCACCACTCCAACTGCTTTTTGATACATTCCCTTACTTGCACGAAGGACTACGTCACTGCTCTAATGCTAGCTGAATTTCAGCCAGTAACTTATTTTACCACGCCTTTTTAGCTAGATTTCAGATAAGCAATCACATATGAACATGGATATCAGGCCAAGAGCCATTTTGAAAGGCAATCTCAAGTTCAAGGGAAATTGGAATATCGAGCCCTTCAAAGATATTGGCTCAATTCTCTGGTTTAGGAGCTAGATCAGTAGGATATTAGTCTTGCGTGCCCATTCTTGGTTGATCTGGAGATGGGATGAGTATGAAGGGGAGAATGTTCAGGAAAATCTTGAGGCCACTCAGGCAGCCAGCCCCAAACCTGCCTACAACTGGCACAAGAGTATTTTTATTGTAATGAGAATATTTTGAATTAAAAATAACACACCTCCTCTTGCTTAGGTGTGGTTGGCAAGAAGCCGCCTGCTTGTTGATAGAAAGGAATAAAGTGCTAAACATAAAAAGACTTAGACATGCTTTTTGCAATAAAAACCTTCCTAAACAATGATAATACAGTCTACTCTCAGAGCATTGAATTTCCACGTTCTTTGAGTCCCTATCTGGTACTACTTGGAAATCTTCCCTCTTCCACAAACAAACTGAAATTAATTAACAGCTTCTTCTCTTTCTAATGATCTATAGTATTGATAAGTTTGCACTCTGGTCCACAATTTATAAATATGATCTAAGCTACCACTTTTATGCTAAACTGCAGAATGGAAGAAAATATTCAGACTCTAATAGTGCTGGTGTTTGCAAACATGGTATCATTTCAGTGTGATTTCGTATCTGGGAAGGGATTCACCGGTGACGGTCAATATACTACGCTCCATGTGCCACAATGCTGCAACTGGCCAGAAGATGAATGCCTTTAGTGCATCTACAAACCCAAAGGTCATTTCGTCCCACAATGGTGGCTCTTTTCCGTGTCTGCACGTCACATTTTACAAATTGGACTAACCCCGTTGAACCTCTTAGAAATCATGCCAGAGTAGCTCCCAGATCTGTGCTATGTGACATGTAATATGTATTTTAACCAGAAAGCCCTCCCTCTCCTTCAACAGGATGTGGCAAAGGGACATTGTTCTCTCCTTTGGTATCACACTCACTTTGGCTATCGGGAAGTGATTCCTCACTCCATGCACCAGATGTTAGCATTTATAAGGTTCTAAATCTGGTGACATGTAGTGAATATTGTCAGAGTAAAATGAGCTTAAATGCTTCTCATATTGTTTATTGCAGGAAGGCTTCTGGTGGGGAGGGAGGTCATTCAGCCTCTTCCTAGGATTATATAGATAAGCAGCATGTTCTGGGGCTTCTAGGAATTTGTTCCCGAGTGGTTTAC
This sequence comes from Hyaena hyaena, assembly GCF_003009895.1. Lineage (NCBI taxonomy): Eukaryota > Metazoa > Chordata > Mammalia > Carnivora > Hyaenidae > Hyaena > Hyaena hyaena. The sequence goes on along the minus strand of NW_024081915.1, from coordinate 212,550 downwards.
CAGATTGTTTCAGCCACGAAATGTGTCTAAGATCCCCATTTCCCTTTCAGAAATATTAACAATATAACATTATTATGTAATCTGTTTTGAAAGTTGGTCAAAAGACATGCTTTTTATCCCTCGTTTTACCCAGATAGTATCCATTCATTTAACAATTAGCATGTATGAGGGGTGAACACATGAATCCGAAGATAAAGGGACAGTTCTGGCTAAGAGTCACTAACTGTAGAGTTAAGCTTATAGAGATTCAGACTGATTGCTGCCACCTGATAATTATTTACTGCTTTTCTCTTTTTTCTCCTCTTTTTGAGGATACACCCTCAACGTAATCCATCACTTGCTCTCTGGTGCCTCTCTCCTCTGTGATTGGCACCACCCTACATGCAGATGCCCCGTCGCAGAGAGTGAGGTTTCCTCCCTGCTGCAACTCCTTCACTCATAGTGCCAGACCCCAACGGGGACCAAGAGCTGTTCATTTGTCCTGTTAACATCTCTCTGTGCCCTTCTCCCCATCCTCAGCAGCTGGCATCCTCATCGACCTTCCCCTACTTTATGATACCCCTCTCCGGGTCTCTCTGCCTCTATTCCTGTCTACTTATTCTCATTGCTGCTAGAGAGACACTTTAGAAAGGAGGCATGATTGTACAACTCCTCTGCTTCAAACCCTACACTGGCTCTCCATGGTACTTGGGGTAAAATCAAGTGGCTTTGTACTCACCAACTCTCATATGCCCCTCCTCTTCTGTTCTCTTCTCCGGCCCTACTGAATCACTTGGATGGCCTTCTGTGTCCCACTTTCCCCAATTTTTGGGCCTTCCAATGGGCCATTCTCTTTATCTGGAAGAATCTCCCCGGCCCCTGCCCCCCTGCCTTACTTGCATCCTTGAGTACTAAAGCCTCTGGCTTCAGAACTGTCACTCACTGTTATTGCCCTAACAGCAGCAGTAGGAACTGTCTATTAATAATCTTTTCTCCAGGAAAAAGGTTTTCTATTTCCAGTTTGTACTTGCAGCAAACTTTCTAGAATTTTAGGCAGCTCAAGCTGCCAGTCTATCTATGCCTGGTTATCATGAAACTCTAGCATCTTTTGCAGATATAGGGTGGTGCTTCTATCCTAAGCAAGTGAATTAGGGACCCTTGGAAACTAGAGCTCTTTCAAGCCCCTGGGTTATTATTTCATGAACATATGACTATTTACTTTGACTCTGAGCTGAGTAAGTTTCATCCAGTGTCTAGCACTGCCTACAATAACTTCTCCCACTCACCTTGATGGTGAAAACAACTTGATAGTTTACTTTATACCTTTCACCCAGTAACTTAGCTCTCAAAACAACCTCTGGCTCTTGGAACCTTGGCTTAGTTCTCCTGAATCTTTGCAGGTGGCTCCGTTTTCTGAGTTTACAATACTAAGTCTGGAACATTCAAACCATGAGCACTTATTGCTAGACTGATAGGAATTTTTTTGTTTTATTGTTTTCATGGCACAAGCCTTTAGGAATATATTGGCATACAATCATTAAATATGGAAGGCAAATTTTGTTTCTTGATGGGAAAATATAATTTTCCCAAGTGTTGAGTACAATTAATTTTCATCTTCCAAAGAGGTAAGAGTGTGTTTGAAAGTCTCGTTGCCAGGTGAATTAATTCAGTGTATCTTAAGGATTTTTATTTTGTGTGGGTTTTTTTTTTACCTACTGTATCTCACAGTGAGAAACTTGTTCTACATTATTATACATACATATGTATGCATATATATCTCAAGAGAAGAGAATGTATGTACATAACACACACTCTACTGAGACAAAATTTCTAAAAGATAACATATATGCTTGGTATACGTGGTACACACTGACATCATTGACATTTTTTTAAAGTTTATTTACTTATTTTAAGAGAAAGAGAGTGTGTGTGAGTAGGGGAGGGACAGAGAGAGAGAGGCAGAGAGAGAATTCCAAGCAGGCTTCACTCTGTCAGCACAGAACCCAACGTGGGGCTCAAACTCACGAACTGTGAGATCATGACCTCAGCTGAAAAAGAGCCAAATGCTAACCAACTGAGCCACCCAGGTCCCCTATTTGACATTTTTTATTCTATCCTACCTACCGTATACTATCCTACAATGTTCTGTTCATTACCCATTAAGTTTATTTCATTACATGCAATTGAAAAGCACTGCCTTATAATTTTTGACAATAAAATAACAAGGCAAGTAAAGTGGGGTGGAGTAATGCTACTTTTTTACTTTCTGGAACATTCCCCCATCCGTTTGTCCTTTGACCCTGAGGTAACCCTGGTGGGGCTCGTTTACAATGGCTTCTTCACATTCTTGTCCTTTGAGGTGAGCATGTGACTAGAGTTTGGTCAGTTATCACACATTTCCTCCTGGACGTGTGATTCTTCCACATAAGGATGTTTAGTCCCAGGTGGACTGATCAACACTTCGCTGCTAAGATGAGTGTGGAAGATGGCCTCTATCTTCTGAGGCTGCCAAGCTGAGAAGGAGGTGGGTGTAGACCTGGGCAGCCATCTTTATCTTCTTTGTAGAGCGAAAGCCTGGTTGAATAGCAGAGCCAAGCTCTGCTGAGGAATGGAGAGAGAGGGAGAGAGCACCCTGGAAGCAATGTATGAGGGGCTGGACCAAGTCTGGGAAGAAATCTAAATTTGCCTTGTACTTTCCAGGTATAGGAGAATATTGTTTCTTTGTCTTTAAGCTGTTTTGAATTGAGTTTCCTCACCCTTCTCGGGTGGAAGGGTCTTGACCCTATGGCTAAGCAGATGGGTACAGAAGGCTAACATTCATGAAGTGAATGCAAAGATCACATGACTGCGTCCATATTGGAAATAGTCATAAATGCTATCCTTGCCCCCTTCTTCATCCATTTAGAAATGGGCTGTTTGGTGACTTACATGGCAGGATAATATACTTAAGAATATTTTATTTTATTTTATTTTTCAATATTTTTATTTATTTCTAGGAGAGAGAGAGAGACAGCGTGAGCAGGGGAGGGTCAGAGAGAGAGGGAGACACAGATTCCGAAACAGGCTTCAGGCTCTGAGCCGGCACTCAGCACAGAGCCTGACGCGGGGCTCGAACCCACGAACCGCGAGATCATGACCTGAGCGAAAGTCGGACGCTTAACCGACTAAGCCACCCAGGCGCCCCTAGAATATTTTAAGTATTAACTCCCATGTCCTTCCCCCACACTGCTTCTCCTAGCCCTCGTCTTTCCCCCTAGTCAGTGAACTTGGCATTCTTCACTCATTTCCTCCGAAAAGGGATGGAACCAGAGAAACACCAAGTCTGAGCTTTTCACATTCAATTGCTTAGGCTTCAGGAGAACATGAAAGAGGTGTGATGAATAAGACAGAGAGCTTTCTAGCTATAGGAACAGAAAGGAATCCGCAGGCTGCAGCGAGTGACAAATGAAGGGGATATAATATGGGAGAATGTCGGGAGAGGCCGTAGAGAAAGCCACCCAGCTCTGCTCCAGTATCTGGTCCCACAAGCAGGGTCTAACACCAATCCTTGCGGGCTCGCTGTCCCTGTTGGGTGAGGATTACACATGCCCTGTCCTGAGGAGTTGTTAGTCATTCTTGAATGGGGATTTCATAAGAATGTCTCTTGGGACTCACTAACTACATGGCCTACTGAGTGTCAGGTAGGAAAATTGCCTTTCTGTGTCCCTATGTACCGATCCCACTAATTCTGGGTAGATAACCCCCACCTGGATATGCAAAAACCCCCTGAAATGGAGTGTGGGCCTGGATACATTTGAAGAGAAAGGAAAACCCACTGCACATGAACTTGGATGAAACAATTCCAGCCTGAAGTCTCTCCAGAGCTGGGCAGTAATAATAATAAAAAAAAAATCCAACCTGACCCTGAAGCCTCCCATCCCCAACACACACTATTCTCACCGCCACCACCATCACACTTAAATATTTTGTGTTGTGTTCAACAGGGATACCGTCCATTGGTATTAGTCTGTTTTACACATTTCTGTTTCATGGCTTCTCAGAGAATGTGAACGAATGTTAATTCTGCCTAGTGCCGGGCACTGATAATATAAAGATGAATAATACAGAATTCCCTATCTTCATGTTACTGTCCGCATGGGGTAGTAGGGGAGGGCAGAAGTGTGTAACTGATCCCATAGGAAGGGTTGATGGAAAGGGGTCCTCCTGGATGGCTTCCCAAGGCCACTTCCATTCTTTCAGTCCATAACTTTTTTTGATGTGGGGGCGGGTGTCAAAAACTACCCTGCATTGCCACAACTTTCATTGCGGTGTAGCCATAAACATTCAACTTGTAAAGTTCAATAAAGGAGTTTTCCGGTATTTCTCAAGGGGAGAAATTTGACATTAATTACAGTGTAAAAGGCCCAGATTAAACGATGCATGCAAGAGTTTCTTGTAGATCCCTTTCCCTGCCTTTGCTGATAATTGACGCCAACCCAGAGCCCTGAGGCCCCGGATGCTTACCCCTTGGGTAGCCTTTGATCAAGAAGCCACTGAGCTCCCAGGTTTGAATCCTGATCTCTGCGCTCTGGCTCCACGCCTTTTAAGTGGTGCTTGAGAAAGACTGCTGAAGTCCGTGACTTTGTGGTGGGTGGTATTTCCCCCCTCTCCTTCTTATCAGTGAGCCTCACTAAAGAGATACATTCTGAGCTAAGAGCCTCTTCCAGAATGGAGGGTACATCTGCAGGTTTCAAGGAATTAACAACCAGGCCATCCTATGCCAGGTCGGTCAAAATGGAGCCCAAAAGCTCTCCCGGAGAAGGAGGCTGAACCACCTTCCTAATCCATGAGAGGAAGGAATTTTCCGGAAATGGAAGACCTACCATTTTGAAAAGATTATGGGGCATACCAAAGACCTACACTTTAAGAAGAGCATTCTAACCGGGTGACTGCCAGACAGAATAAATTAATAACTGAACTGACCACTTCTGAGGAACGGGCAAAGCATTTCCCTGAACAATAGTTTTTCTACATTCTTTTCATTCTGGAGGCTCAGAGAAGATATTTTGATGTATCATAAACCTTTCATGAACCCATGCCCCGGATTCAGGAAAGCTCGAATCACTGCATGCAAACTTTTCATAAGGGCAGTTCACCGCCTCCTGGCTCCCAGCCCCACAATGAACTTTAAAGGAAAAGGTTCTGAAATCAAGAACTACACGCACTAGGAACTACAGCCAAAGTTTAACATTTGGGCAATATATTAGTTCGATGTCACCGTAGATGTGACATGTCCTTATTGATTGTCAAGGATTAGATATTGGACGTAAGTGCCATTGTTCATTTACGTGTGCTTTAAAGCAATGCTGTAATGGGTACCTTTCTTTAAGAAAGACACCAAAATTAACCCCATTCATGCTCTCCACATATATGACAGCAAGTTCATTATATTATATGTTCCAAGGTTGGTGTTGGAGAGGCAGAATTTAGGTGGGAAGGACTGGCTGATCAGGCCCAGCTGCCTCCCTTGGGCAGGGTGGTAAGTGGGGGAAGACCGGGGGACAGGGGAGGGCATTTTCCCCCTCATCAGTGTACACATTGTTCTCAAGTTTTTCTTAGAATCCAGGCCAAAGGAAAAATGACTGGAGATGGGAAGGTTTTGCCTCTGGCCACTCATTAGATCTCAGTTCCCAATTTCTAATTTCCTGTCTTAGAATAGACTTCACAGTATGACTTACACCTAGGCAGTTTCCTCCTCTGAGGGAAAATATCTCTCAACTACAGGGTAGTGGGCTTACTTTATCTCCCAGGATATCCTATTAGCACACGTAGTTCAACATCAGGGTAAGAGATGGTGTGGGTGGGTCTTTTGTCTACACGATCACCTATAATAAATAGAATCATAATAAGGTACACAAATGTATTCCATTAATATATAGATGCTCCTTAACTTTTTGCCACATCCTGGTGAATAAATCATCATTATGATTTATTCCCTACTCAAAATATTTCACAAACTCCCCTTTAATGACAAGATGAAGTTTAAGCTCTTTAGCATGGTATTCAGGGCGCTTCAAGTGGTAGAATGAAAAATAAAGGAGCAAAGTTTAATAGCATTGTAATGTTTTAGTTGTGACCAATCCCCTTCTAGACTGCGGTTCTCTAGTCCATGATTGCGTTATAGGCCCGTCTCTGCCATTTTCCAACCGCATGATTTGGGAGAAATAGCTCAATGTTTCCATGTAACGACTCTGAGTTTTAGAAACATTACCTCGTTTCTCCAAGGGTACCTGGATGGAAAATGGCAGAACTGGGTTTGGGACCAAGTCTATTTGGTTCCAGAGTTGAGCTCGTATTAGTTCCTCTAGGTCAACTCAATGATGCTTGCAGTGAATGCGACATAGCAGATACTTAACATAAGGTTATTATTATAAGCTCCTCTCCCACATGGTGACAAGGATCTCTGGTAATTGGCATCTCATGTGTCTTGAATTATGATTAGGTTAATGACTTCCATTTCTCAAGTGAGGCAATTGAAACTCAGGGGGGTTAAATGGCCCGCACACTCTGGGGGTAGGAGGTGGCAAAGCGAAGACTGGAGCAAGAATCTTTTGATTCTTTTTTTTTTTTTTTTTGAGAGAGAGAGAGAGAGAGGTGGCGGGGAGGGGGAGAGAGAGAGAGAGGGGTGGCGGGGAGGGGGAGAGAGAGAGAGGGAGAGAGAAAGTCCCAAGCAGGCTTCAGTCTGCCAGTGTAGAGCCCAACGCAGGGCTCGATGTCATGAACCTTGAGATCATGACCTGAGCCAAAACCAAAAGTCGGCCACTTAACTGACTGAGCCACCAGGTGCCCCAAGTTCTTTAATTCTCAGTCCACTTATTCTGTGCCAAGCCACTCAGTAATCATATATTTAAAATTTATAATTAGGGAGAGTTATAATTGACAATAAAAGAATGAATATTTAAACTTCCCAAGAGAAGAGGGGTTTTTTTGGAGAAAAATTCATCCTACCCCTCTCTTGGCAAGATTGTCAAAATAGCTATTGTTTAAAAGTAAGCCATTATTGTTCTTTTAAAAGAGAATTTTAAAGTAAAATCTATGCTTCTCTGTAGATGAATAAAATCAGATTTCAGCAGGTAGGTTTGAAGGAGGTAGTAGCATATTTATGATTAGTAGAAAGGAAATCTATTTTTATTGACTCAATCCTTAGGATATCAGAATGAAAGTATAAGTATATGCTTATGTATTAATCTCCTACTCATTTTTCCTCCATTCGGTGCCCAAGTCATCCTGCTTGAAAATATGAAGGGAAATCAAGGATTTATGGTAGATTTCTTAGCCCTTGATATACATAAAATAGAGGAAAGCACAAGCTAAAAAGTCCAATGAGGCCTTGAGTAAAACCAAATATATATTTGTTAGGTTTCTGTCCATTCTTCTTTTCAGAAAAGTGCCCATCTAACATTAAAAGTGAATATAGCTTTAAGCTTTAAAAACAAAAAAAAAAAAAAAGGAAAAGAAAGAGGACTTTTCCCTCCCTCGTGTTGAAAGACACTGTTAAAAGATTGAAGAATAAAATTTCCTTCCCTCTCAATGATTTCCTTTTCTTTAAGCAAATATTGATTTTCCCCTCCCCCACTTTTCATACAGGAGTCCAAATGACTGCGGCCCTTTGGGTTTGCTTGCTTTCTTTGTGCGTTGATGACTAGCGAGTGTTTGTAACTTGCCTGCTGCTAGGAAGCCGACAGGGGGCGCTCAAGTGTATATCTGGATGAGGATTTGATTCAAACCGATCTTCAGTTTTATTTTTCTCTACTTCAGTGCCAAAGTAAAGACTGTAGTTCTTCTCACACACAAAGGTTTGGCAAACATGTTCAGAAGTGAAGGGAGGAAATGCATAGGTTAGGGAAGAGGGCCTTGGGGAAAGGCACTATTTATACATGAGGCAGGATTGAGGTTTGAGGGACTTCAGTCCCTGAAGGATTTGGGTCATTGATCTATCAATTATACCTGAATTTTCTCAGCTCTAATGACTACATTTATTGGATAATTTATCAACTTCTGACTTTGTGTACATAAAAAAAGAGTGAGGAGTGGGGGAAATACATTCTAATTTTGCTTTTTCCTTGTTACTCTTAGGCACAATGGGATCTTGCATTTCCACCGACAGTTTCTCCCGTGAATAAAGTTCTTGGCGTTCAAATGGCAAATGAAAATAATAAAGATATTCTGGCATATAAAATTTGGCGGACAGCCACACATGATAAGATTAAGGAGAAACTGGAGAGGTGTGAGGATCTGAAGTAGCTCTTACCTACTTCCACTCAGATTCAGCTTGAATTTATAAAATCCCTAAAAACGAAAGTACACGTGACATATTCAAAGATTGTTTGATTGTAATGTTTAAAATATCAAGCTTAAACTTGGAAGAGGATTAAAAAGAAGTTGCCAGAACACAATACAAATGCTGACAGAAACAAGCTATTTCAAATCGTTTGCCTCTGAAGACAGATGAAAAAGATCAGAAGCAAAAAGCTCTCATTAGAAGAAAATATAGCATGTGGCAAGCCATATGAAATTTATCAGGCTCTATCACCGAGACATACCAAAAGTCACAGGTAGATATAGAAATACCTTAAAAATAATTAATACTGCTTCCTTTTTATCCGACTGGTAAATAAGGTTCCTTGTAGAATTATTAAAGCCTTTATTTTGATTTACACGGCAAAGACTTCAGAAAGACTGATGGCCTTGCGCATTATTCAACAAAAGCCACAAGGAAAAAATGTGCATCTTAGAAACATACTTTGTTTTCTCTTTCTGGGCCCCAAACAACTTCTAGCTAAAAGACATATTTTGATTAAGATAATATTTTTCCCTAATCAATATTTTTTACCTCTGGGTTATTACTTCCTTGAAGGCTTCTCTGCCTTTTTTTTTTCCTTTCTAAATTAGTCCATGTGGTTTATGAGAAATCATCAGCACGGCCATACGCTGCCGGTTACATTAAATCTTTCCCTTAGTATTTACTGCTCGGTGGCAAGACTTGTCTCTAGCCTTTATAGTTTGGCATCAAATCTTGAAATGTGTATTTTATACTTAATTGGAATGGGGATAGGAGCACAGGAGCAGAATTAGCCATTAATGAAATAACACTCCTCTCGACTGACTTTGACCAGTTTCCAGCTTGGTTGGTAAAATGCCTGAGCGTCGGTGTGAAACCACGTCCACTGTGGCCCACATGCTTTGTACGTGTGCCCAGAATTATGTACTGTGAGAAGTGCGTCAAATTGCCGTCGGAAGATCTGAATGCTTACTCTGGGTTTCAAAAAAGTGTTTATGTACTTGTTTTGAGACAGAGAGATCGCAAGTGAGAGAGGAGTAGAGGGAGAGAGAGAGAATCCCAAGCCAACTCTGTGCTGTCAGCGTGGAGCCCCGTGTGGGGCTCGATCCCACGACTGTGAGATCATGAGTCAGACATTTAACCCTCTGAGCTACCCAAGCACCTCCACTCTGGGTTTTTGTACCCATCTCAACTGCAGGTGGGTGACAAATGGTTTGCACACCAGCACTGGTCTGTGGACGACATTTTGAGAAGCACTGGACAGAGTATGAGAAAAAAAGGGACACATGTGTCCCCTTTGATTTTCTTGACCTCCAGAGTCCTGTTTCCCCAAACATCTCCACCCTCAACCTCACCCCCAATACCTGCGCGCGCGCGCACACACACACACACACACACACACACACACACAGTGGTTGAAGGCCACAAATTAAGGCTCAGTGTCATGAGAATCCTTGACAACTAGTGAGATTGGGGGGGGGGCCCTTAAATGATCTGATCACAAACTCCCCTCCTCACTTTTTCAGGACCTTTCCTGAATAACCCTCCTTATCAAAGGACCAGGCACAGTTTCCGCTAGCCTGGTTTTGTTTCCTTGCTAGCACATGGAATTCTTCAAACCAGCCAGTCACGTGTTCCCACAGGTACCTCATCGCGTTGATAACACACACATGGTCTCTCACCGTTCACTCCGTTCCTGAGCACAAACCCCGTGTGGCCCAGCGTGGTACCTCTCTGGATTGCGAGTATATATAATTAATAAACTGTTGCCCGTCTTATCTGTCCAATGTCAGTATCATGAGTTCAACCATGCCCCAATGCCAGGGTTGGGGATCCCTCCAACACCAGTGGGCAAATAAGAGGCAGTTAAAACACCAACACATACGCACACGTATGCACACACACACTCAGCTCCTGAGAACACAAAGGTTTACACGACGCCTGTCCTTTTTAAGCGCAATGCTTGAAATCACATTCCTGTTCTGGTACTATTACTCTAAATCACAGTTTGCTTTTTGTTTTATTTTTTAAATGTTTATTTATGTATTTTGGGAGAGAGAGAATAAGGGGAGGACAGAGAGTGAGGAGAGAGAGAGAATCCCAAGCAGGCTCCATGCTGTCAGTGTAGAGCCTGAAGCAGGGCTCGATCTCATGAACTGAGAGCTGAAATCAAGACTCAGATGATGTGGAGCGCCTGGGTGGCTCACTCAGTTAAACGTCCCACTTCAGCTCAGGACATGATCTCACAGTTCTTGGGTTCAAGCCCTGTGCCAGGCTCTGTGCTGGAGCCTGCTTCCGATTCTGTGTCTCCCTCTCTCTCTGCCCCTCTCCCACTCACGCTCTGTCTCCCTCTCAAAAATAAACATGAAAAAAAAAAAAAGGGTCAGTTGCTTAACCAACTGAGCCACCCAGGCACCCCACAGTTTGCTCTGTAAAATGAGCAGGGTGGCATTAGGAAGGGAACGAGGTGGATCTCCAGGCTGGGAATCAGAAGATCAAAGGTGAAAAGGAATAGCATCAAAACGCCCTGGCGCACTGTTAGCTTTCAAAGCAATTTGCATTCTTTCCCACTCCTTCCACAGCACCGTGGTCCAGTGTGATACTGGGTATGGGCATTTATGTAAAATGTCCTATGTATATTTAAAAGAAAGAGATCTTAAAATGACGGCCAGCTGACAGCTGCTGACTCACTCTGTCCCATTTTCTCCCGGAAGGATCCAGAAAAGGTAACAGCGCAGCTGCACTGGGCTCCGGGAATGGCTGGAGTTCTGGAAGGACCAGAGGCTCTCCATGACGGGCATCAGGCAGGTGTCCCCTTCGGCTCTCTCCACCCCCGTTTGTCCTCTGTACATCCAACTCAAGCTTTTCTTAACTGTGGTCAAGTACGGGATGCCTGGGTGGCTCAGTTGGTTAAGCGCCAACTTCGGCTCAGGCCATGCTCTCATGGTTCATGAGTTCGAGCCCCACGTCAGTACAGAGCCTGGAGCCGGCTTCGGATTCTCTCTCTCTCCGCCCCTCCCCCACTTACGCTCTGCCTCTTAAAAATAAACACTAAAAAATTATTTTAAAAATTGTGGTAAGATACATGTAACAGAATGTACAATTTCACCATTTGTAGGGGTGGAGTTCAGTAGTATTAGGTACTTCCCGTTGTTGTTCAGTCCGTCTGAAGAATTCTTTTCCACTTGCAAAACTGAAGCTTAGTCGCCATTAAACAACTCCCCACTTCTCCATTTCACAGCTCCTGGCTTTCTGATTTTCCATCATTCTACTTTCTGCTTCCATGAAGTTAAGTACTCTGGGTACCTTATATACATATACAAACACTCAGTAATTTGCCTTTTTGTGACTGGCTTACTTCACTTAGCATGAAGTCATCCAGATTCATCTATTTTGTTGCCTGTAGCAGAATTTCCTTCCTTTTAAAGCTGAACACAACTCCATGTATAGATTTACCACATTGTGTTTATCCATTCCCTCATTGGTAGACACGGGTCACTTCCAGCTTTCGGCTATTGTGAACAATGTTGTTACGAACAGGGATGTACAGATATCTCTTTGAGGCCCTGCTTTCAGTTCTATTGGATGTATACCCAGGAGTGGAATTGCTGGATTATATGGTAACTCTGTTTTTAATTTTTTGAGGGAACTCCATACTGTTTTCCATTGTGGCTGCACAATTTTACATTCTCACCAACGGCTTGTTTTCTTTTCTCCGCCTACTCATCAATGCTTGTTATTTTCTGGATTTTTTGGATAGAGTAGCCAGCCTGATGGGCGTGAGGTGGTATCTCTCTGTGATTTTGATTGGCATTTTCCTAATGGTTCATGTGCTTATTGGCTATGTGTATATAGCCAGAGAATGTCTGCAGAGAAATGTCTGTCTGAACCCTTTGCCCATTTTTTTAAATTAAGTTTTTAAAAATTGCTGTTGTTGAGTTATAGGAGTTCTTTGTATATTCTGGATATTAACCACTTACCAGAAATGTGATTTCCAAATATTTCCTTCCATCTATGAGCTGTGTCTTTACTCTGCTGATTTTGTCTCTTGACACACAGAAATGTCTAACTTTGATGTAGTCCAATTTACCTCTGTCTCTTGTTGCATGTGTGTTTTTGATGCCGTATCCAAGAAATCATCGCCAAATCCAAAGTCATGAAGCTTTTTTTCCCCAATATTTTTTCTAAGAGTTTTTTAGTTTTAGCTACTTTTTGAAAAAGTTTTATGTATGTATGTATGTATGTATGTATGTACGTAATCTCTACATCCAATATGGAACGTGAATTCACAAGCCTGAGATCAAGAGTCACATGTTCCTTCAACTGAGCCAGCCAGGTGCCCTTATAGTTTTAGCTCTTATGTTTTGCTCTTTAATCCATTTTGAGTTAATTTTTTTATATGATGTCAGGTAAGAATCTAACTTATTCCTTGGACGTGGATATCCAGTTTTCTTGACACTATTTGTTGAAACATAGGTTTGTTTTTTAAAATACGTGTGTGTGTGTGTGTGTGTGTGTGTGTGTGTCTCAGAAGAGATATGCTTTCTTGTGTGCATGCTGTAGGGGTACTACCATGGCAGAAAGATTGAAAGCAATGGAGAGGCGCCTGGGTGGCTCAGTCATTTGAGCATCCAACTTGAGCTCAGGTCATGATCTCATAGTTCATGAGTTCAAGCCCTGTATCAGGCTCTGTGCTGACAGCTCAGAGCCTGGAACCTGCTTCTGATTCTGTGTCTCTCTCTCTCTCTGCCCCTCTCCCACTAGCACTATGTCTCTCTCTCTCTCTCTCACACTCACTTTCTCTCTCTCTCTCTCAAAAATAGGTAAACATTAAAAAAATTTTTTTAAATAGATTGAAAGCAGTGGAATGGAAGAGAATGGTTGAGCTCACCTGCCTGAGAAGTTGTTTTAACCTTTAAGAAACAGTTGGGGAGTTGAAATGGAAGGAGATGTATTTGTGGAATGCCCTATGTGACTATGGATCTTTTTTATTTTTATTTTTTTTTATTTTTTATTTTTTTTATTTATTTCTAGGAGAGAGAGAGAGAGACAGCATGAGCAGGGGAGGGTCAGAGAGAGAGGGAGATACAGACTCTGAAATAGGCTCCAGGCTCCGAGCTGGCAGTCAGCACAGAGCCCGATGCGGGGCTCGAACCCACGAACCGCGAGATCATGACCTAAGCGAAAGTCGGACGCTTAACCGACTAAGCCACCCAGGCGCCCCACTATGGATCTTTTTTAGTTGTGTCCTGCCGTGTACCAAATTACTCCACAACTAGATGGCTTAAAACAATGAGTATTTGTTATATTATATGGCCAGGAATCTGGTTTTCATGTGCCCCTGACTCGACGTGTCTCGTGAGATTGCCATCAGAGTGTCAGCCTGAGTTGTGGTCTTATCTGAGGGTTTGATTGGATAAAGATCCACTTCCCAACTGGACCACATGGTAGTTTATAGGATTCAACTCCTTGTGGACATCAGTTTCATGCTGGTTGTTAGTGAGGGACCTCCCTCAGGTCCTTGCCGTGTGTGGCTCTTCCTAGGGAAGTTCACAACATGGCAGCTAACATCCCTCAGTGAGTAAGCAAGAGAACATTTATGATGGATGCCTATTTTTTTGGTAACCTAATCTTGTAAGTGCCTTTTGATCACCTCCGATGTATTCTATTCCCTAGAAGCAAGTCATTAAATCCTTCACATACTTAAAAAGAGAGGGTTATGTAAGAATTGGAATGTCGGGAGATAAGGATAACTGTGGACCATTTTAGAAGCTGCCAACTTCATGGTCTAAGTGTGAAATGTGCTTCTCAGGGCCCGAGTGGCCAAGGGCCACCCAGATTTGGGAGAGAGCCTTTCATCCCCCATGCCCTACACCACCACAGGCCATAGTACTGATGGAATTATCTGTGCTCAATCAACATCATCACAGTAGTGCAATTAAGAATTTGTGAAATTGGGTATTAGTGGCACTGTCTGTGGCAGATGAATGTGAAAAGTATACTTTAGGAAGAAAGTACCCTTTACACACAAGGAGGCTTGGTAGCTAAGAATCTATTCTAGGAGCTATATACACTAGGCTTCACACCATCTCCTGCCACCTCCTTGGCTAAGCCTTGGATAAAAACATGTGTGCACATGAGTGTGTACCACTAGAGAGAAAGAGTTTGCTGAGAATGATAAGCTTTTTGAGCCCCAGTTAGTTTGCCCAAGAAATATTCTGTGAGTGAGGAATCTTATCCTATCCATCTTGCCTCATAGAATCTCTCACTGTCCCTTTTGAGGCAATAGATAGAGATAGAGATCTACAGGAACCCAGTATGATCAGGTAGTTCTATTTGAGCCACTTTCTAATTCTTTGTTGGCTCCAAAATTCAGCACGGCCAGCAGAAATGTGGCTGTAGTTAAAGGCTTACCTTGCTCACCCCCATCTTTATTTTTAAGTTTATTATTTATTTTGAGAGAGACAGAGACAGCACAAGTGGGGGAGGAGCAGAGAGAGAGAGGGAAAGAGAGAGAATCCCAAGCAGACTCCACGTTGCCAGCACAGAGCCCGATATGGGGCTCAAACCCGTGAAGCCATGAGATCATGACCTGAGCTGAAACCAAGAGTCGGATGCTTACTCTACTGAGCCACCTTGCTCACCCCCATCTTATTCTCCTATCTTTGCAGGTATCCATGAGCATGATACCGCCACACCTCCTCTCCACATGGAGAGTCTTGTGCCTGTAAATAGAAGTGACGTGAGTGTGTTTCATTGCCAGTATGAGCACACTTGCCCACCATGGAGAAGGCCTTGTGTTGAGAGGACACTACAGCAAGACTAAGGCAGCCTGGACCCACTTCATGGGGAGGACAGTTGTCCTCTGTAGTAGACAAAAGACACGGATGGGCAAGAAATGGACTCATATAGCATCAAGGCTCTAGGATTTGGGTTTGTTTGTTTGTTTCTGTAGCACACCTTGGCCTTCCCTGCCTAAATCACTAGCTTTCCTCCTTTACTGTTGACCACGGTGGTAGCAACGTGGGGTTATGGAGGGGGTGGGGGGGAGTCCCAGCTTCTTTACTCTAAGTAATTGTTGAGGCAGCTCAGATCCACTAGTGTGGACACATTGGTTGGGGCAGGACTTCTGTGGAGCCACCATTGGAACCAACAACTGCAGCTGGCCTTCAGACATGTCTCTGGGTTCCCACTTTGTCCAAAAGTAGAGAGAAGGACTGTGAGTGATTCAGTCAGACTCTGGTTGGCCTCCATTTTCTATTCTTTGAATGCTGAATTTGAGAAAAAAGTGGATTAACGTCTGTAGGGGCTGAGGGGAAAAAATGTGACTCTAGAATTATACAACCACCCATACTTCCTTAACAGAATACGTTTCTCTGGTCAGAACAACGCATGAATTCAGCATGGATTAAAATAAGCCTTAGCAAATGTTACATATTTAAAAATTGGAAAATGTTATGTAACAGAACATTTCTACAAAATGTGTGATTTTTCTTGAGGAAAAACAAATCTGGAAATTATCACAAATGGAAACTATGAGGAAGTAAATACATGAATAGAGAAAAAATAATCAACTATTGAAAACAGTATCAAAGAGTCATGTTTTTAACATTAAAAAAATATTTAAGTAGGTTCTACTCCCAATGTGGGGCCTTGAACTCACAACCCTGAGATCAAGAGTCACACGCTCCACCTATTGAGCCAGGCAGGTGCCCCTGAAAGGGTAATATTTTTTAAAGGTTCCACTCAGCTGTGCTGGAAAATTCATTGCACTATAAGCATTCCCAGGGGTTAAAGTAAAATGTAAAAAGCTATCTAGTCAATTGTTATAAAGTTACCTTGATTCAGACACTGATGCCTGATCAAAGCAGCATGAATATATGATGGATCTATTTTAATTATTCATAAATTGCCTCAGTCATGAATAAAATTGTTTTCTCGTCTTCACACAGGGAGAATAATACTGCCTACCTTACAGTCATGAACGTTACATGAGATAACACATGTTCAACGTTCAGCAGTTAATGCACTTGGCAAGTGTTTGGTAGCTGTGTTTACTGTTGTGACAATTTTCCAAATGGAAAAGACTTTAGTGAATCATTTTCCATTTTTGTAGCTTTAACAATATCCATTTTACCCAAATGAATTGATAGGTATATGACAATCAAAAGACAAAGGAAAGTCTCCAAAGAATCTGAAAAACATTTCTAGTGATTCCTGAGGAATACAACAGCAATGAGAGTGAAGGGAATTTCAAACAGAGAAGCCTAATTGGAGTGTTTGTCCTAACAAACATTCGAACATACAACAAAGCTACAATAACTAAAACTATGTAGATACAGATTAGCAGAATAGAATGAAGAGTCTAAAATAAATTCTACATATTATTCCATGAAAAATCCTCACGGCTACCCGGTAAAAGATGAAATATCCAACAAATGGTGTCCAGGATGTTAGTCATTTGAAAAAACAATAATAACGGAGGCTTTCTTTCACCTCTAATACACCAAAATAAATAGCACATGAAGACAAGTAAAACATTTAACATTTTAAAAACTGAAAGAATATGCCATAGAAGTGGATACATTTAATAAGGTTTAGTATGGAGAAAGACGTCCTGACTATAAACGCAATGAAACAAATTAAAAGAGAAATGATAGATATGATAAAAAAAATTGCGTGCAACCAAAACATTTGAAAAGGAAACAACAAACCTATCAGAACACATTAAACGTTAACAATCACATACAAATTAGTAAGAAACTCTCCCAGAAAGAAAAGGGGGGGGGGGAACACACCATGAAGGAGAAATTGAAGAGGCCAATAAACACAAGAAAAAATGAACATATTTTGTGTTTTAAAATGGAAGATTAAAATAACGATGAAATACTCATATTCTGCATGATGGATAGAAAGCAGATTTTTAAGAAAATGTTAACACTCAACACTGGAGAGAATCCAAGGAAACTCTTGGGAATGGCTGAGCATTAAATATTGCACAGATTCTGCCCATACTCGAAGGAGAGAAGCCCAGAGGCTGAAGTGCATTTCAAGTGTGGGAGCAGGGGACAGCTGAGTGTTTGCATCACGACCGGGAAACAGCCCAGAGCAGTGTCAGGCCGGATGCCCCCCACGGCCTGTCAGGGGCCTCCAAACAGATGACTAGCTCCTTGTTACAAAATAGATTTATTTACCTCTAACAGGTGTGAGTCAGTCAATAAATTCCTTTCTTAGACTATAATTATATGAAAAAGGTGGGGTGGCACTTGAAAAAGGGATCATTCTTCTCCCATGGAATGAGACTACAGGGAAATGTGTTGCTATCATACTCAAATATAGGCAGTTCTCTTTGTGAAGTGCCTGGCACAGCATCAGATTTGATTAGAAGCTAAAATAGGCTCTTTAATCATGAAAGAAAATTAATGATTCTCCTCACAAAAAATACCCTAGACTAAAACGTACACTCGGAATTTTTAGAAAGTGCTTGTGTATGACAATATCTGCATTTTATACCACTTGCTTGTGGAATATAATGTAGTATCTTGGGGTTTTTTTTAAAAATCAATTTTAATAAAAGGGACGCCTGGGTGGCTCAGTCAGTTAAGCGTCTGACTTTGGCTCAGGTCATGATCTCGCAGTTCATGAGTTCAAGTCCCGTGTTGGGCTCTGTACTGACAGCTTGGAGCCTGGAGCCTGCTTTGGATTTTGTGTCCCTTTCCTTTCTCTGTGACTCCCCTGCTAGTGCTCTGTCTCTCAAAATAAAGAAATAAACTATGAAAATAAGGAAGGAAGGAAGGAAGGAAGGAAGGAAGGAAGGAAGGAAGGAAGGAAGGAAGGAAGGTCTTAGGACAAAATCTGCCACAAATACAAACATTTATTAGATAAACAGTTTTACCAAGGAGGCACATAAACCATCAAATGACTCATTCTGTGACTTCCATGGAGACCTACCTCTCTGTCCTTTAGGTGATCTGCAAACACCTTGGAAGTTTCACTTGAACAATTGTGGCCACAATCCAAAGATCAAGTTTACCTGATAATTGGCGGCAGACAACAACGAGCCTTTGAAATTCAGCCTGGAATCATATCTCAGGTGCCATCTGGAGGACCTGCGGGTTTGTGTACGCTAAGGGCATAGCTAAAGTAATTTGCTCAAGGCACAGATCTCAAACGCCACTTGTTTAACTAATTGAACCGATCCTAACATTTTTTGCCCTAAGGATCAAGCCAGCAATTTCAGCAACACAAACTCATTTCGATACTCAACATGTAAATTAGCCAAGTGTCTAGCTTTGATGGAAGATAAAGATAGCTGTGGCCTTTCTGATTAAAGGCTAGCTGACCCCCCTCCCCCCCCCCCTGCCTCGAGTGTAAATTCCTGATTAGGGTAAGTGACAGCCCCTAGGGTGTAGGTTAAAATTAACACACTCATCCTTTTACATCATGCTGTCTGCACTGAAGGATTTTTAAGCAAATTATAGACATTATAAAACAGGGTTTTAAGCTATATACAGTTTTAATACCATTTCAGTTTCTTCCGAATAATATTAAAGCTGAGGAAAAATGGAGTTTGGATCCCTTCTCTGGCAATGATTTGTATTAAATATACTCCTTACTGATAACTCTACTAGGAAAGGAAAATGTTATTTTAAATTTATCTATCTATCTATCTATCTGAATATCTATATATCTATTTGTCTATCTACCTATCTATTTATTTTTCAGTTTAAGTTGGCCAATCTAGAATAAAGTCAGAATTCCTCTTTGGGTAAAAACTTCTCTTTTGTAGAGTAAAATCACCTATTTTTCACTAATACTGTAGGGCATAGCTCAGAAAGTTAAGATGGAGGCCAATAAAGAACTGAATTTATAACTGATAAATGGATTCAGTAAAGTTGCAGCATACAAAAACCAACATACAGAAATCTGTTGCATTTCTAGACACTAAAAGTGAAGCAGCAGGAAGTGAAATTAACATTTCCATTTACAACTGCACCAAAAACAATAAACTATCTAGGAATGAACTTAACCAAAGATGTGAAAATCTTGTACTTTGAAAACTATAAAACACTGATGAAAGAAATTCACCAGGATGCAGAGAAATGGAAAGATATTCCATGCTCATAGGTTGGAAAAACAAATATTGTTAAAATGCCTATTCTACCCAGGTGCCTGATGGGCTCAGTCGGTTGTGTCTAAATTCATCTCAGGTCATGATCTCATGGATCCTGGGTTCAGGTCCCACGTTGGGCTCTGTGCTGACAGCTCAGAGCCTGGAGCCTGCTTTGGATTCCTTGTCTCCCTCTCTCTCTGCCTCTCCCCTGCTTGTGCACGTGCTCTCTCTCTCTCTCTCTCTCTCTCAAAAATAAACAAACATTTTAAAAAATGTCCATACTACCCAAAGAAATCTGCAGATTTAATGCAATCCCTATCAAAATACCAAGAGTGGGGCGCCTGGGTGGCTCTGTTGGTTGAGTGTCCCACCTCAACGCAGGACATGATCTCACAGTTTGTGGGTCTGAGTCTGCGTCAGACTCTGCTCTCAGCACAGCCTCCTTCAGATCCTCTGTCCTCCCCTCTTTCTCCTGGCCTTCCACCCACACTTCTCTCTCATTCTCTCTCTCTCTCAAAAATAACTAAACATTTTAAAAGAGAGAACAAAATACCAACATTTTTCATAGAACTAAAGCAAACAATTGTAAATCTGTATGGTATTATAAAGGACCTCGAATAGCCAAAGCAGTCTTGAAAGAGAAAAACGAAGCTAGAGGTATCACAATTTCAGACTTGAAGTTACATTACAAAGTGGTAGTAATTGAAACAGTATGGTACTGGCATAAACACAGACACATAGATCAACAGAGTAGACTAGACTAGAATAAAAAACCAGAAATAAATCCACAACTGTGTGGTCAATTGATCTTCGACAAAAGAGGAATGAATATACATTGGAAAAAAAAGCCTTCAACAAAGGGTGCTGGGAAAACTGGACAGCTACATGTAAAAGAAAGAATTGGGACCACTTTCTTACACCACACACAAAAATAAGCTCAAAATGGACTAAGGATCTAAATATGAGACCTGAAACCATAAAAATCCTAGAAAAGAGCACAAGAAGTAATTTTTCTGACATTGACTGTAGCAACATTTTTCTAGATATGTCTCCTGAGACGAGGGAAATAAAATAAAAAATAAACTGCTGGGACTGAATCAAAATAAAAAGCTTCTGCACAAAGAAGGAAACAATCAACAAAACTAAAAGGCAACCTACTGAATGACAGAAGATATTTGCAAATGACGTATCCAATAAAGGGTTAGTATCCAAAATATATAAAGTACTGATATGCGGCACTTGGGTGGCTTAGTCCCAGTGACTCTTGATTTTGACTCAGGTCATGATCCCAGGGTCCTGGGATTGAGACCCTTGTTGGGCTCTGCACTGAGCATGGAGCTTGCTGAAGATTTTCTTTCTCACTTCTCCTCTGCTCCTTCCTCTCACTCGCATGCATGCTCTCTCTCAAACAAACAAACAAAAAAAAAAGAACTTGGGGCACCTGGGTGGCTTAGTCGGGTAAGCGTCCAACTTTCGCTTAGGTCATGATCTCGCGGTTCGTGGGTTCGAGCCCCGGGTCGGGCTCTGTGCTGACTGCCAGCTCAGAGCCTGGAGCCTGTTTCAGTCTGTGACTCCCTCTCTCTCTGACCCTCCCCTGCTCACGCTGTCTCTCTCTCTCTCCTAGAAATAAATAAAACATTTAAAAAAAAAAAAAGAACTTAACATCCAAAAAACAAATAACCTAATTAAAAATGGGCAGAGACATGAACAGACATTTCTCTAAAGAAGACATCCCAATGGCAGACACATGAAAAGATGCTCAACATCACTCACCATCACCATTTGAAATACAAATCAAAACTACAGTGATGTATCACCTCACACCTGTCAAAATGGCTAAAATCAGAAACACAAAAAACAACAAGGGTTGGCAAAGATCTGGAGAAAAAGGACCCTGTGTACTGTTGGTGGGAAAGCAAACTTGTGCAGCCACCGTGGAAAACAGTATGGAGGTTCTTCAAACAATTAAAAATAGAACTACCCTATGACCCAGTAATTGTACTACTGAGTATTTAACCCCAAAATACCAAAACACTAATTCAAAGGGAAAATGCACCATTGTGTTTATTGCGGCATATTGTTTACAACAGCCAAACTATGGAAGCAGACCAAGTGTCCAATGATAGGAATGGATAAAGAAAATGCGGTGTATTCCTCTCCATATCTATATCTAGATACATAGATAGATATAAATATGAATACAAGTAATGGAATATTACTCAGCCATAAGAAAGAATGAAACCTTGCCATTTGCACAACATGGACAGAGTTAGAGAGTATTATGCTAAATGAAATGTCAGTCAAAGAAAGACAAATACCATAGGATCTCACTCATATGTGGAATTTAAGAAACAAAACAGATGATCAGACTAAAAACAGAGAAAGAGATAAACCAAGAAATGAACTCTTAACAAGAGAGAACAAACTGATGGTTACCGGGGGGGGGGGGGGGGGGGGGGGGGGGGNGATGCAGATTAAAGAGTACATTTACCATGATGAAAATAGATAGATAGATAGATAGATAGATAGATAGATAGATAGAGGGTTAAGTCTGGTAAAGCAGGGCACCTGTAAGACCCTGAAATTGTATTGTCACTAGTGTCCTTCCTAATGGATCAGGACCATGCTTATCACCTCTGATGTACATGAATGTCTAAACATAGTTTCTCCCTGTAAGCAGCAAAAACCTAAAAAATTTATCAAATTCAATCAAAGTTTAACGTAACAACAATCGCAACGACCTGAATTACTCTGCATTACAAAGTAACTGGAATTTTTTTCTCTTGGATGGAGGGGGTCATTAAGAGGCTCTCAGGTTGAGTAGGGGTGAGGGCCAGAGAGGCAGAGATGCAAGAGACGTGCTACAGCAGAGGGGACGGAAACGAGGGGAGTCTGGAGAAGAGGAAGGACTCACAAGACACTATCTGCAGTAGAGATGACCTCCAGATCCTAGCACAGTTTTCTGCGGTTGCCGATTTTAACTTGTCCGTATGTAATTCATTTCTGTTAGCCTAAGCCTTCAATAAAAAATGTCTGCTACACAGAACAGCTGTGGTTAGTGGCCCTTTGAGAGAATGATGGAAGGGAGGTAGAGTAGAGCGTGGGCTAAGGGGGTTCAGAGAGAGGGCAGCAGCCCAGGCATTGACCAACGAGTATCGATCTCTCTCTGAATTTGGCTGACCAACTGAGAATTGAGCAGGATTATACATTGGAGCTAGAGGTGACCATGAACTTGGAAGGTCCTCTAAAATCTTGGGGACGGTTTGAACTTCCCACAACCCGTGTAGCAAAGGTTGGGGCCATGCTACTTCAGATATAAAGTAAAGGATAGCCCTAGGAGATTACAGACGTCTAGACCTAGAAGATGGAATAAAATAAAAGCAGATCTAAATCTAGAATGCATCCCTTGATATTTATGTGACCCATTGGTTACCTTTTGTTTTAGGTAACTAAGCAAGTTGAACTTAGAGTAGAATAATGAGAAAAGTTTCATCCGACATTGACTGTCCCCAAACGTGGGGACTTTTTGAGACATTTTTATTTATTTAACTGAGAACATGAATTGTTTTCTCACACTGGAATTTTTTAAGGCGATATTCTTTCTATGATTAAAAATATGTTCTTGTTCAACATTTTTTGATGTCGGAATGCTTTGGTGTTTAAAGATCATATCATAAATCATAACTGTTGTGCCTATGCACTCTGCTCGGCATCATGGGTCCAGTGTGCTCCTAAGTGTGGGAGATGTACAGAGAAAAAGACAATTGTTGCCATATTCAAACTCTTGGTGGCAGAAAAATAAATTCTAGGAGCACCTGGGTGGCTCAGTTGGTTGGGCATCCGACTTTTGATTTCAGCTCAGGTCGTGATCCCACTGTTTGTGGGTTCAAGCCCCACATCGGGCTCTGATGCTGACAGCACGGAGTCTGCTCGGGATTCTCGCTCTCACTCTCTCTCTCTCTGCCCCTTTCTCACTCAAGCGTTCTCTTTCTCCGTCTCTCAAAAATAAATGAATAAACCTCAAAAATTTTTTTTAAAAAAAGAAAAATAAATTCTATTGAGTTTAATGAAATCAGCTTACTCTTTTTATTTACTTATTTATTTTTGAGAGAGAGAGAAAGGGGAGGGAGAGTGCACAAGCATGAGAGGGGCAGAGAGACAGGGAGAGAGAGAATCCCAAGCAGGCTCCATGATGACGGCGCAGGGCTCCACCCGGGGCTCCATCCCTTGACCCTGAGATCACAACCTAATCCAATACCAGGAGTTGGACTTGGACGCCTAGTTGACTGAGGCACCCATGAGCCCCTGAAATCAGTTTACTCTTTATTCAACCTGAGCGCCTTCCAAAACTTAAATTGATGACTTAGGGATCATAAAATAGACATTCCTCTAAAGGGTTCCCAGTGAGCTGCTTTGAGCTGTGAATATTCTGGGAAGGCTCAACTTTCCATTTTCATTCTGAGGAGGCCACATTTGCCTTTTAGACTAAAATTTATTCACAAATAGACAATTTCTCTGCAACTTCCCCACTTCCCATCCAAGCTGCTACTATGCTTCTCAAAGCCACTGGTCATTTTGGGCTTTCCATGGACTGTATTTGTGTTTTAACACGTCTAAAAACATTAGGCTGTGTTTGTCTGTTTGGAAAATCTGATGGTTTTAATATTATAGGTACACTCACAATTTGTTCCTACGTATTCAGCATCCAGACAACATTAAAATGGAGGCTTATTTCGTTCAGATGTGAGTGACATAATCCAAAGAATGCCAGGGGAGTTTCTTTTGTGGCGTCGGGGGGCACTGAGTGGGGTGGGTGTTAGTTGCAATGTAGAGGAAGATTTAATATACTAAATCTGAGTATTTATTTAGACTTGGGACCTTTAGAACAGAAATGGGCAGACGTGGGGAGTGCCTTGGGGAGTGCCTGGGTGGTTCAGTTGGTTGAGTTTCCAACTCTTGATTTCACTGCAGATCATGATACCTGGGTCATGGGATCGAGCTCTGCGTTGGGCTCACACTGAGGGTGGAGCCTGCTTAAGATTCTCTCTCTCTCTCTCTCTCTCTCTCCCCTTCTGCCCCTCTCTCCCACTCATGCTTTCTCTCTAAAATAAACATTAAAAATTTTTAAAAAAGATATGGACAAACTTGGAATAATTGGGGAAAGGAAAAGGGTTTGTGGTTGGATATACGGATGGAGGTGTGGGGGCAGAGGGCGCAGGTGAAGAGGTCACGAAAATGTGAAGAAGGTGATTTGTGTTCTAACCCATCAGCTCCAATTCTGTGTCTAGACAAACTCAGATGCCCTCTTTCCCTTCGCCACCCTGGAGGGGCACCACTGCTTTAAATAATGGTTCAAGAATCAGGTTTCAAACACAGGATTCACTACTACCTACCTACAAACCTTTGCGAAAACATTATGTCTTTCAGCCTCAGTGTCTCCAGTAGAATTAGCGTAATATTGCCAAACGGAAGATTTTAGTCAGAATTAGTATATTTCATAGAATCTAAGATAGGACTGATCATAAGACATAGTTATTTTATGTACAACTAAAGGAAAGGGGAGGAAACAACACCCATTGAATTATGGCATCATAAATCTGAGGATGCACTCTGATGTGGGAAATGCTAAAATGTGAAATCTTGGAATCGATGAGATACAACAAATGAAATATTTAATATTACGGCATCTTGGAAAATATAAAGTACTATACAAATATAATTTATTATTGCTTTTATTTTGAAATATATAATGATGTGAACCTGATGGATACACGAAAATGATGGGCTTTCATCAAGTTCTGGCACAAAGAAATGAGAAGCTAGCCCTTGATATCTGAGGAGGCAGAGACTTTATGAAATATTACATTGAGGTCTGCACCATAAAGGTGGAAACAGATTCAAAAGATAATCATATTCTTACAGAGCCATTATGTGCCACAAGCGAAAATTATATATGTGTTAGGACATAAATATCTGAGGTCTATTACAGATGAAATCATGTCATTCTTTTGTAGCTCTACCAGAGAGGAAATCTAAGAGGTCAGATTTTGAGCTCCAGCTTATGTTACCTTCACCTTCAAAGTTCATCGTGTGGGGTGGCTTGGTCGGTTATGCACTGTCTGATTTCAGCTCAGGTCATGATCTCACAATGTGTGAGTTCAAGCGCCACATTGGGCTCAATGCTGACAGCTTGGATGCTGGAACCTGGTTCAGATTCTGTGTCTCCTTCTCTCTCGGCCCCTCCCCTGCTCATGCTCTCTCTTTCTCTCTCTCTCTCTCAAAAATAAATAAGCATTAAAAAAAATTTTTTTTTAAAGTTCATCTTGCAATGGATGGTGAAATTAGTAAAGGAGCTGTCTTTGGGAGGTGTTAGTAAAATTCTAACGGTTGTCCCAGACTGTCGACAGCTGCACCTGGGAAATATTCCTCCCCCTTTGTCTTGGTAAGGAGAGGGAAAACAAGCGTAGGCCATGACACTAGAAAATGTAAGTGGCAGGCGGTTTTAGGGCAGGTGAGAACTCTATTCTTAGTGGCGATTAAGGACTTTTCTCAGTCAAAACGATGAGGAAAATAGTATAAATATAATTTTTTAAAAGAGATATTTAGAGAATAGGAAACTCACTGAACATTCCCCTGATTCTCTACATTAATGAGTACAGATTTATTTCTTGAGCCTTGGAGAGAAACTGATTCCATTTCTAGAATATCCAAATCTAAACGATGTGTACTCGAATAGAGGACAAAGGAAGCATGGGGCAAAGTGGTTTTTATTTATTTATTGAAATTTTAAAAAACTGAAGTGTAGTTGACATACAACACAGTGATGCCACAGCTCTGGATTTTTTGCTGGGTTCACTACAAGTGAGCTACCTCTGTCGTTATACAATGCTATTACAACACCATTGACCATATATGCCCTGTGCTGTACCTTTTTAAAAAATTTTTTTTTAAATTTTTTTGAGAGAGAGATGGAGACAGAGTGTGAGCAGGGGAGGGGCAGAGAGAGAGGGAGACACAAAATCGGAAGCAGCTCTGAGCTGTCAGCAGAGTCTGATGTGGGGCCCGACCGAACTCACGAGCCATGAGATCATGACCTGAGCCGAAGTCTGATGCTTAAGCAACTGAACCACACAGGCACCCCTGTGCCGTACCTTTCATCCCTGTGACTTACTCATTCTGTAACGAAATCTGTACTTTCCACTCCCCTGCACCCATTTTGCCCATACTCCCCTTCCCCCTTCTCTGGTGACCATCAGTTTGTTCTCTGTATTTATGAGTTTGTTTCTGGGTTTCTGTTTGGTTGTTTTGATTTTTGGATTCCACAAATAAGTGAAATCATCTAGTATTTGTCTTTCTCTAACTTATATCACTTGGCATGCCTTCTAGGTCCAGTCTTATTTTTTTATGGGTGATTTTTTATGGGTGGTTAATATTCCATTATATATTTATACTTATATATGAAATATGATTTTTATCCATTCACCTATCAATGGACACTTAGTTTGCTTCCATATCTTGGCTATTGTAAATAATACTGCAATAAACATAGGGACGCATATGTCTTTTCAGATTAGAGTTTTTCATTTTCCTTGGGAAAATAACCAGTAGTGGAATTATTGGGTTGTATGATATTTATATTTTTAATTTTTTGAGGACCCTGCATACTGTTTTCCACAGTGGCTACGCCAATTTATATTCCCACCAACATTGCATGAGTGTTTCCTTTTCTCTACATACTTACCAGCACTTGTTATTTCTTGTCCTTTTGATGCTAACCATTCTGACTGGTATGAGGCGATATCTCATTGTGGTTTTGGTTTGCATTTCCCTGATGTGTGATGTTGAGCACCTTTTCATGTATCTGTTGGCCATCTACATGTCTTCTTTGGGAAAATGTCTATTTAGGTCCTCTGCTCATTTTTTAATTTGGATTATTTGTTTTTTTGGTGTTGAGTTGTGTAAGTTCTTTATAGATTTTGGATACTAACTCCTTATCAGATTTGTCATTTGTAAATATCTTCTCCTATTCCGTAGGTTGTGTTTTTGTTTTATTGATGGTTTCCTTCACTGTGTAAAAGCTTTTTATTTTGGTGTAGTTCCAATAGTTCATTTTTGCTCTTGTTTCCCTTGCCTCAGGAGACATATCTAGAAAAATGTTGCTAAGGCCAATGTCCAAGAAATTACTGCTATATTTTTAAAGGATTTTTACGGTTTCAGTTCTCACATTTAGGTCTTTAATCCATTTTGAATTTATTTCTGTATGTGGCATAAGAAAGTGGCCCAGTTTCATTCTTTTGCATGTAGTTTTTTGTTTTCCCAGCACTGTCCCAGCAATTTCCCCCATTGTATCTTCTTGCCTCCGTAGCTGTAGATTAATTGATCGTATAAATGTGGGTTTATTCTTGGGTTCTCTATCCTATTCCATTGATCCATGTGTCTATTTTTGGGCCAGTCCCACACTGTTTTTTTCTTAAATGTTTATTTATTTATTTTGAAAGAGAGAGAGAGAGAGAGGGTGCATGAGCACATGTAGGAGAGGGGCAGAGAGAGAGGTAGAGAGAATCCTCCGCAGGCTCTGTGCTATCAGTATGGAGCCCAACATGGGGCTTGATCCCATGAACTGTGAGATTATGATTTGAACTGAAATAAAAAATCAGATGCTATGAGAAAATGAAATCTGGCCATGTGTAGCAACATGGATGGACCTTGAGGGTGTTATGCTGAGCGAAATAAGTCAGGCAGAGAAGGACAGATACCATATGTTTGCACGTATAGGAGGATTAGGAGGAACTTAACTGAGGATCATGGGGGAGAAGAAGGGGGGAAATGGTGGAGGAGAGGGAGGGAGGCAAGCCATGAGAGACTCTTGAATGCTGAGAACAAACTGAGGGCTGATGGGGGTGGGGGGGGAAGGGGGGGATGGGCATGGAGGATGGCACTTGTGGGGATGAGCACTGGGTGTTATGTGGAAACCAACTTGACAATAAACTATTTGTAAAGAAAAAAAAATCAGATGCTTAACCGAGCCATCCAGGTGTCTCTACACTCTTTTGATTACCATAGTTTTGTAGTATAGCTTGACATCCAAAATTGTGATAAAAAGTGGTTTTTAATTAAAAACTTTTATATATGCCCCTTTCATATATATCAGTGAGAATATTTCACTGGGACATCACATCACCAAATAGCTGAAGCATGTTCTGAAAACTAGTCTCTGCAGACTGAGAAATTCTCTAGGTTCTTCATTCTGACCCCAACTAACATAAAACTATTCTTTATAATCTGGTTAATAATGAGGGAAATAAAAATGATTACTTTTAGTGTCAGATCAAGACAGATGACTTGGTCTCAAACTTCTCCTAGGTCAAGAGTATAGTTTGAAAGAAATTTAGAAAGCTCTTTTAGATTAGATGTTTTGTCAAATTATTGACAGGGTTGTAGCTAGGCAGGGTAAGGAGAGAGGGTAAGAAAAGTGAAGGTGGGAGAATTTGACCTTTTGCTCTGCATTTTCTTTTTTTGAATTTTTTTTTACATTGAGAAACCACTGGTTATATAACTTATTTTTTTTTAATTAATCTTTTTCTGATTAAGTGGTATGGAAAACAATTAGAGAAAAGATGTCTGTAAAATATATGTTGATATAACCTTCTTCGTTGTGTATGCACTTAATGACAGAACTTCAAAATAGATAAAATAAAAACCGACAGAGCTCAAAAATCCACAATTGCAAATAGTGATTTTTAACAATAGTGTCCGTCTCTTAATAGTGTAAGTAAACAAAAAATCAGGAAAGATATAACAGACTTGAACAATAATATTATTGTTATGGAATCTGGTCTGGATCCCCCGGCAGAAGAACCAAGCGGCACTCGGAGCTCTTGGAAGGCAGGGGTTTACTGTACACCAGTGGACTCAGAGGAGATCATTCTCTAGAGGTCTGAGCCCAGAGCACTAGCAGAGGGGACAATTCATAGCCTGTTACTTCCGCATTCCTCATTAATCAGGGACAGGTGTCTTCTTATTAGTCCCGTTGGCCATCGTACAACAGATTTCCCCTATCATTATAACCTAACTGTCAAAGAACACTACACTCAAGAATGGCAGGATGCTTATTCTTTTTCAGCACACCTTGAATGCTTTTGAAGACATACTGTAGGCTGGGCCATAAAACAAATCTGGGCATATTAAAGAATTAAAATCATACACCGTATATTCTTTAACCACAACTGAATTAAATTAGAACTGGAAAAAAGATATCTGGAAGATTTTTCAAATACTTGGAAATTAAGCCACCCACTCCAAATAGCCCATGGGTCAAGGAAGAAGTAAAAGAGATATTAGAAAATTTCCTGTATAAGGGGCACCTGGGTGGCTCAGTCGGTTAAGCATCTGACTTCGGCTCAGGTCATGATCTTACTGTTCGTGGGTTCGAGCCCTGCATCGGGCTCTGTGCTGACAGCTCAGAGCCAGGAGCTGCTTCAGAATCTGTGTCTCCCTCTCTCTCTGCCTCTCCCTTGTTTATGCTACCTCTCTCTTTCTCTTTCAGAAATAAATAAAAACATAAAAAAAGAAAATTTTCTGTATGCATATGAAAACATATTAAATTTTGTGCAATGTATGTAAAGCAGTTCTTAGAAACTTTATATTTATAAATGCTATATTAGGAAGAAAAGGAAGGTTAAAATCAATTACTTAAGCTGCCATGTTAAGAAGTTCAAGAAGAGCAAATTAACTCCAAAAATAAACATAAAAAAGGAATTAAAGATAATGACAGAAATTTCACTTAAGTGGAAAATGAATAACCAAAAGAATCAGTAGAAACCAAAAGCTTGTTCTTTGAAAGGATCAAAACCAGATCAATTTCTAAATAGACTGGATAAAGGATAAAGGCAAAGAAGACAAGTGATCAGTATCAGGAATGAAAGAGGGACATGACTATAGATCCTACAGATATTAAAAGTATAATCAGGGGCGCCTGGGGGGCTCAGTCAGTTAAGCATCCGACTCTGGCTCAGGTCATGATCTCACTGTTGTGAGTTCGAGCCCCACATCAGTTTCTGTGTGGACAGCTAGCCCGGAGCCTGGAGCCTGTTTCAGATTCTGTGTCTCTATCTCTCTCTGCCCCTCCTCCACTCATGCGCTGTCTCTCTCTGTCTCAAAAATAAATGAACTATTAAAAATTTTTTTAAAAAAGTATAATCAGGAGGGGTGCCTGAGTGGCTCAGTTGGTTAAGTGTCCGACTGGTTCAGGTTCTGATCTCATGGTTTGTGGGTTTGATCCTCACGTTGGGCTCTGTGCTGACAGCTCAGAGCCTGGAGCTGCTTCAGAGTCTGTGTCTCCCTTTCTCTCTGACCCTCCCCCATTCATGCTCTGTCTCTCTCTGTCTCTCAAAAATAAATAAATATTAAAAAAATTCTCTTTAAGTATAATCAGGAAATAGCATAGATATGCCCAGAAATTTGATCACTTAGATGAAATGGACAAAATCCTTTAGATATTTAATACCAAAACTGACACAAGGTAAATGCTAATACATTTGGTCACGTGAGTGACACACATAGAGTACTTAGTACAATACCTTTACTTATTCTTATAAACAGCTAAAATATTCCACCACAGAGGTCTTATTACTTACATCTTTAAATAGATAAAACATTTATAAGTGTGTTCATAGCTGTATGAGTCTGCTCAGGCTGCTGTAACAAAACACCATAGACTGTGTGGCTCAAACAACAGACATTTATTTTCTCACAGTTCTGGAGGCTGGAGGTCCATGATCAAAAGTCAGCAAGCTGGATTTCCGGTGAGAGCTCCCTTCCTGGCCTGTAGACCACCGCCTACCTGTGTGTCCTTGAATTTGCTGAGAGAGCGAGTTCTGGGGTTCCTTCCTTTTTTTATAAGGACACCAACTCTGTCTGATTATGATGTCATTCAACCTAAATTTCCTCCATAAAGGCCTTATCTCCAAATACAGTCACATTGGGGGCTGGTGCTTCAACATATCAATTTTGGGGTACATGGTTCAGTCCATAACAATAGGGCATGAAGAAAAACAATATAAAGAACACTAGATATGGTCCACCGAGTTTAAGAAGGAAAGCATTACCTACCTTCATGGTGAAAACTACATCCCTTCTTGTCCCCAGTCAGAATTTTGAGTTTATCATTGTCTTGATTTTATTCATAATACTATCACATGTTTGTCTGCCTAAACAATAAAATGCTGCATTAAAATTTATGTAAACAGGGGTGCCCGGGTGGCTCAGCCAATTAAACATCTGACTCTTGATTTTGGCTCAGGTGGTGAAGTCAGGGTTTGTGAATTTGGGCCCCACGTGCGCTGACAACGTGGAGCCTGCTTGTGATTCTCTCTCTCCGCCCCCTTCTCTCCCCCCTCCCTTCTCTCCCCCTCCCACTCTCTCTCTCAAAAATAAATAAATAAGCCTAAAATATTTTATTTTATTTATTTATTTATTTTAAATGTTTTATTTGTTTTTGAGAGAGAGAGAGAGAGAGAGACGGCATGAAAAGGGGAGGGTCAGAGAGAGAGGGAGACACAGAATCCGAAGACAGGCTCCAGGCTCTGAGCTGTCAGCACAGAGCCCGACGCGGGGCTTGAACCCACGAACCGTGAGATCATGACCTGAGCCGAAGCTGGACGCTTAACCGGCTGAGCCACCCAGGTGCCCCAATAAGCCTAAAATATTTTATGTAAAGAGTACCATACTACATGTGTTTTGCTGTTATGTGAAACTGCAGTTAACTCATGTTTTTATGCTGCAGGACAATTGACCTCGATGGACTTCTTCTAGTTTCTTGCTATTAAAGACAGGGCTGCTCTGAATACCCTTACAGATATGTGTTAGTAGACAAAGACAAGAACTCATTAGGTTGGGGGTTGGCAACATTTTTCTGTTGAGGGCTAAACTGTAAATATTTTAGACTTTGAGGGTCATGTGTTATATATCGGGTTCTATTCAACTCTGTCCATATATTGTGAAAGCCGCCACAGATGATACGTAAACACATGGACCCCTCTGTATTACAATAAAATTTTACTTACAGAAACAGGATTTGGGCTGGATTTGGCCACCGTGGCATAGTTTGTTGACCCCTGGTCCTGGTCATTAATTAGCAGTGAAACTGCTGAGTCACGTTTAGTGTATATTTTTTTATCTGTTTTTTTTTTTTTTTTTTTTTTTTTTTTAGGTAGAGAGAGGGTGCATGTAGGGGAGGGGCAGAGGAAATGAGAGAAAATCTTAGGTAGGCTCCACACCCAGCATGGAGCCCCGCGCAGGGCTCAATCCCACAACCCTGGGGTCATGACCCGAGCTGAAATCAAGAGTCGGATGCTCAGCTGACTGAGCCACCGGGCGCCCTGCAAGTGTATATTTGCTTTTAACTTGACTTAATAACACCAAGTTGTTTTCCAAAGTGATAGTATCAATTTACACTGCCACCAGCGTTTTAGAAAGTTTCTGTTTATATCCTAGAGAGACTTAAAAAGATCAGATTTGTTTTCCTTTTGCTAATTTGGAGGGGGCGGGCTAACTGTGATTTAAAATGTATTTCTTAGAGCATCTTCTCCCATGTTTTCTCTTTAAATGAATTATCTGTTGAAACGATATCCCCATTTTGTATAGGGGTGTTTGTCTCATTGTCATTGATGTGAAGAGGTTATTTATATATTACATGTTCCAATTTTCTTCCGGTTGTAGTTTTGAAAATATCGTCCCTTTTGGGCTTGTCATTTTACTTTCTTAATGGCGAATTTTGAGAAATGGAAGGTGGTACTTTTGAGGTTATAAAATTTGTCAGTCATAAAAGATTGGTTTTTATTCTTTGTGTTGAAACCCTGTTTAGTCTGAAGCTAATGTTGACATATTTGGGGTTTTTTAAATTACAATATACATAGATTATCTTTGCTTCTATTTTCAAACTTCTGTGTCTTGTAGGTAACATAGAGCTGGATTTGGTTCTTTT
The DNA here is from genome assembly GCF_003009895.1 of Hyaena hyaena. NCBI lineage: Eukaryota > Metazoa > Chordata > Mammalia > Carnivora > Hyaenidae > Hyaena > Hyaena hyaena. The sequence goes on along the minus strand of NW_024081915.1, from coordinate 179,154 downwards.
TAGCCAATCTGACATTTCCCACTTTCTTGGACTATGTAGTCTGCTTTACACTGATGATGGTTACATACACATAAGGATGTATTTCTATCATCTTATTTTATGCTTTTTTTTTTTTTTTTTTGCAGAGCCATTCGGGGAGCTCTTGCAGAAAAGATCTCAGTGCTTCCGAGTTATTAAGAGAAGGCCAGTAGGACTGTAGAGGCTTGGGCTGCAGATTATTAAGCAAGAGGGAGAATCGCAAGGGAGGAGGTTTTAAAACTAGGCAGGCAACGATTTTGAGTAAGGAAGTGTTACAGGCTGAATTCTGTCCTTCCCAAAGTTCACATATTGAAGTCTTCACCGCTTGTACCTCCTAACGTGATTTGTATTTAAAGACAGAGCAATAAAGGGTAATTAAGGTATATGAGTTCATGTGGGTGGGCCCTCATCCAACATGAGCAGCATTTTTATAAGAAGAGGAGGCGCCTGGGTGGCTCAGTCAGTTAAAACTCTGACTTCGGCTCAGGTTATGATCTCACAGTTTGTAGGTTCAAACCCCACATCAGGCTCTATGTTGACAGCTTAGAGCCTAGAGCCTGCTTCGGATTCTGTATCTCCCTCTTTCTCTGCCCCTTCCCTGCTCTTAGTCTGTCTGTCTGTCTCTCAAAAATAAATAATAAAAAGAAGAAGGAGAAAGACTTATAGCAAGAGGAGATTAGGACCCAAATACACACAGGGAAGAGCAGGTGCAGAAAGACACAGGAGAAGGTGGCCATGTGCAAGCTATGGGGAGATGTCTTCACAGAACCCAGTGCTGCTGACACCTTGACCTTGGACTGCTAGCCTCCGAAATGTAAGAACATACGTTTCTGTTGTTTAAACCATCCATGGTACGGTACTTCGTAATGGCAGCTCCGACAAACTCATGCAGGGCCTTATACGTTGTGATTTACTTAAACATTTGAAAATTTTGATTACTTTCAGGGAGTTATGCCAATATTCAAGTATGTGTCAAACAAATCTTCAGGGTTTATCATGGAGAGAAACTACTGGCAGGTAGTTCAAAGTTGGCCTTTTAATTCTTGAATACTAGATACCGAATGAAAATCTTTCTCTCTGTTGCTCAGAGTGGCTGAGATTGGTAAGAAAAATATGTGTCTATGGTATTTAATTTCATAGGCCCTGGGCTGTCTGTTGAAAGCGTACTTTGTGAAGCATTCGGTAGTTAGAAAAGTTACAGGATCTTGTGTTCTATTGGGTAGCTAAGTTCAGCTGATATCTGTGGGCTGGTTTCAGTCTGCAGTATTGGCTTGCCGTCATATTTAAAAAGATATCCTTAGATCACACTTATCTTTTGGAAGAGTTGGGCTGGGTGGTCTTTCAAATTTTGTTTCTTTTCAATTTAATATAGAATGATTCTGTTGCTTCTTTTTTTTAACTTTAAATGTATGTATGTATGTACGTATGTATGTATGTGTGTATTTATTTTTGAGAGAGGCAGTGAGGGAGAGAGAGGGAGGGGCAGAGAGGAAGGGGAACAGAGGATCCCAAGCAGGCTCTATGTGTCATAGCAGTGATCCCGACGCAGGGCTCGAACTCTCAAACTGGGAGATCACGACCTGAGCCAAAGTCAGACACTCAGGTCGACTGAGCCACCCAGGCGCCCCTTCGGCTGCTTCTTAATCTGCTCTGTATACCATGCTCGACATTAAGGCTGCAGAATAGTTGAAGTTGCAAATATTTTCTCATGTAGGAAATACTAAGCTTCTTCAGATATTCAAACACAGTTAAAGATAAATGCTATTGTCTGTGTTTAGTGGTTGCAAAACTAAAATTTCCTGACATCTAATTCACTGCATTTGATGGTTAAAGTACTTGCTCCCTCTGACACGCTCTCAGCCTGCTGCTCAGGAAGACATAATTGTGCCCATAGAGGAAGATGTGTTGGAAATACTCTTAGCAGGATATACTTAAAGGAACTCGAGTTGAATAGAATTACATTAGTTAGACTGAAAACCTGATGAGAAATTTGTTGCAGGGTTCCCTAACCAGTTAGAGGTCTTGTTTGGACAAATCATGAGAATGATTTGCTATTTATCACAAAGTGTGCCTTTTATACCTGTAATTAAGCGTCCGACTTTCGCTTAGGTCATGATCTCGCGGTTCGTGGGTTCGAGCCCCGTGTCGGGCTCTGTGCTGACTGCCAGCTCAGAGCCTGGAGCCTGTTTCAGAGTCTGTGACTCCCTCTCTCTCTGACCCTCCCCTGCTCACGCTGTCTGTCTCTGTCTCCTAGAAATAAATAAAAATTAAAAAAAATATATACCTGTAATTGAATAAAATACATAGCAAGAGAGGTTTTGGATCAGAGTTTTTCAGAAGGGGATCAGCAGCTGCAAACACAATGTTAATCATCAGCTCTGACGGGAAGACAAGAAATAACAAAATATCAATGGTTTCATTTTGATATATGGTTTCCAGCTAGTTACTGAGCAAGTAGATATTCAGAGTCCAGGAGTACATGATCAAAGGGCAGTGTTAAGAGACGGTCAACAGCCTAGCTTTGGAGGGCCCAGGAGAGTGGACTTAGAAGAAAGTGCAATGTAGCCAGAAGGTCAAGATTTGCATATCTCTGGGCGCCTGGAGGGCTCCAGAGGATAAATGTCTGACTTCAGTTCAGGTCATGATCTCGCAGTCTGGAAGTTCAAACTCTACCTCTGTGCTGACAGCCCAGACCCTAGAGCCTGCTTCAGATTCTCTGTCTCACTCTCTTTCTGCCCCTTTCCCATTCACGTGTTGTCTCTCTCGTCTCTGAAAAATGAATAAACCTTAAAATAATAAAAAAATTAAAAATAATAGGTTTACGTATCTGAAAAAAAAATCATACAGTGAGAACCCAAAACAAAAGCTATCCAGCAAGAACCTTAGCAAGACTTGCGAGGAAGTTATATGAAGAAAACTACAAAATTTCATTGCAACTTAAAAGAAAATAGTGGATGAAGTGAGGATCGTGGATGACTTTCTTCTTGTATTAAAGATGTCAATGCTTTGCAAATTAATGTAAGCCTAATAGATATATTTGTGGTATATTTCTGGTGATTTCTCTTCCCTTGGTTGTGCTTTCCTGGAGATACTAAATGTTCTAAAAAGAGTGTGTATTTTTTTTTAAATCGGGAGAAGAAGTTATTAAAATTTTACTCTGTTCACAATTATAGTAAAATTACTCTGTTGGCAATCTATGGCAATCTATGGATCCATTCGGATGTCTTTACTTGAGACTGCGGGGCTAATGAATTGTGTATCTCTGGGAGTACCATACTTACACTCTATGTGAATATCAGTCTCTGGAGTTGTGCAGTCCACAGCCTGCACTGCTGTTCAGAATTACCTGACCCTGCACACTGAGTGATTCTTGTTCTTGTTTTTTCCCTGAATCCAAGGAAAGTCTTCTATTCTTTCTCTTAAAAAAAAAACAAACACTTATTTTTAATAGGTAACTTACTTAATCTGAGAGGTCACATCACTAAGTTTAGGAATTTCACCGGACTGAAAACAGGATTGTCATAAAGGTCTGAAGGTATTTTAAAAACTCTCCATTGTTTTAATGAAAAAGCAGCACACCCCATCAGGAAGTTTCTGAACCCTAGCCAGAACTCTTCATCTAGAAGGGAATTTAAGTGTTGGGATATTGGAAAGCTAGTCATTAGGTGCCCATCACTCAGCCGACTGGTAGTAGCAATAATGCCAACATTGATTACAGATTACAGAGAAAGGAAAGATTTGGGTTTTAAGAAACCCACTGAACGATTAACTTTTGTGAACAAGTATGTAATTCCTTCTTCGCAAAATCTAAATATGCAATAAAGTGCAAAATTTATATTTTTCTCTTAAGTTCTAAATAATGTGTGTTTAATGTTTCCTTCAAATAGCAACAATGAATCCACTGTCCACACTGCGTATGCCACTTAGTTTTCATGGAGGCTGCATATATGCTTCCTCTGATAGGACCAGAGTTGTAACTTAGCAAACATGTTTCCTTTCTAATTCAGTGAAGAAACAGACATAGCCCAGAAAGCATGTATTACCCAACAGTGTATTGAAGTAATGCCTTCACTATAGGATTGAATAAAATGTTGCAATAAAAAACCTGACCAAAAAAAAAAAAAAGATTAAAAATAGAGATTTTAATTTTTCAAAATTTTCTCCTGAACATTTAAGTTTGAAAACACAGATGAGATTAATTTTAAGAGGATGCTTTTATTTTGTGAACTATTTGCTAATGAAATGATTAATTTTCAAGTTAATTTTTAATTTTAATCACAGTCATTTAGGTTCATAGTTAAAAAGTCAAATAGTAACTAAAGTCTAATGGTGGAAAACAGACATTCCTTTCTAGCCTCTTCCCTGGCAGCAATAGGTTTCAAACCTAGTTTTCTCTTTTGCTGTGTATAAGGCTGAGGATTCCTTTCTCGTCTCTCCCTTAAAATAGTTGAAAACCATAATTCCTGGCTTAGTCTGTTATCAGGGTTTTGTTATCATGACTGTATCAGTTAGGGTCCATCAGAAAATTACCCAGTCGGGAAGCACCTGGGTGGCTCAACTGCTTAAGCGTCTGACTCTTGATTTTGGCTCAGGTTATGATCTCACGGTTTGTGGGTTTGAGCTCCATGTTGGGCTCTACACTGACAGCGAGGAGCCTGCCTGGGATTCTCTCCCTCTCTCTCTCTCTCTCCCTCCCTCCTTTTCCCTGCACGTGTGCTCACACATGCTCTCTCTCTCAAAAATAAATAAATAAACATTAGGGAAAAAAAAAAAAGAAAAGGGAAAGTACCGTGTGGAAGAGCAATGCACAGTTGCTCAATTCCAACACAAGTTGGAATCTTCTTAGTGCTCTATATCAAGCAAGTGATTTTTCAAATCACCTCGTTAATGGGTCAAAGTAGCACCTTACAACCAAGATCTGACATCTAAATATGCCCATCAAGTATATTGACCCTTCTTATAAGTAGGAGATGAAAGTTGCATAATTTGCTGTTTACGTTGGAAGAAATACCTTGATGTGCCCCACAACACAGAACCTTCAGAAACATCCGAATCAGAGTCTTGGAACTCTGACCCTGGAGATTTACTCACATCTTTCGGCATGCCGGTGTACCATCAAGGTACCTAGGCTTCCTGATGCTTCCGGCTCTCCAAGCCCTTTCTGCAGGATGTCACTAAGATAGTGGACCAGTCTGATGTCTTGTTTTGTAGGAACAAACTTGGGTTTCTACCTTAACACAAAGCATGAAATAGCACCGATTGGCTGTGAAGGGTGTGTTTAACGTGCTTTGTTTCCTCCTTTTTTCCAAGTCCTCAGTTTGGGGGAGGAATTATCAAATCTTTTAAATCCACATTATGCTTATTTCTTATGTAATATATCTTTCAAGTAATTCTTTTCTGTCATCTGTCTCACCTTTCACAGTCAAGTTGCAAAACCAGGCATCAATAGGGCCAACATTGCCCCTTAAGATCATCTTGAAATTTCCTTCACTCCTGTCTGTGGAAACTCCATGGTTTTATCAAGATTTATAAAAATTCAGGAGTTGGCACTCATCCAAGTGAATGGCTCTGAGTTCTCTGTCCTCTGCTGAGTTTTCAAAATTCATCTTACACTCCTGTCCCACTGTGTCCCAAACATACAACAGACCTCCTTCTCCTTCATTCTTCCGTTCTTCAAAATGTTCGGCCAGGAAGGAGTTTCAGGGAGTAGAATAGGAAAGACCGTGGTGAGTAGGTGGGGGATGGGGGTTTGTTCATTTCAGCATGGATGATTATCACATAGCGGATAACTGAAAACACAGGACTAACCTCATGTTCCTCTGAGGTCTCAGTTCATTTTTTTTTTTTTAATTTTTAAAAATTTATTTCTGAGAGAGAGAGAGACAGCGTGAGCAGGGGAGGGTCAGAGAGAGAGGGAGACACAGAATCGGAAACAGGCTCCAGGCTCTGAGCCAGCTGTCAGCACAGAGCCCAACGCGGGGCTCGAACCCACCAACCTCGAGATCATGACCTGAACCGAAGTCGGACGCTCAACCGACTGAGCCACCCAGGCGCCCCTCTGAGGCCTCAGTTCTATCAGCTCAGCTGCAGCTTCTCACCAACGTGTGCGTCTCTTTTTCTCTCCTCCCCTCTCCTGGCCCTCACACCTAAATTCCCACTCAACGATAACTAATACTACTAGCCATCATGAAGCACTAACCATGTACCTGCTACCTTATCTGGGTTGCTCTCATGACCCTGTGAAGTGGGCATAACCATTCCCATTTTGCAAGTGGGAAAATTGAGGTAGAGAAAGACTCAGAAAATCGCCCCCAACTACACAATTATAATTATTTTTACTTGCTACCCCACTACAGTTATGAAGACATTGTCATAAGCGAAACTTTCCACTTTCAGAGGAAGTCTAGTGCAAGTTGGCAAAATATGCATATTTTATCCATCCACCATGTGTACTTGGCCATGACTGCAGGTTTTACAGGTTTCGTTGCTCTGTTTCTTCCTTGGAACCGTCCTTAGGAACTTTACCTTGGTTACTTTCACTGAGCTATAAAATATTTGGGTCACTCTGTGTGTGTGTGTGTGTGTGTGTGTGTGTGTGTGTAGGGGGTGTTTGCATAAAACTTACTTTTTTAAAAGTAGCCCAAGATTCACAGCAAAATTGAGAGGAACATGCAAAGATTTCTTATATACGCTTTGCTCCACCATATAGTGGCCCCCCATTATCAACACCCACCACCGGAGTGGTACATTTCTTACAGTTGATGGACCCACATCAATACACCGTAATCACCTGAAGTCCGCAGTCTACCTTTGGGCTCACTCTTGGTGTAGTGCATTCTATGGGATTAGACAAATGTTTCATGACATGTGTCCATCATCATGTTATTCTCACGGCCCTAAAAATGCTCTGTGCTCTACCTATTCATCCCAGTTTTCCATTCCCTGGCCCCCAGCAACCACTAGTCATTTTACTGTTTCCATAGTTTTGCCTTTTCTAGAATGTCATATATTTGGAATCATACAGTATGTAGCTTTTTCATACTGTCTTCTTTCACTTGGTAATATACGTTTAAGTCCCCTCCATGGCTTTTTATGGATTGATAGCTCTGTTATCTCTCTCTCTCTCTCTCTTTTTTCAGGGAGATGGGTAATGAACAATATTTCACTGTCTGGATACACAAGTTTATCCATTCATCTACTGAAGGACATCTTGGTTGCTTCTAACTTTGGGTTGTTATGAGTAAACAGCTGTGGAGCCGTGCAGGATTTTGTGTGAACATAAGTTTTCAACTGAGTTGGGTAAATACCAAGGAGAAAGATCAGCAGATCATATGGGAAGAGTATACTTGGTTTTGGAAGAAAGCGCCAAGCTGTCTTTCAAAGTAGCTGCTCCATTTGGCGTTCCCATGGGCAGTGCATAAAAAGTCTTGTTGCCACATTCCCACACCAGCATTTGCAGCCGGCACTGTTCTGGAGTTTGGCCATTCTAACAGGAGTACGGTGGTACAGCGCTGCTGTTTTAATTTGCATCCCCCTAATTAAAACGATGTGGAACATCTCTTCATATGCTTATTTGCCACCTGTCTATCTTCTTTGGTGAGAAGAATGTCTCACCAAATGTGAGATATAACACATGTCTGTTGAGATCCTCAGCCCAGCTTTTCATCTGGTTGTTTAGTTTCTTGGTGCTTTGGGTAATTTTTTGATCAAGAGGAGAGTAAGAAACTACATCCTAAAATTCTTATGTTCCTGAGAGGATCTCTGTCTTTCCCACAGAAAAATGATACATTGGCTGAATGCAGACATGCTGTGGACATTACCTTAACAGGATCCCTTCGTTTTGGATAAAAGGTCTGATGACAATCTGAATTCAAAGTACTTTCAAATACTGCAAAACTAGTTAACAAAGAGATGGAAACATGAGTGACAAATCAGATATGAAGAATTAATCAAGGAGTTGCAACTATCTGCCAGAAGAAGGCACGCAGGTAGGAGAGAAAATATATTAGACTCATAGAAGAAAGTTTTTAGATTTGAAAAAGATCCAAGATGGAAGATTAAGCACACTAACCACATGCCAAGAAAAATTAACCGTGGAAGAGTAGAAAACAACCAGCTTGGAAACTATTTTCTCCCCAGCAGTGGGAAGAAACTGAGAGACCACACACTATTTTTATTTGGAATTACTTGATGTAGTTCCTTAGAGAGTGGTGGCAGACAGAGGACCTGGAAAGAAAGGAAGCAGACAGTGCACAGCCAATTTTATAGCTACTGAAAATTATCTACTGGGCAAAGAAAATGATGCATTAAAGAGAAAAGTAAAATGCAGTGGATCAGATACGCCACACAGGAGATTCAGCGTAAAAAGAAAGCATCCTATCTAGGCTGTTGTCCTAACTCCCACTCCACAGACCCCCGAGTCCGCAAGTGGTTAAACAAAGGATCAAACCATTAACTCCCAGCTCCCTCACCACTCATTTTTTAAAGGGAACCATCCGATCAGTGTACACGTACACACAGATCAGAGTCTAGAGGAACTCAGCCATTACTGCTCTTGGCAAATTCATGGATATGGATGGCACTGGCCATATTCCAACACGAAGAAACCAACACTAGTGATAAATCAGCATGGAGCCCTTGCAATCAGCTTGCAAAGATATGTACGAAATAAATAAGAAAAATGTACTCAGCCAACCACAGATGAAGGTTGCACTTTTTTGAAGAATAAGAAAAGATCATTTTTATACAGTAATAGTAACTTAAGAAAATTTCAGAGAACATGAATGCTGTGAAAGCATCAACGAATATGTGATAGAATAAGAAATGGAAATGGAACCGTTAGAGGTATAAAAAATTGAAGAGAGGAATAAAATTTGTTGCATTTTTTGTGGCAAATATCTTTTGCAGGGAAAGAAATGTAACAGGATAAATACAGCTGTAGCTTGACCTGTGTCCTTTCTAATCCTTCCATTCCCCGAACATAATTACACTCTAATTGGGTGTGTTTCCTTTATACATTTGCTACATACATATGTGACCATAAATAAGGGATAATACTATTTTATGCTTTTGGAATTTACACAACCATATCATACTATATAGATTACTACTGTAACTTGGTTTTTTTTAAGCTAAGTACTACCTTTAAAAAGCTTTTTCATGTTGATCTATTTTAGTCAAATTGTTGTCCAGCATTTCATTGTATAAATAAACCTCAGCTTATTCATTCTCCTACTGATAGGATTACTGATCAGTATTACTAATTACCTTTTGCTATTACAAATAGCTCTGGAATTGATATCCTTAAGCTCATGTAGATGCAGAATCTTTAAGCTCATATAGATGCAGAACTTTCTCTGGAGTAGACTCCTAAAAGAGGCTCAGAACTATGTACAACTTGGATGCGACAAAGTATTGTTAATTTTTCTCCAGATTATATTCTTATCAGAATGTAAACAGTTCTAATCTCCTCCCAGCCTTGCCAAATACTTGACAATTTACAGCATAAAATGGTAACTCAGAGTGACTTTAATTTGCAATCCCTGATTGCTATGTGGTTGAGGATCTTTTAGAAGTTTCATAGCCCATCATGAGTCTGCTGATGTGAACTGAATTGCCCATTCATATATTCTAAGATTGGGTTAATTGGTTTATTCTTTATGTATTGTGGATTCAATCCCTTGGGGGCTAAATGTATTGCAAATATTTTCTTAAAAAGAATGGCTTTTCTTTCAATGTATACACTGGTTTATTTTGTTAGAAGTTTAAAATTGTAAAATGCATCCATTTTACCATTTAGGATTTGTGGTTTTGTGTCTAAAGGCACTGTTTTTTCCCTGATGTAATAAAATAATCTTGTGCATCTTTCTTCTAAAAGTTTAAACTTTTCTCCGTTCATATTTAGGTCTAAGAACTTTTTTGGAAACAAAATCACAAATAGTTGTGGAATTTCATCAAATGCCATTTCTATACCTGTTGAGATGTTCAAATGGTTTTTCTGTCAATCTGTCTATATAAGTCAACACATTAATAGTTTTCCCAATTTGTTGGGAATGCAAACCTGCTTTGCATTTCACAAAAGTCCCCACTATGATATTTTATGATCACTATACTTTAATACCATAAAAGAAGAGATAAGCCCCAAGTAATTTTTTCCCAAATATCAACTCAAGTAAATGAGACAATCTGGAGGGAGATTTTGAAGTAAAGAAGCTGTCCTTACAAAAGTTATCTTGTAAACAAAATAAATAAGTGACTTTCAAATTAACTGTGCAGTACAATGCAAAATCACCTCATATTTCTCTAATGCATTGATGCATTTGGTTCCTAACATATTATTAGAACTTTGTTACTTTGGCTAAGTGAGACTGACTCTACCGTTTTCCATTTACTTACTTATTTATTTATATTTATTTGAATCCAAGTTAGTTAACATATAGTAGTCTTGGTTTCATCAGTAGAACCCAGTGATTCATCTCAACACCCAGTGCTCATCCCAACAAGCGCCCTCCTTAATGCCCATCGCCCCATCTAGCCCCTCCCCCTGGACCCACCTCCCCTCTATTCACCTTTAGTTTGTTCTCTGTATGTAAGAGTCTCATGATTTGTTTTCCTCTCTGTTTTCATGTTATTTTTCCTTCCTCTCCCTTTTGCTCATCTGTTTTGATTCTTAAATCTCACATATGAGTGAAGTTGTATGATATTTGTCTTTCGCTGACTGACTTATTTCGCTTAGCATAGTACACTCTAGGCCCATCCATGTAGTTGCAAGTGGCAAGATTTTATTCTTTTTGATCTTTGAGCAGTATTCCACTGTATATCACATCATCTTTATTCATTCATTAGTCGATGGACATTGGGCTTTTCCCATAATTTGACTATTATTGATAACACTGGTATAAACATTAGGGTGCACGTGCTCCCTCAAATCAACATTTTTGTATCTTATGAATAAATACCTAGTAGTGCAATTGCTGGGTTGTAGGTAGGGTAGATCTATTTTTAATTTTTTGAGGAACCTCCATACTGTTTTCCAGAGCAGCTGCACCAGTTTGCATTCCCACTAGCAGTGCAAAAGGGTTCTCCTTTTTTCCGTGTCCTCAGAATGCAGAAAATGCCCGAGTTGTTCATTTTAGCCATTCAGACCAGTGTGAGGTGGTATCTCATTGTGGTTTTGATTTCTGAAATGCAACAATGATTTTATACCCTTTGACTTAGCTGAATTCATGTAGCAGTTCTACCAGGTTTTTCTGGTGGAGTCATTCGAGTTTTCCACGTAGGGTATCATGTCATCTCCAAAGAGTGAGAGGCTGACTTCCTCCTTGCCAATTTGCATGCCGTTCATTCTGTTTTGTTGTCTGCTTGCTGAGGCCAGGACTTCCGGTACTATGTTGAACAGCAGTGACGAGAGTGGACATTCACTTCGTGTTCCTGACCTTAGGCAAAGCTGGCTAAAGGGTGTTTGGAAACCCTGTGATAGTTTTGCAACTTTTTTGTGAGTCTGAAATTACTTTAGATACAAAGTGTGAAACAAAAACCCAAACTCCAAGTATTGGATTTTGTTGCTGCTCCCTAACGTCCATGGTTACCCTTATAATTTCCTTCCTTTTACTTTCTTGGTTTACTCTCTTTTTCCTTTTGGTTTTGTTTTTGGGTCTTTTTGCTTTTTTGTTTTTTAACTTCTTCCGTTGGATGCTTAGCTTATGATTTTTAATTCTGTGTCATGTCCTGCAAATATCTTTGTGTTTGTCATGGGTTTCTGCATAAAACATGTTCCCCAAAGTTGGTAGTTTAAGACAACAAACAGCCAGAAGAGACTCTTAAATACGGGGAACAAACTGAGGGCTGCTGGAGGGGAGGCGGGTGGAGGGGTGGGCTAAATGGGGGATGGGCATTAGGGAGGCCACTTGTTGGAATGAGCACTGGCTGTTCTGTGTAAGAAGATGAGTCACTGGGTTCTACTCCTGAAGCCAAGCCTACACTGTAGGTTCTTACCTGGATTTAAATTTAAAAAGAAAAAAACCAAAAGACAATGAACACTCAGTAACAACTTCTGCGTGTCAGGAATCTGGGCTCTGCGTAGCTGCTTCCTCAAGCTTTGTGCCTTTCCGGAAGCTCCTGTGAAGGTGCCCCTGGGGCTGCAGCCAACTCAAGGCTTGAGTGGGGAAGGATCTACTTCCAAGCCCCTCCCCCCACATCCCTGCCCCGGGTCGTTAGCAGATTTTAGATCTTCATTTGTTGTTGCACTCAAGGCTTCAGTTCCTTGCTGGCTCTGGGCTGGAGGCTGCCCCAACTCCTTACTGCACGGGCCTCTCCATGAGGCAGCTTCAAGAGTGAGCAAGGGAGAGGCCAGGGCACAGCAAGATAGACGTAACTGTCTCCCACACCTTGTTCTCAGCGCCACCCTCTCGTGGTGCCGTATTCTCTTCATGGAAAACAAGCCATTAGGTCCAGCTCACGCCACCTGGAGGGCATTACACGAGGACCCAAACACCAGGCCATGGAATTAAGAGGAACCATTTTAGAAGCTGCTCGCCACAGTATTCAAGGCTATCCTTTCTGCACTCGAATTACATGTCATACATTGATATCACTGTGAATGATCCCAGTGTGAAGTCTAAATATTTCATGATTTCCAATATAATTGTATCTTTGATCCATAAATTGTTTTGTAAAAAACTTTTGTATCTATATATATATATTTCTACCATCAAATGTTTTGCTTTATCCTTACAGTGATGTTCCTTTCATATTTTTTTCCTTTCTTGCCATTTCTATTAAATGGAATATACTTTATTTATTTACTTGTATTCCTCTATTGGCTAAGAAGTCATGGTAGTATTTATCAAAGGGACTGCCCATAAAAGTTTAACATGCGTACCTGCTATCTAGAGATGATCCATATTTATAGCTTTCTTCTGAATAATAAAAGCCCTTTCAATATTTTAACCCCAATCTCCATTCCTCCCATTTTATAAATTACTGTTATTTAGTAATCCATTTCCACCTTATTTTAATCTCTCATCCACCATTAATGATATTTCACTCTCCCCCCACCTCCAGACTTTACTCATTTAGATTCATCCACATGTTTACCAGTTTTGTTTTAGTTTACATTGTTTCTTCAATTGTGGTCGTTGGTCGTTTTAGGGGCTTTTCAGGGCGTTTGCCGTTGTTTCTTGAATCCTTCCATCTGGGTTCAGTTTTCTTCTTCCGGAAGTTTCTTTTAGTAGCTCTTCCAGAATAGTTCTCATATGTTGGAATTCTTTTGCTCCTGTTCCTTGCTTCCTTCCTCTCTCTCTCTCTCTTTCACTCTCCCTCTCTTTTTTTCTTTTTTAAGTAGGCTTTATGCCCAGCATGGATCCCCATGCAGGGTTCAAATCCACGACCCTGAGATCAAGACCTGAGCTGCGATCAAGAGCCAGATGCTTAACTGACCGAGTCACCCACGTGCTCCTTCGCTCCCGTTTCTTACACTCTTGTTTAATTGCCATTTCTTGTATCTGAGCTCACGCTCTCCTTTGCCTGCACTTACACCCTGCTCTTTAGCCTATCTATCAAGTCTTGAGTACAGTGAAAATTTTCACCATCAGAAGATCTATCTGACTCCACGACCTTCTTCTTTTCCGCTGGTTTTCTTCTTTCTTTAAGATTCAGTACCTTCTTTCATTTGTTTAATTATTACAGTCTTACTCATTTCATCATTTTTTAATCTAAAGAGTGTGAGGTGTTTATTCTCCTCCTTGTTCTTTCTGATTTTTCCCCTCAGCGGATTGTTTTCTCATATATTTTTATTTTTTTAATTAGAAGCTTATGTTTAATGGTCCTCCCCCCTCCTCCCCCCCCATGGGTATTCTATGTGGAAAAAAATGATGATAGTATCCTCCAGAACAGTTTTGCATTTGCTTCTTCTGGGTACCTTAGGTTAAGTCACAAAGCCTTGGATGAATTTTCAATTTAATATAATGTAAAGGAACAGAAACAGTAAATTCACACTTCAACTAGTTCTAATAGCTAAGACTAGCTTTGGGTTTCAACAAATTGGAAAGATGAGCTTCATAAAGAGACTTGATTCCATTTCATATCTATCATTACCCAGAGGCCTCAACACCTGTCTTTACGAAGCAATAAAATCCCAGCCCCTCTTCATTACCAGATATAAAAGCTCAGTCTTTTTTATTTGTTTTTTTGTTTGTTTGTTTGCTGAGAGAGAGCCAGAGCTCGAGCAAGGGAGAGGCAGAGAGACAGAGGAAGACACAGAAGCCGAAACAGGTTCCAGGCTCCAAGCCGTTAGCAAAGAGACCAATTGGGGTTTGAACTTGTGAAATGTCAGATCAAGATCTGAACCAAAGTCAGACGCTTAACTGACTGAGCCACCCAGTTGCCCCCAAAGCTCAGTCCTTTAGAACAAATGAGCAAAGGGGTGAAGAAAAGAGAGAGGAAAGCCAAGAAACAGACTCTTAATTATAGAGAACAAATTAATGATTATCAGAGGGGAGGGGGTTTGGGGGAAGGGTGAAATAGAGGATAGGGATTAAGGTGAGCACCTGGGGTTGTATGGAAGTGTTGAATCACTACACTCTACTGAAGCTAATATTACACTGTAGGTTACCTAACTGGAATTTAAATAAAAACTTAAGGGGGAAAAAAAAAGCTCATTCCTGGGATTTTCATGTCAACTTGAGTGCTCGCTGTATTGGTTTTCCACTTTCTTTCATTTCAGTTTCTCAAACGTTTCCCTTCCTTCTGATCAGACCAGTTCTGCCTCTAAACATGTATTGTTATATGATATTGTAACATGTCATTGTATAGTGTGAAGTGGGCCCAGCAGTCAGAATTTCCTGTCTGACGAAAGACGCACAAGTTCGGTGGGACTAGTGTGTCCCCTTGTGGGAGACGTCGTGTCCAAATGCAACCTCTCACCTGGAAGGTTTCACCCTCAAGTTTTTCAGGGACTCACACCGAAACACAGAGTATTTGGCGCCAAAGCAGCTTGCTTATCCTTAAATCCTACACGACTACTCATTCTTACATGAATAGTAGCCATGACAACAGGAAGGGGTCTCTCTCCCTTGTCCACCTGGGTCTCACCCAACCATGCAGAAAATCATGGAAGGAAAAAGACTAATAGATTTAAGTGATAATATAATACGTGCTAAATATGTATTTCAGAGAGAGAAGGCTTAAATGATACATAATCGGTAATAAATGGAACAAAAAATACTTAGAGATGAATCAATGTAAACCTCTCACAAATGAAAGATAAATGAAAGACTTATCTTGTTTTTGAAAAATAAATAAATATATAGGTAGGTAGATAGATAGAAAATGACCAAGAATAAGTTTCATTTTATGAACGATTTTACTTATGCTCTAGGATAAAATATGCACATAATTATGTGAACATTATTTTGAACCAAAATATTTATCATAAGAGCAAACAAGAGATAGAGTCATCAAATAAGTCACAACAAATCTCTAATCTTAAATTTTGAATTAGAAATAACAGTGTGAACTGATGATTTTTCTCCCCTAAAATTTTCTTTCCTAGTCCTGACCTCTGAAACAGTGTATAGTCAGTGCTTCTAACTACCATTCGTCTCTAAACAGAATCTACAGTTGGTGTAGGAAATGTACAGGAATATTCTGGAACATCTTGGCCCAAAAAAAGAGCTACCAAAGGCTAACGGATTGTGTCAAAAGTACACACAGCCAGCTTGCTGGGCTCCCACGGCAAAAGATGTGACAATTTGAGCATCAATGAGAATAATGATTGCAATTGTTTAAAACTCACTAAAAATATAAAATTCTGTGAGTTATTAGTGATATTAAAAAAAGAATAAAGAAAGAAATAACGTATAACTCATTGCACAATATCGGAGGTTACTAGGGCACAAAATCATCTTGAGAATTTGTAACAAAAGGATCAGAACAGGAATTTATCCTGCCTGTGCAGTATGAACTGAGTTTCAGGGGAATCAAATATCTTCAGTGGACGAGGGCATGTTTTTGTCTGCACAGAAACTGCTAATAAGTGCAGAAGGAATTACAGAATTAGAAAAATCACCATTTTACAGCATCTACAGAATAAAACTTCAGATAAAGGTCATTGATAGGCTGTAAAAGTGCTAGATGAAGGATTGATGGAAACTTTTAAAATGAAGGCAATGGTATTGGCACCTGAACCCTGAACCTAAGTATCTCTTAAAAGTGAAACAACCAGGGGCGCCTGGGTGACTCAGTCAGTGAAGTGTCTGATTTTGGCTCGGGTCACGATCTCACGGTTTGTGAGTTTGAGCCCCGTGTTGAGCTCCGTGTTGACAGTGTGGACCCTGTTGGGATTCTCCCTGTCTCTACCCCTCCCCAACTTTTCTCTCTCAAAATAAGTATACAAAAAAGGCTCAAAGTGCCTTCCAATAAGATGCACTGTGAAACTATAGCACCATCCACAATGAAATCTAAACCTGAATCTAAGTCTCTCCAGATCCAACTCCCAGGCTATGGGAAGTATAGGAGAAACAAGTCAAAGAAAGAATGTTTTATGACAGCCATTTGATGAGACGCTTAGAGATATGAGAAAAATGCAAATAATGAACCTTATTTGAATCTTAATTCAACCAAACTAGCAGTGAAAAGACATTTTTGGACAATGCATCAATTTTGAGAGTGAGAATATGGGCTAAGTATTATAATATTGAATATTAGATGATGTTAAAATTATTAAATAATTAATAGCATTAAGTAGGAATATACTTAATTTTTATAATGTAAGGAAACGTCCTATATTTTTTTAAATTGACACAGAAATATGTATGGGTTAAAGAGCATGACATCTGGGATTTCCTTCAGAATACTGTCACCAGGAAAGCAGAGAGGGTGTGACAAAACCAGTCTGGGAATGTGGACGGTTGTTGAGGCTGGATGGTAGTTGTAGAGGATTCTTGTAATTTTTTGTGTATTCTGAAATTTTTCCTAATTAAAGTAATGAAAGAGAATGATTTGTCTCTTCTCAAAGCACCAAAATTGAAGCATAAAAACGAAGAGTTTTCAAGTAGTTATGCTAATGAAGCTGGTCACCTACAATTTTTTTTCCTTCTGATACGTTAAACAGCAGGAAATCACAGCGAAATGTCTATTAGGCTGCAGAAAACGTAATATAACCCACGAAGACTTTACCCAACCAGGTATTTATTTACAATTAGGGCAACGGAGAAAAAGCTTTTAAATACACACCGGTTCAGGATTGTTAATAGCTTCAAAATCCTATTTGGAAAAATACTCTAGTCTACTTCAAGATGAATCACGGTCAGGAATCTGAGTGGGGCTCTGTGTTATGGAAGAACAGACACGCATAAATCCAGTTCTAAATCATGAGATTCCTCTAAAAAATGTGCTCATTATTTTCATAAAACATGATGCAGTTTTGAAAAGTAATGATAGAACAGCCCAATATTCTTTAATACTCCCTTGTCTACTGTCCTCTATAGTTTTTATCATAGTTAGTAATTTAGACATTTATTTATAAGTTTATTTCATTCCGGTCTGATTCTAATCATGAGTCTGTAAACTGATTAAGAGCAGGGACCACTCTTAAAAATGTGTATAACTTTCATCACAGGGGTGCCCAGCATCTCGTGTAATGCCTCCCACATAAAGGGATTTAGGAATTTTTGAAAAAACAATTATAAAATAATTTGCAATTATTCATTAAGGCAAAATCCACGAAGATGACTATAATATGTTAGAATTGGGGATGTTGTATCTTTTTCTTATTTATTTATTTTTAAAATTTTTATTTAATTTGCCTTGAATTTAGAGAGAGAGAGCACACACCAGTGGGGGAGATGCGCAGAGGGAAAGAGAGAGAGAATCCCAAGCAGGCTCCACACAGAGAGAGCAGAGCCCCACATGGGGCTTGATCTCATGAACCACGAGATCATGACCTGAGCGAGACTCAAGAGTCAGCTGCTCAACTGACTGAGGCACTAGGTGCCCCAATTTTAACCTTTTAAAATATCCAAACAGTTTCATAAAGTGGTTGTTCCGTTTTTGTTTTTGTTTTTGTTTTTTGCCTTCCAGTGCCTCCAATCTTTGCCCTTATTCGGGATGGTCAGCTTATTTGGCGTGAGCCCTTCTAATTAGGGGTGTGGTACTATCTCCTTGCGGCTTCGGCTGACAGCATTCTCGTGTAGATCCCACCATCGCTGGCTCCGTAGCGTCCCCACCAACGGCATCCGTAAATGTGAATTCATCACTGACGTGACGTGTGAGACAGAACAATCACCTCTGCAGTGTTCTCGCAGTGCAAGCGAGTGTGTTTCTCATTCCTGTTTAGATTTAGGCCCCTAAAGTTCTTCATATGCCGCCATAAACACGGTTACCTAGGTTCTTCTCTGTACCAAGGTGATCACCTATTTTTTATGTTGTTTTATGACTTATAAATGTTTTTTCTCATTTAGGCACAGTGTTTCCAAAACTCAGCACTGTCACTTGGCCTGCAAGTCATATGCACTATATTCTGCAGGAGGAAAGAGGAAGGAAAGTGGAAGAGGGAATTGCAGTGTGTAAGGATGTCCTGTTATTCCGGGCACTGTGACACGCACTTATGAATGTTCTCTCTCTCTCTCTCTCTCTCTTTTTTAAAGATTTTATTGCCTTTTTTTTTTTTTTTAAGTAATCCCTACATCTAACATGGGGATTGAACTCACAACCCTGAGATCAAGAGACACATGCTCTTCTGGGGCACCTGAGTGGCTCAGTCAGTCACGCAGCCAACTCTTGGCTTTGGCTCAGGTCACGATCTCATGGTTTGTGGGTTCCAGCCCCCTCTTGGGCTCTGCACTGACGGTGTGGAGCTTTCTTGGGAGTCTCTCTCTCTGCCCCTCCCCCCTCAAGCTCTCTCTCTCAAAAGAGATGAATAAACATTAAAAAGAGTCACAAGCTCTTCTAACTGAGCCACCCAGGCACCCCAAATGTTCTCTTCTGAAGCTCCATACAGCCATCAGGTGAGCTGAGGTCAGCCTGTCCTTTGACACGTAGATAAAATTGATGCAAGCCTCCCTCATCACGCATCCCTCCCGGATTCACGAAATAGCTGTGAATTCTCAGGGGGTGTTGTAGTAGACTCTTTTTTTTTTTTTTTTTTTTGCCCCTCTTTCTACCCACATGAATTCTCCTTTATCTACAGCTCCTGATTGCTGTTTGTAGATTCACTCGTATTCAGGGTTCCTGCTGACTCAGTCTCCAGAAGGATCACCACAGCGGGTCATACGGCCCAGGCTAAGCCATTCAGTGTGTTCTGCCCCCTTGGCCACAGAGGTTGAGGCCTGGGTGTGTCACCTAGTCTGGTCTAATCAGAGAGAATCTCCAGCTTTTGTGTGCATATTTGAAAGAAAGGATCTCTCTCCTGCTCTAGAGGATATCGTTTGTGGTGTGGTGTTAGGGCTGGGGCTGTTAGAGCCACTTGCTATCCTGAGGGAAGCCAGTTTGAGCCAAACCAATACTCAGATTGAAACAGTCAAGAGACTCGAGGAGAGATGAAGCTCTATTTGCACCATAAACCAAGATCAAGCCGGACCTGAAGCCTACCCACTTCTGTACCTCTTAGTCAATTTGTGACTCAGAAAATTCCCTTTGCTGTTCAAGAAAATCACAGTCTGGTGTTGCATTTCTTCCAAAATAACAGAGAGTAGTTTACATTCTGTCACTAATTCGGGCTCTTCCTGAACCCACTCCAGCTCATTTCCCATAGTTTTTGTGTCTGCTGGTTGCTATGGACTCAGATACGGAATTAAGCTCTTCCTTCTCCTGAAAAAAGTTCTCTCACAGAAGAGTTTGTGTGCACAGCAGACTTTGTAGCAGGTTTGGGATTCAGAGTACACACAACGCAGGGGAAAACGAGAGTGGCAACAGCATATGCAAAAAATATTGACTGTCAGCTGTTGCTGTTTGTAAGAGTCTGTCTGGGTCACCTCAGGGATATGGTGGGCATTTGTAGCCTTCTCCCATGCTCTCAGGCTCCTTGACCTTCCTCGGTGTTCTTCCTGACCTATAATCTAGTTTTCTTTAGCTATGTCTTTGTTACCTTGTCTTCTTCTACCTTGCCCTTACATATTGCTGGCTAAGCAGTTCATCAGATATTTTCCTGAAGAAATAAAATTCCCTCCTCCCAAAAGGATATCCCTTTTAGGATTTAGAATCGTGTGACTGTATTATTATGCCATTATATACATTAAGTTCTGTTTCATAAGTTTTTTTGTTTTTGGTCTAGTACAGTGACCATAATTTTATAATCAAATGGATGCTTAAGAATCATAGATTATAGAGTCCCCTGGGTGGCTCAGTCAGTTAAGCATCTGGCTTTGGCTCAGCCATGATCTCATGGTTTGTGAGTTTAAGCCCCTTGTTGGGCTCTGTGCTGACAGCTCAGAGCCTGGAGCCTGCTTCTGATCCTGTGTCTCCCTCTCCTTCGCCCCTCCCCTGCTCATCCTCTCTCTCTCTCTTTCAAAAAAATAAATAAACATTACAAAAATCATAGATTGTCTTTTAATGTTCTATATGGACTTGTCTATTTGACTTGGGATTCAGCAGATTCAAAATGTTACAACTGGAAAAGATATTACAGATCCAACACTGGGGCGCCTGGGTGGCTCGTTTGGTTAAGCGTCCGACCTTGGCTCAGGTCATGATCTCATGGTTTGTGAGTTCAAGCCCCGTGTCGGGCTTTGTGTGGGCAGTGCAGAGCCTGCTTCGGATTCTCTCTCTCCCTCTCTCTCTGTCTCTCCCTCACATGGCCCCCTCTCAAAATAAATAAATCAACTTAAAACAACAGCCCCATGCCTTTGTTGAGGCATGGTGTCATAGAGGCAGTAGTGGTAGAGATAGGAGAGGAACCAGAGGGTTTGTCTCCTTTGGGGTCTACTGTCAGGGCATGTGACAGTCACCAGGGACACAACTGAATTACTGCACACAGGTATGATACTGATCACACATCCGATTTGGTATAAAGACTCTAATTTAGTGATTTGTACAAGTCTCATCCAGGAGATATTGCATATCTCCATTATCCATATATAAAATTATTGTGGGTGGATTCATCTCTAAGAAACTTTGCATTTATAATAGTTAAAACACTGCAATCAGTGTCCTTGTTTCTAAAAAAAAGTCTGTCTTCTAGGGCCGATGTGAGGATGAAATGTGTTTCTATGTGTATGTATATATGTGTGTGTGTGTGTGTGTGTGTAAACACACACACACACACGAAGTACTTAAGATAGTATGTGGCATGCAGTGAATACTCTAGTAGGTCTGTAATTCTCACACTTTTGGGTCTCAGGACCTGTTGACACTATTATAAAATTATTTATTTATTTAATTTATTTAGAAATATTTATTTATTTGTAAATGCATTTGTGTTGTGGGTTAAATTTATCAACATCGACTGTACTAGGAATTAAAACCAAGAAAAAATATTTAAAAAATATTTATGAGGCTATTTAAAGTAGTTACATAGTAACATAATGTTTAAATGAAAAATATCCATATTCCGCCCCCCACCAAACCAAAAAATTAGTGAGAGAAGGCTGATACGGTCTTACAATTGGGCAGATCTTGGAAGTGGCTGGTTTACTAGAAGACGCTTCTGTGTTCAATCTGCTAGGAAGTCACACGTCAGGAAGTTTGGGGAAGGTCTGTGGTACTTGCTTCAGAAACTGAGAGCGGAAAAAGGAAAACCTCACTTTAGGACTAATTTCAACAATTTCCGACCTCACGGGCCTCCTCAAGGGTCTGGGGGACCCTCAGGAGGCATCACGTGTACCTCCACCGTGAGAACCACTCCTAGATTTACCGCTATTATTGTAATGATTGCTGGGAAGGAGGACAAAGGACGACAGAGAAAACCAGGATAGAAATGCATTTTCCGGAGTCAGAGCTGGGGGTGTGAGGTTCTCTTAATGAACCTGGTCCCACGCGGACCTTCATTTAGGAACGCCGGTCTTTGAAAGCGCGGATCACATTTAGGTCGAAGTGCTATCAACCTATTGATACGAAGGATAAAAGGACAGTGGTAATCAGCTTTCTCAGCCATGTGAAGCCACAGGCATGAAATAAAGAGGAAAAAGTCTCCCCCTCGTACTGTAAGGAGACAGTGCCAGTGTGTGCCAGTGTGCGCCACCGTGCAGCATTTTCACGAGAAGCATTTGGGCTCAGGCGCCAAAACTGCGATCGTACAGTGAAACCCAGGAGCATTTCAAAGCCTTTTTCCAAGGATGTTCAGGCAGAAGAAATACATTCCGGCAGGGCAAAATGCATCGCCGTAACCAAAGCGTTTCATCAAAGGGACAAATGGAAATTAAGGGACAATTGGCTACTGGTGTCGGCTTTTTCTGTTTTCATCCAGGATACAGTCTCCTGGAAGAAGAGACGGAGAAGGCCGAGGTCTAATATCGCATTAGTACCGTCCACAAGGGCATCCTTGCCCAGAGTCCACAGGCTCTTGGACTTTCAGCTGGTCACTTGAAAGGAAAAATCTTGTATCGCCTCCCAGGGGAGAAAGAACACTCCTGATGCACGCCGTAGACAAAAATCAAATAACACACCCTCGCGGCCAACGGCGTCTGGCTCAGCGCTGCGGAGTCCCTCCCACACCTGTAGTCCTGGGCCTCTGAGTGCTGGGGTTTCTCCCTCCTACTGTTCCCTTTGAAAAAGAATCATTCTGCTTTGAGTCCTTATCCGGTGCTCAATTTCTCTGGAAATAGGAAAGTAACAACAACAGAAGATCCCAGGGTACAGATTAGTTATAAGTGTTCAAGAGCCTGTGGAAGTCAAATCTGTCTAATGTTGCTCAAGGAAACGGATGGCGGTTGAAAAGTCCATTCCGGAGAAACGATCTACAAAACTTGAAAGGAGAGGCAAAAATGTGGTATCGAGGGGGGCTGCAAAGAGAGAAAGCGGCGGAACATTCTGGAAACTGATGGCACCAAGTGAAATTCTAGAAAAAAATGGGTCTTGAAGAAAGAGGGCAGGAGATATGTCAAACAGGAGCAAACTGAAGACTGTCGGGGGGGGTGGGGGGGTCCCAAGAAGTCTCAACTGTATTCTACACCCCCTGGACTGCCTCCCGTACACCTGTTACCTGGTTTCTACACCAGCTTTGGAACCACACAGCAGCGGCACAGTGGATAGGCTCTAAAGAGTGTTCCGCCACGATTCTTATTTTAGGAAGAAGGCTGGACTCATGAGGAGCTGTATGAAGAATGCGGGGAAGGGCGACATCTGGGATAAACATAAACAAACCAGCTGGAGGAAACGTGAGATTAATCTTCTACAGACCAGCAAGCAGAAGAATGAAAAGCAAAGAGTAGTAGAGAGATGAGTAACTAAAACTGGAGCGAAGGAACAAACAACGCGCGTGAGAAAAGAGTAGATCTCCACAGAGGCAAAGAGCAGGCGTGTAGACGTGAAGTCACCTCACACATGTTGGGATAGCAGGAGCGGAAATGGACGGAGTCTAATAGGGAGGACTCGTCTTGGTGACTTTTGTTGAACCTTTTCTTCTTCAAAAAAATTTTTCTTAATGTTTTATTTATTTCTGAGAGAGAAAGAGGGACAGTGTGGGCAGGGGAGGGGCAGAGAGAGAGGGAGTCACAGACTCTGAAACAGGCTCCAGGCTCTGAGCTGTCAGCACAGAGCCCGACGCGGGGCTCGAACCCACGAACTGTGAGATCATGACCTGAGCCGAAGTCGGACGCTTAACCGACTGAGCCACCCAGGCGCCCCTGAACCTTTTATTCTTTCGGTTCTTGCATTCCAGTGGCACTCAGCGGCATGGTCTCTTCTCACCTTAAACATTGCCAAGGATTTCTGGAATAACAGACGTGATCTACTCCTCACTTTCTCTTGGTCGTCTGTGTAGCATTGATCTCTCAGTGTCCTTTGTGGTTCGAGAGGAAGAAATTAGGGGCATCTGGGGAACATGGGTGGCTCAGTCAGTTAAGCACCTGACTCTTGATTTTGGCTCAGAACATGATCTCATGGTTTGTGAGGTCAAGCCCCATGTCGGGCCTGTGCTGGTGGCATGGACCCCGCTTGGGATTCTCTCCCTCTCTCTCTCTTTCTTCCTGCTCTCACTCTCTCTTTCACTCAAAAGAAGTAAATAAAAAAACTAAAAAAAAAAAAGAAATTAAGGGCATCCTGTCCTGAGAGACTGGAGACTTGGTCGGATTTACGGTGACCTTTGCTTATCATTTTTAAAAAATTTTTCTAAGTGTTTATTCATTTTTGAGAGAGAGAGAGAGAGAGAGAGAGCAAGAGCAGGAAGGGACAGAGAGAGAGGGAGGCACAGAATCTGAAGCGGCTCCTGGCTCCGAGCTGTCAGCACAGAGCTCAATGCGGGGCTTGAACCCCCGAACTGTGAGATCATGACCTGAGCCGACGTTGGATGCTTAACTGATGAGCCCCCCAGGCGCCTCCTATTGCTTCTTATCTTCAAGCGCATCAGCTGTTGAGAATGGGCATGTGTGTCTAAGCTGGGAAGCAAGGAGAGAGCCTTGACGGGTTGGGGAAAGCACCATCTGATGGAAACTTGGTGATGGAGAGGGTGGATATTTCACTTAACGAAGTTTCCTTCCCAGATTCTATGATGGAAGTGGGAGTAACAATTAGTAGAAACACCTCCTGCCCTTCTTCATTTGTTTTTCACCGCTCCGACCCTAAAAGGGGCCACGCCCACACTGGCGGGGGGCCAGGCGTTTTGCTGCGGCGGTTTCCCGGGCCCTAAATAGCAGGTGCCCCTTGCTCCTCTCCCCGCCAGAAGCCTTCCACCCGTCTTCAGGGGAGCCTTCCTCAGTTCCCAGAATTCATCTTTCCTGCCCCTCTAGAGTCCTCCCATGTGGGAGCATAACTAATATTTCCTGGGTAACCTAAAAGTGTAACTCAATTTACGGACGGTACCTTTGAGGAGTTATGAGACACCCGGGGCACAGAGAAATTGCCAGTTTCCTGAGGCCACACCCCGTCAGAGGTAAGGGATAGAGTAGATTCTAACCCAAGCCTCTATATCATGGTACCTAAAAACGTAAGCATCTTCCAGCAGAGAAAATCCAACAATCCCCTCAGGTAAACCTTTTATGCATTTGGTTTATTTTTTTTAAAATGTTTTATTTATTTCTAGGAAGAGAGAGACAGCGTGAGCAGGGGAGGGTCAGAGAGAGAGGGAGTCACGGACTGAAACAGGCTCCAGGCTCCGAGCCGGCAGTCAGCACAGAGCCCGACGCGGGGCTCGAACTCACAGGACTGCGAGGTCATGACCTGAGGTGAAGCCGGACGCTTCACCGACTGAGCCACCCAGGCGCCCCAAAGACACTTTTGCGTCTTCACATCCTACTTGCCATCGCCATGTTAGGCCTAGAAGCCAGTCCTTGGGTTTTATACGGGCAGGGGCTTAGGGTCCCCACCAAACTTCCATCCCAGAGGAGAGGGCAGCGGAAGGCTTCGTGATGAGGACTGGCTCCCGGGAGAAGGGGGTCTGGTCATCGGTTTTACCTCGGTTTCCTGGTAGGAAGACTTTAGTCAACCGGAAACCCCCAGAAGCACCAACTCACTTCAAAGCAGTCTAACGCGAGGGTCAAGAACCTTGATTTTCCCCTCGCGTGAACCTTCCGCGCTCTGCTGCGGTCACGGGCAACGTCTCCTGAGGCTCCTACATGTTTCATCTGAAAAGCGGGGAGGGGGCATCGCCGTTCTCACCCTGAGGGTTGTAGTGAAAATGTCTCAGACGAGAATTACGATCCCTACTGCCCTTCCTCCAGCTGATCTTCCTCCTCGTTCAGGAAGCGGCATCACTAAATATCCGCTTTAGGCAAATCGGAAGGACCCCTCTGTCTGTTTTCAAGCCGCACCGCCCGCCCACCAGGTTCACCCCTGACCTCGAGCCGCCCAGGGCCCCGCACCACCAGCACAGCACCCTATGGCCGAACGCGCCGCCGAATCTCCGTCCGTGACTCCCCCTAACTTTCCCCAGTTTAGCCAGAAACATCTTTCAAAACGTGGGGGTGAGACCACACGGCCCGCGGCGCCCCCGCCGGGGTGAAGGCCGCGGCCTGCGCCTGCGCCTGCGCCTTGCGGTCTCTGATCGCCGCACGCACGGCGGATTCCGCGCGCGGCTCCAGTAGCCGCACGTCCGCGGCGTTTGCACACTTCTTTCGTGGCGGATGCGCACGCCCGCGGCCGCTTTTGCAAGGAGAGTGAACGCGGCGTCCACCGCGCAGGGAGCTGTGGCCGGTTGCCCTTTGCTCACAGGCACACCCAGCCTCCGTCGTTCCTCTGAGGCGGGGTCTCATCTCCCAGCAGGGCTTAAAGCTGCGCATTTCGGGGCTTCTTCCAGAAGTATCTGCCCAGACATCAACGAAGGCCTCCGGGGAAGCACGCACCGCTGTCCCTGCCCCGCTCCCCGCGGCCCCCGGAGCGGCACCGGGCGCCCGGGCGCCTCCGGAAAGCTCCACCTGCGGACCCACCGCAAGCTCCCGCCGTGGCCCCGTCCGTCTTGGGCGGCGCCCTTCTCGCGGTCTCACCCGGACGTCGGGGGGGGGGGACGCGGCGCGTGGCACCCGCCCTCCTGAGCCGCCGCCGCGTGGGGCGCCCGGCCCGGTGGGTGAGGCGACCGTGGCCCCGGGAACGCGAGCGCAGGCAAACAGCCGCCCCCGGGCCCCGGCCGCTGCCTCCGCAGGTGGGGCTCCCGCGGTCTGCAAACCGCGCAGCGCGGCCCCCAGCGGGACACGGAGCCCGCAGCGGAGGCCCACCCGGAGGCGGCGGCGGCGGCGGCGCTACAGGCGCAGCGAGGCGGCGGGCCTGCCCCGCCCCCGCCCGCGCCCCGGGCTGGGCTCCCGCTGCGGGCTCCGGCGGGGCGGGCGCGGGGCCCGGGAGGGGCCGCCAGGCCGCGCGGGGTCAGGAGCGCGCTGGAGGCGGCGCGCCCCTCCCCCAACGTTCCCCGGTCCCGCGGGTCTCGGCGTTGCGGCCTGGGGTCCCCCCCCGCGCGGGGTCCGGGCGCACTCCCCCCGCACCCCTGCAGCCCCCCCCGCACCCCTGCAGCCCCCTCCGCGCAAGCCCGCAGCCTGCGGCAAGTTTGACAGCCCTCTCCGCCCCCTAGGGCTCGGCCGGCTCGGCTGGCGGGCCTGCGGGGGTGCGGACCCCGGGGAGGGGGTGCCCCGGGGGGGGGTTCCCCGGGGGGGGGCGCCCCTAGGACCCGGACCCAGGTCCCAGGACGGCTACCCAGTTTCTGCACGGGTTCGCTTTGTTCGGGGTTGCCGGGGTGGGTGGGTGGGTGGGTGTGTGTGTGTGTGTGTGTGTGTGTATGTGTGTGTGTGTGTGAGCGCTGTTTACACTGTGGGGCAACTCTTAATGAGAAGCCTGTAAGACTTCAGTCCTCCTTTCCTCCTAAAGCGTCTTCAGAAATGTCGAACAAAAATTGTTTTCTCTTACTCGGAGTTCCTCTTAATTAATTTTCGGGTGATGATAGAGTTCGACGCTGGATGATACACGACGGTAGCTCTTCTGTGTTAAACATCACTCAACACCTCTCCAACTTAACGTTAGTTTTGAACCTTGAAAAAAAGTGCCCGCATTTTAATACCCCAAAATTTTCCTACAAAAATTTTTTTCGACAAGCCCGGAAGAGTACCGAACTGATGACCTTAAGTTTACATGCAAACACTAATAACTTCACGAAGCCACCCAACTAATAGTTGCTCTTTATGGCTTTGGATTCCAAAGAGCAACTTCGCAGTTTCCGTCTGGGTGTGCGGGAAATCACGCTGTGATCTCATTCCTGAAAGGGTTAAAAAGCTAATGGATTATCTTCATGTCACCTTATAATAGCTGACCCACGTGACATCAACAATCTATCCCGACGTGTGTGGGATCAGATAGCTTAACTTACATGAAAAAAAGTTGAAATCTTTGTCATCACCTTACATCACCTTACATCAAGTAAATCATTTCCTGACCTTTTGGAAAATGAAAAGTTTAGTGACTACTATTTACTCACTTTGAATATTTTATATTTGAGTGGTCATCAGAGTTTACACAAATGATTGTATATATCCATTTCCAATCAACAAATACCAGGGTATCCATGTTAGGCGACGGTTAACATTTCAAGCTTTTCTGTAAAGGTGACGTTGTACAGAAACTGAAGACGCCTGCATATTGTCCGAAGGGCATTTAGAGAATCTGAAAATAAAATCATCAGGGACAGCTTCACAGAAGTGGGGTGATGAGTTGTGACTGAAAAAAATAAGTATAGGGTGGCGCAGAACTCAAAGCCTCCATTATCACATGAAATAGTTAATTTTGTTTTTGTTTTGGTCTTAAACACAGGTTGCTAGAGCATTAAAAAATCCTCTTAGGTTTGTTAAACCTTTAGCAGTAGATTACAGCCAATGTTTTGTCTCTGGTGAATAGCTGTTTGTCTCACTTTATTTACTTGGTATTGGATATTTGTCAATGTCATTTCATATCTACAGAAAATTCTTACGCTCGATGGAGGTAGTGAATGTGTGTGTGCCTGTCTGCCGGAGGTCACATGACGGTTTCATCCTATTTGGTGGAGCAGCTTGACTTTTTTTCCCCTTGCTTTTGGTGATGGTTGTGAGTGCAGAAGTTGATTGACAGATGCATGCCACAAACCCCCATTCTCCTTTTCAAAGACAACATATGATGGATTGCGATCTCTCAGCCCAGCAGGATACGGGGACCATGCAAGCTGTAATTGGTCAGGTATGGAGTCAGCCATTTCTCAACTCCCCTTTTTTCCACAAGGGTCTCACCATATGATTCACATAATTCATATTTACAGTACCATCTTTCTATCTGTATCTTCAGCTACCTGCCAGTGCGGTGCTGAAAGCGCGGGAGGCAGTAGGTACCCAGTAAATCTAGCCAGGGAATCTCAGCCTCAAACTTCCATGTGAGGCTTATCAGACAAAAATGCAAACAACAACAAAAAAATCCAAGGACAAATCTAATTTATAATTTGGTCTGGATGTTTTTTAAAAAATCCATTTTAAAGAATTTATTTTCTGTCGAGATCGTGATCTCTGAAAGGAAGTGTAAGGAGAATAAGGTGCTGTGTTTCCTAGGTAGTAGTTAAAATTGTTCTGTTCCATATTTTTATTTTGGCTGTATTCTGTGTCTCTCTCTCTCCCTCTCTCCCTCTCTCTGTGGAAAATAGAAGTCGAGGAATACACGTGCCTTTACTTCTAACCCAGATAACGTGTGATTGAGCCTGGTAAATGTAGAGTAGTGGTCTTGGCGGCTGCAGAAGGGGCAGGCTGCAAATTAAACACTGCCACACTCTGAAAGGCCCAGGTGGTCGCTCGGCTTCCTAATGCAATCCAGCACCCCAGCGTTAATAAACAGCTCTATTTAGTGCCTCCTCCCTGGATCCAGAGAGGTGAACTGATCTGAGGCTGCTGTGATGAAATGCCAGAAGAATCTCTCTCTGAGGCCTCACAAGCTGATTTTTAGAGCTTTGCTGTTCTGTCGTCTTTGTCTTCCAAATGGGTCAGTGAGTCTTGCTCTTTCTGTTTGGCGCTTTCTGGGCAATCGGTACTTTATGTTTGTGTTTAAATGTTTGCGTCCGTAAGCTGAATCAGAAGAGGAAGGGATCGTTGTATTTTCATTTGCCTTCAGATAACTGCTGCAAAGGAAGGGTGATTTTTCTAGGATGGGGGTGGGGCGAGGAAAATGAGAATATATGTGGTTTCTTTCTTTCTTTCTTTTTTTGGTAATGTGTTTTCGATCCCATTTTTTTCGCTAAGTTATCTAGGCTTACATATGGGCTGTTAACTCAGCCATCAGAATGTGGTAACGAATATTGATAAACTCCTGAAAGTTTTTTTTTTTTTTTTTTTTGGCACACTTTCCAGTCAAGACAAGCGGGCAAAGTGATGGTGTGAAATTTGTTTGCTGTATGTTAATAGCGTGGTGGAAAATATACCATTTGACTCTGTTTTCAACCAAATTATAGCAAAGCACTTTAGGGTTCTGAAAGCACATGGTTTATTAATACCAGCATGCTTCATAATGTATTTTTAGATGGGAAATGTCAGATATATAATACCATGTTTCCACAGGCTCACACTATTTTAAAAAGCAGTAGATATCTGCTTCAATGGAACAATATTTAAAAAAACTTCCAAGTTGGTTTTTGTTATACAGACAGATAGAAAGTGAAGTCTCTGGGCATGCTTTGGCAGGAGAAAATATATAAAGACTGATTTTATATGCTGTTAATACCCATTCAGCGTAGGTGTTCACTGATGAGCAAGGAAGAGTATCAAATCTAGCTAAAATAACCAGGGCATATAGAATGAATTAAATAACCTGCTAAAAAAGATGACCTTTTCATG
Source organism: Hyaena hyaena (assembly GCF_003009895.1). Taxonomy (NCBI): domain Eukaryota; kingdom Metazoa; phylum Chordata; class Mammalia; order Carnivora; family Hyaenidae; genus Hyaena; species Hyaena hyaena. The sequence goes on along the minus strand of NW_024081915.1, from coordinate 148,729 downwards.
GAAAAATAACACTTGAGCTCCTGAGCATAGTTTTGTCCTGTTTAATAAAACTTTCTTGGGGTGTAAACATGTTCTCATTTCTGAATGTCATCGTATGGCCATAAGACTGTGCAAAATTACTGTATTACATTCCCACGTAAAAAATAGGAGCTCCTTTCGTATACATTTCCCTTAGTGGAGAAAAGAAATCTTATTTTTAAAAAAAAAAAGACAGGAGACATCTTTCTAAATTTTTATGCAGTACTGTTTTTGGAAATCATTGCAAAGGTATATACTTTTAAAAGGTTCAAATATATACCTTCAAAAAGGAAAGTGGTATACGTTTTGCAGACACCAGATTAAACTCCTAATTTGTCAGGGTCTGAAAGTGGTGGTTATTATTACATAGCTCGGCATTTTGTATGTTCTAAAGACTCCATATGTCCAGGAATTATACATGTTAATGACTTGTTACAAATACTTTCTAAGTAGTTGTGTCAGAGTAGCCACATGGTTTCTGAAGAGCTCATTTCTCATAAATTATTTGTTATAAAAAAGCTCAGGTAGTCTTGTCAAGCTAGTAAATTATAATAGCAGTCGTTCTGCAGCTTGTAAAAGTTTTCTGTATTAAAAATGTACAAACACAAAAAAATGTGCAAACTAAAATGCTTGCTTCTTCTGAAAGATTCATATGCGAAAGGGAAGAAAAAGCACACAGTGGCCCATATGCATCCAGAGATGTAAAAAGGAAGAGGCATAGATTTTTTAAAATGATTTCCTTTTAATTGCTCTAGCACGGCTAAAAATATATACCCAGATGACAACCTCTAACAATAACAAGAAGGTGGAAATAATTTTTTTTACTGCTTTTCAGGCATTCATAATCAAAAATAAATGTTTCTTTTAAGCTGTTGATTTCAGTATCCTCCTTTGCTTACTCAGCAGATGCGAACAGTGCCGTCTGATCATGCAAATGTTAGTTCCTCCTCAAATACATATTGGAATAAAAATTATTTCTGTCCCCCCATCCCCCAGCCCCATTCTTAATTCTGTTCCTAAGTGGATTTGGGTTGGAGGAGCGAATAACCAGTGTCAGTGCGATTTTCCATTCAGAATACCGGAAGATTCCCATGAAATGTGATCTTTAGGTTTTTCATTCATCTCTAAGATCAAATATCCAGTTGCTTGTCCTGGAGAGAAGAGTAGACTTCTCTGCAGTGCTGGCCATGATCCAGCTCGAGAGAATGTACTCCTCCATGGAGGAGATATTGCTTATAAATGTCTTTCCCCCAGGACTTTCTCTCCCCCAAGCAAGCAATTAAGCAGTCTAGTACTTAAGAACAAATTCCCTGCCTAGGAGATGAAGATCAAGAAACTCGGGTCATTCATACGGTTCTTGGAAACCATCAGGGTTTTTGGTAGTTACCTGGGGGCACACTTCCTTGGAACTTTAGGGCACATTGTTGTCTTCGGATGATTTTTCAAAGCAACACAAACTAACCAGTTAAGTAGGTTCTGAGCCATAGGTTTGGATGCATTTCCACCTCTCATGGTTATTAAATGTTTACTGCATTTCCCCCTTCTTTTGCAGACCGTGAGCTTGTGAGTGACAGATTAGTTCATCAGTATTACAGACCTCTTGGTTGTGTTGTCGTTGTTTCCCTCCCTCATCTCAGGCAGACGGGTCACCGTGTCCAATCCCCCTTCTGGCACTGCGGTCCCCAGAGGACCCTCGGCCAGCCTGCCATCTTGATGCGCAGGCCTCAGGGTCTGGGCTGGCTGCACGTTTCTTACACTGGCTTCTGCAGATATTACAGAACAGAGGATATTAAATTAGTTGTTAATAAAAACAACAGATGAGGCAAATTAGATAAAAATATTTATCAAGCATATCTAAGAGGTGGCTAGGAACGGGGAGAGACCCAGCTGGGGAAAAGTGCTCCTGTACACGCTTCGAGTGGCCATGGCGAAGGGGTCGGGGGGAGAGCGCAGGGACCATCCTTAGCAGCACTGGAAGTGCAAGCAAAAGCTTTTGCGATTTACCTTCCCAGTAAAATGGGTCTTTTTTTTCCCCCAAGGTAAATTTAAAAAAAATTTTTTTACGTTTATTTATGTTTGAGAGGCAGAGGGAGACAGAGCACATGTGGGGGAAGGGCCAAAAGAGAAGGAGGCACAGAATCGGCAGCAGCTCCAGGCTCCGCGCTGGCAGCACAGAGCCCGACGCGGGGCTCGAACTCACCAACTGTGAGATCATGACCTGAGCCGAAGTCGGACGCTTAACCGACTGAAGCACCCAGGTGCCCCTCCCGAAGTAAATTTAGACAATTCAGTGATTAAAGGTGGCACATGAGGAAGTGAATGCGGTTATTGGAGACAGTGCTGGAGAGTGTGTCCTAATGGCACAGATGTCAAGGGCATTTGGCTTAATAGGATCTCAGTGCGTGTTTTCTCATGTGAAGATTTTAAAACCCAAAAATATTTCATTGTTCTGGTAGTAAAGCAATTTTGCACATGGGTTTATTTGTACCCTGTTCCCGAGAGTGTTGAATATGGCTCTAAGAATGACGTGCTTAACTCATACATACTCATGCTGATGTAGGATGGAGGTGGCCTGGGGAGAGGGGACCCCAGTGGTGCGTCAATAACACACTTGCCTATTCTCAGTCCGTTTCCACTGATTTTCATGCCCGTTATATAAAAATTAAACTTTAGGGCTAACCTCACCCTGTTTAACACATGCCAAGCATAATGCCCGTGTGCTCTAAAAACTCATTTTTTGAGGTTTGGATGCCCTTTTCATATGAAACCAATGTATCGCTTCAGCAAATTTATATACTTCAGAGATGTGAAATTGTTGCTTGGATTTAATTGAGAATACTGTTTTTGAGGGCATTATAGGCGAAGCGTATACAGTTTACTAAAAAAAATACAAATTAATTAAGGATTATTCCTTCTAAATACGAAATGGTGCTACTGTTCCTTTGTAAGGAATCTGTACGATGGATTTGTACTTTGTATTTCTAATGGACTCAATACTCCACTTAGAGGAAAGTTGGTGTTAGCTTTTTGTATTCTATGGGATGAACTCAATTTTTATTACCTTTCAAATAGTTTTACATTGAAGTTCCGTATGTTACCTGAGCGGGTGTTTACATTATAAAGCCAATCGTGTTCATTACAGTCCCAGTGTATCCATATAGTAACGATACTTTACAATAAAGTCAATATTCATACTAAACCAGAGCATGAAAGCTAGTATTGAAACAATACTTTCTTTTCTATTTTGAAGATCAATTAATGAAACTCTCTCTATCCACGTATACATTTCAGGGCTTAAGAATTTAAAGCTTTTGGGTTCGCATCGCTAGGATATAGAGAGAGGTTGCTGGAACACTGAAATATGCATGTTCAAAGTAAGACAGTTTGAATATAATGTGTTTCGTGTGTATCACATCTGTAGCACTTGTTCAGGAGATGGGTGAAGGAAGGGTCCCTTTGTTGACAGTCACTTTGCTTATGTAAACTGCATTTTACCAGACACTTGAAAGCGTCTTTCTGTTTTCATCTTTATTGTTTGCCAAAATTAGAATGTAACTAACGTGTCCGCAGATATTGAAAAGCCCCACTTTCCCTTGCATTGTGATCTCCTACAAGCCGTTGCTTTTTTTCTAACACTTGATTGGGTAAAGAGTAAGGTTGTGAAAATAAAATGTGAATATCAAAGGATCGGACCTGAAAAATAGGCAAAAAGGTAAATATTGGCCATAATTTGAACACGAGCAGAAAATTGAAACGGCACAACTTTTAAACTCATTTGTATTTCGTGGCCAAACTGTTACCTGGGAAATAGGAGCTGCTCTCACTGTAATTTCACACTTTCATTTATGTTCTTCCTTTTCTTTCTCCCTGCCTTCCTTCCTTTCTCGGGGAGGGGGGGGTGAGTGCAGGGTGGGAGGTGTAACGTATGCTCTATAGAGTAAATTACCAAGTCAAGACTTGTTCTGGGATCACGTGTTGATACTGTGCTGAGTCATGTTGTCTTGAGCTGGTCCAAAATTATAACCAAAATTTGTACCAGTTTTGCCTTTCGCACAATTCTTTCGAACCTTAGACTGAAGAAAGAGCTCTGAGAACCTTGTCATTACATTTCACTAAGATTCATTTTTCTTTCTATTATTTTCTTGCCCTTCCCAGTTCTACAATGTGAGCCAATTATGGGCGAAAACTGCCTGATTTTTATGGGATAAATTCTTCCTGTTTTGCTCTCTGCTTGTGCTATTTTCTTTACTCCAGCTATCAGTGACCACATTATTGTTATTTCACAACTACCACTTCCTCCAAATATAAAACCGTTGTATGCAAGGGAGGGCAAAATAATTGAAAGCATTTCTGATTATTAATACCAAAGGCAGCTCTTGAGGTTTTACACCAGTTATTTTTCAAGTTGGTTGGCTTCAGAAAATAGCTTTTTGTTTTATCACTGGCTTTAAACCCCCATGATATGAAGGACTCTTTCTTTAAAAGACAGAGATTAGCTGTTGATACTTGGTACTGATTCCGGGTGAACTGCAGCCCTATTCTCTTCAGCCACATTTTTCTAACCATCACAACAGGAAAAAAAAAAAAAAGATCAACAGAATATTCTAAATTTCACCTCGTTTCCCTCCTCCTCCCCCTCCCCCACCCTCACTCCATCCAGGGGGTGGCTTCCTTCGGTTGGAAAAGATGCCCATACAATTTCCAGCTCCCACCTCCTAAGGTCAGAGATGCAAATAGATGTGTCCACACCTTCAGTGAAGGACAAGGAAATAGTTACTCAAACGCGTTGCCCTGGTGTCTTGCTCTTTTCCTTCACTGTCATTTCCCCTCAGCTTTCCCTCTCGTCCCCGCTGTAATCCAGAGTCAGTTGATGAGTAATAAGTGAAAAGTGAATCCTTACTGGGCTGCCCAGGCGCAAAGGGCACGGGAGAGAGGGGCGAGACCCAGGGCAAAACAAAGCAACACGGAAGCAGAGAACTGACCCACGCTCTGCGTCCGCAGTTAGGGTTTTTGTTAAGCTATTTTGTAAGCTGATTTCGTGTCGCCCGGCGGTTTTAGATCACAGTAAGAAGCAGTGAAACGATGACTTTAGGACATGACAAATACAATTTTAAAACAAAGCCAAAGGGGGGGGGGGCGGGTAGAAGAAAAGCTGCACAGTTGTTTGTACCACGGAGCCACGGAACACGAATTTCAAGATTAAGGAACCCTTTATTTGGGGAGCTTTCTGCGAGTTTAACTAGGCTTAGGTGCCGTGAAAGAGCAGCCTTAGTAAAAGGGATGTTTCTGGTGGTTAATATGATGTTGACTCGGCATATGTTACAACTTTGTTCACAAATAATCAGAAAGTGGTTTAAGAAGAACACATCTATGCCTAACACCTAAAACCTAAGCACTTACAGAAACAGATCTACTTTGGGGCGCCTGGGTGGCTTAGTCGGTTGAGCGTCCGACTTCAACTCAGGTCGTGATCTCACAGTTCATAGGTTCGAGCCCTGCATCAGGCTCTGTGCTGACAGCTCAGAGCCTGGAGCCTGTTTCAGATTCTGTGTCTCCCTCTCTCTCTGACCCTCCCCTGTTCACACTGTCTCTCTCTGTCTCTCAGAAATAAATAAAACATTAAAATAAAATTAAAGAAACAGATCTACTTTGAAAAGATTAAATACTTTTCCAACGGTGTTTTTCGCATCGATCAGAACTCAGACCAATGCCTCATAATAAAAACAAAGCACATCATATAAAGAGAGGTTAGTTCTCAGTGTGGAATTCAGGTACAGATTTTTTTTTAATGTAGTACTTTTTTATTGAGAGTAAGAGGCAAAATACTACACCAGCAGAGAGGCATGGATATCAGAAACCCTAATTGATATTGAAGGTATGTGAAAAAAAAAAGGGGGGGTAGATATTTCTTATACTGTCAGTTGTATTCCTTCAAAATTGGACACCAGTGTGGGCAAGAACGGGGCCAGGTACTCAGTCCTAGGCTCTGGCAGGTGCAAAGTGCTTCAGATAGAGCCAGTGAATTTTGTGAGCCTTACATAAGACTAGAAAACAAGACTCTCTCAACCTTTTAGACAAAAGGTTGAAAGTTGGGACAAACGTAAACCCCTGCTTAACGCGCACGAATAAAGCCAAGAATATCAAGCTCATTTCACTTAGTGTCAGCCCTGATGATTCATCATTATGGTCAGAGCAAACTCTTGTCTCTGGGCTGAAACAATTTTATCCATTTTTTTTTTTTAAACAGAATGTTCCAGCTTGGATCTTATATCCTTAGGGTTACAATATTGAATTCTGAATCGGGAAACTTAATCTTGCAGCCAGATTTGACAAGATGCTGGTTGAACGGGAGGCAGAAGTGATTGTAGGATGAAATGCCCTGGGTCAGAATTTGGGAAAAGAAGAGATTTTGTGGAAATTTGGCTGTGTTAGAAGAAGCCCAAATTTGAAAATTTCTCACTGCTCATATCAGCAGATGGTGTTCAAGGGTCTGAAAAGTACATCACTGGCTGTATTCATTTTCTCTGTTTCAAATCTCTCTTTAACAGAGTTGATTTTTATACATTCTGAAGTGTATTTTGGAGCGTCTCCCTAATGTTGCTAATCTAAAGACTTTCTTAACAATATTCAAAAGGTTCTGGGGAACGAAGACAAACATTATTCTCCAAATCCAAGACCGTTATACTGTGTTTCTTCGCAAAATGCTAATACTTGATTTAGTAACTAAAGTTGTTTCTTTAAAAAAAATTTTTTTTAATAATGTTTATTAATTTTTGAGAGAGACAGACAGTGCAAACAGGGGAGGGACAGAGACAGAGGGAGACACAGAATCCAGAGCTGACTCCAGGCTCTGAGCTGTCAGCACAGAGCCCAACGCGGAGCTTGAACCCACGAACTGTGAGATCATGACCTGAGCCTAAGTCAGATGCCCAACTGAGCCACCCAGGCGCCCCAAGTTGTTTTTCCTTTGAAAACTTTTTCCATGTGTAAACAAACCTTTGCATAGATTTCCAGGGACTGAAGAATCTGGAGTAAAAATGAAAGTGAGGCAATCTAATTAGTGAAAACACACACACACACACACACACGCACTCACATGGCCACACAGGCCTGCACACATGTGCACACGCACACACACCCTAGACATTGTACAATACTTATTCAACATCTAGTAAGATAAAAATATTTTAACTGTTTTCAATTTGAGTACCTGAAAAAATTATGATAGGTGTTTATTTAAAATACTCCTCCTTTCAACTAAGTTGTTCACGCGAATGGAAAAACACTTTACAACTTCTAGAAATCAGTTGTAGAAATTTGAGTACATAGTTGATTTCTATACTGTAAAAGGATGATTGTTATGGTAATGATGTTGCCATTACATCGTGTGGTAATTTCCTTCCAAAACGAAGGATGCTTTGTTTTGCTGTCTACTCCCATTTCAGAGCTACTTCCTACAAGTGCTGAAACGTATCAACTGGGATTTTTTTTCTCTCTTTCTACCTTTATCCATCAAATAGGAGTTAAGTAGCTAGTTCAGGCAAAGAGTGGAGCGTCTGAATAGAACATGAACATGAACACAGTTGTTAATATGCATGTGGTCGGGGTAAGCCATGTAGTAGAATCCTAAGACTCTTAACATTTTTTATTCAACAAATTATAAAAGCAATGTGTGCTTATGACAAACAATACCAACGACACAGGAGCATATAAAATGAAAACTGAAGTACTCCATCATTCCACTCCCCACAAATAACCATCATCAATAATTTATTATATTGTTCCAGAAATCTTCTATGCACATAGAAGCATAGAAAATCTTCAAACACTCCAGATTCATGCTGTAGACAGAGTTCTATAACTTTCACATTTTAAAAACATACCTTGACCATCTCATATTATTACCAATAGATTTCCATTCTTCTCTGTAGTAGTCCCTGTCATGGATATATTCTGACTTATTTAAAAACAGTTCTTTTCTCTACTGAGATGTAACTGCCATACAGCATTATATTGGCTTCAGGTGTATGATATAATGATTCAAAATTTGTGTGTACTGCAAACTGATAGCCACAATACCTAACCCATTCTCTCCTGATGATCACCTAACTTTGCAGAAATAAGTTTGTCTCTGAAATAAGGCCAACAAATAGAGATGTTTCATCCCTCTTAGCACAAAAAAAATTCCAGAATCTTCTAATCGGGGTTTGCGTTACCAAAAGAACGCATAAGTAGTGTCTCCGAAGAGAAGGTGATGAGTAATGTTAGAAGCAAGGGATAGCTTTATGCTCCCAAGAACGCTTATTTTGATATTGAACACTCATGCCAATGAATATAGCAGTAACAATCATAGTAGTGTATTTAGTGGCAAAGAAGTAAGAATAAGAGATAATGACATAAGGGGCCTATTCTCAGTCAGATACATTATGGCCCTAAGACTTCTGGGTTTGTTTTAAGCCACCAATTCAGCTGAACAAAATGCATAACTTATTTTCTCTCATGGGCCTCAATGCTATTTATTAAGATAATTGACAGAGATATATGTTTCCAATGCATGATTCAGTTAGTATACCTAGATTAGTGAAAAAGAGACCAGAAAAATTTCATGGTAATTAATGTCAGTTAAGTTCCTGTTTTCTATATTTCATATTGTCAGACTAATCCTTCAACCATGATTCATAGGTTAAATCATGCAGTCAGGAGAAGGGCCGAATCAAACCTAATCAGACATAGCCCTTGAATTCAGGTAATTTAGGGTTTTGGTAAGGTGGACAAAACACATACTCCTGAAATATTTAAGAGAATGTGAACATTTCTTTTAGGATAGGTCTGTGTTTGGTCATCTTAACCACATCACTTCCCATATACTAAGGTGAAAATGAAGTGGGTAGTGATGAAATCTTATTTGTATAGGAGATGGAAGTATGAGCTGCCTGCGCCCTCTTTCCCCATCCAGATTTCCAGAACTGATGCCAGGGAGCTGCTGGTTGGGGTGGTGCATGCTTTCTCTGTCTCCCTTCTTCCCTACAGAGGCTGGGACAAGGCACCTGACCAGGAAACAGTCATGTGTCATTTATAAGTTTAAAAGCAGCTGGTCCCGCACGTGAAGCTCAAAACGGGCTCCCAAAAACAAATTGCAGAGTAAAGCGTTGGTGTTAGTGCTCTCATCTGAAACCCACGACTCTGAGAAGTTAGGTGCAAATCATCCTTCCCATTTAATGGGAGTGAAAGCTGGCCCAGAGAGGTGATATGTCTTCTTCACAGCTCTATTGCCGGTGAATAACATAAGTCAGCTTTGAACCTAGACGTTCTTTCTAAGGGTTCACGGTTTTCCTCTCTTCCACGTCTTAACTCTGGCTTCCCATTAGAACCAAGTGGGACAACCTTAGAAAGACCCACTGGTATGCAGGATCCAGCCCCGGAAATTCTGATTGAGTTTATCTGGGTAGGGCCTGAGTGATGGCATGTTGAAGCTTTACAGGTGATTCTAATGGACTCTATCACAGTGATTAAGCAATGTCACTCCCTGACAGCGCGCGCGTGCGTGCGCACACACACACGCACGCACACGCACGCGCGCACACACACACACACACGCACGCACACACACACACACACGCACGCACACACTAATAAATCCACAGCAGAAGGATGGGGGGGGCAGGATTCAGTCTGGTGTTCACTGTGTGTGTGTGTGTGTGTGTGTGTGTGTGTGTGTGTGTTGTGTGTTTCAGTGGGAATCTTGACTCTTGTAAGCTTTGCTGAATATCTAAGATAATTTTTTTAGGTTTATTTATTTATTTATTTTGAGAGAGAGAGCGCGCACAGGAGGGTCAGAGAGGGAAGGAGAGAGAGAATCCAAAGCAGGCTCCACACTAGCAGCACAGAGCCTGATGCAGGGCTCAAACTCGTGAATCGCAAGAGCGTGACCTGAGCTAAGTAAGTCAGGAGTTGGATGCTTGACCTACTAAGCCACCCAAGCACCCCTCTAAGATAATGTTTAATAACATTTTTTTTAATCTAGAAGAGAGCTAGATACTTAGTCATCTTAAAAATAACACTAACAATGATCCACCAGTTAATAAGCACTTACCAGATGCCAGGAACATTCTAAGCTAATTTAAACCTCACGAGGGGCGCCTGGGCGGCTTAGTCAGTTAAGCGTCTGACTTTCGCTCAGGTCATGATCTCGCGGTTCGTGGGTTCGAGCCCCGCGTCGGGCTCTGTGCTGACTGCCGGCTCAGAGCCTGGAGCCTGTTTCAGTCTGTGACTCCCTCTCTCTCTGACCCTCCCCTGCTCACGCTGTCTCTCTCTCTCTCTCCTAGAAATAAATAAAAATATTAAAAAAAAAATAAATCTCATGATATCTTTGTGAGGTAGTTACTGTTATTATCTCCATTTTACTAAGTAGGAGACTCAGGAAGTGGCACAAGGTCACTTGTCCATGGATGGCAAGTGGCAAAGCTGGATTTGAATTTCCGAAACCGTAGACCATCCTCGGCTCTGTTAGTTAGAAACAAGGACACACGGTGCGGCCTGAAAAACGGCACCAAGAGGATGGTTCAGGGTGACATTTCATCTTCTCCTGTGCCAAATGCAGAGCACAGCGGCCTGGACGGTGGTTTGCACTCACCATAATATTGGTGCTAAACTGACTCTCCCATGTACCTGCATAAGGCTGGTCAAATCTGTCGGAGTTCTGAACGTCAAGCTGTTAATGCCGTCAGGAAGGAAGTTGGTCTTCCTTGAGCAGTGTCCTATAGAAGCCCTATAAAGTAAGAGTGAGTGCCCTTTTCTTGCCCATGAGTGCTGTTTATCTGCAACTCTCTCATTTTTCTCCTATTTTTACCCCAGTGGAGCCAGTACATGATAAATCCATGAATCCCTAATAGTTGCACATTCTTTTTGTTTTCTTTTTACATTTTAAAAAATGTTTATTTTTGAGAGAGAAAGAAAGACAGAGCACGTTTGGGGGAGGGGCAGAGAGAGAGGGAGACACAGAATTCAAAGCAGGCTCTGGGCTCTGCTGTCAGCACAGAGCCCAACGTAGGGCTTGAACCCATGAGCCATGAGATCATGACCTGAGCTGAAGTTGGATGCTCAACCGACTGAGCCACCCAGGTGCCCTGCACATTCTTTTCCTTTAATGTTTATTTATTTTTGAGAGAGACAGAGAGAGAGACAGAGGGCGAGTGGGAGAAGAGCAGAGAGAGAGGGAGACACAGAATCTGAAACAGGCTCCAGGCTCTGAGCTGTCAGCACAGAGCCTGATGCAGGGCTTGGACCCATGAACCATGAGATCACGACCTGGGCCAAAGTCAGAGGTTTAACGGACTGAGCCACCCAGGTGCCCCAATAGTACATTCTTGTGGCAGGATAGGATGATGGTCATGACTACAAAGAAACAAACACAAGGCAAATCAAATCTGACAATAGGGTGCACACAAAAAGTGACACGTATGCTAGAATGCAAGAAAGTAGGCAAGGATAGGAGTTGAAGATTTTGTGCATTAAGATATTTGAAGGTTTCTTACCTCTTCACACCTCTCTTCCCTCAGTATTTCTTAAAGGCGTTTTTTGTTTGTTTTGTTTTTTTGTTTTTGTTTTTCAGTTGGACTCAATTTTGATTAGAAAGAGTTCTAAAGGGAACACTGAAGGCAAGGGACCTCCTGGTTATTTGGTTGAAGTCAGCCTGTGACGTTGATACCACATCATAGCACAGGGGCTCAAATTATGTTTATGAGTAAATGAACAGAAGAGTGTGTCTCTGATCCACTAGCTATGATTTCAGTCTAGGAAAAATTATGATTATATGTTAATATAAATTAACTAGGTGTCCTGTGCGCTCATTCCTTTTATTCTACAGGGGTCTTGATGGGCCGTAAGTAAGGTCCTTTCATTAATTACTGAGTTTATTTTCCCTTTATTACTGACAGAGCTCATTGAAAAATGCGGCTTCACATCTGCAGCCTGATGGGGTGTTCGTTGGTCATGACCCTACATTTTGATCTCAGGATGGCCTGCCAGAGGAAAGTTTGGGTCTGATGAAGAGACCCATTTATGCAGGATTTCTGCCTCCTATGGGGAGTGGGGTATAGCAGGAAAAAAATCAAATTCTTTCGGCTGTGGAGGACCATGGATATCAGACTCTTGTCACTTAGCAACATGGTACCGAATTTCTCCTCTTGTGCCACGAGAAGTCCATTCACATGCAAACATGAGGCCAAAGGATCCGAGTTTCCCTGCCTCACCACACCCTTTTTTCTGGGCCATTCTATTTGGCTTATTTTTGTAGGATATGGGTCGGCCATATCGGAGTCATTATCAGACTGAGAATCCAAAGGGGTTTAAATCAACTAAGGTCCTGGGATTTTAGTATTTTCAGTCCAGACTGCTGTAGAAATGGTTCCTTTTCTTTCCTCTGCTGACCCTTTATCTCTTTCTCTCTCTCTCTTCTTTCCTTCCTCTCCCCATCCCTCCTTCTCTCCCTCCTTTCCTCCCTTCCTTCCTGCCTTCCATCTTCCTCTCTGTGAAATTGGCCCATAATCATGTTAGACTAACTGAAGGCGTTGCCGGAGACTCTACAGGATTTTCCTCTTTATACTTAGCATCTTAGCCTTCCCTGCCCCCTGCTTTCCATAACTCTTCAGTCTTTCTAGAGAAACCTCCCGGCATTTGGGCTCTCAAGTAGTGCTTCCCAACGATTCCTCCAACACAGCCATCCCTCTTCTTACTTACATCTCAGCAGAATGTTCTTTCTTCTCTGGTGATTTTGAAGTCTTGAGTTGCCTTTGCTCCATTTAGCTCTCTCTCAAAATTCCTCGTCTGGGAATTTTTTGTGTGTGTTCTTCTACTAGTTTCAGTTTAGACTATGCAAATGGGACCTGAAAATTATTATTTTCCATGTTCATGTCAATGTCTAAAAGGAAAGTGGTTTCCTCACCTGTGATTTCTTATTCGTATTTCACATTGCATTTAATTTAGGCAGCTGTCACCATGATATCTAGCAGATGCTTATTTTTGGCCCATCTGAATGCTGAACCTTAAAAAAAAAAAGGTCCTATTTAGTGGACTTAAAACACAAAGAGCAGTGGGAAAATAAGGGCATAGGATTTATGTTTCATAAGTTTATATTGACTGGATGTTAAGTTGTATGTGGATCAAATAAATAAGGCATGACTAAAAAACAAACAAACCACATGACTAAGGAACATCTCATAAATCTGGTATCATTTTCAGGGGGTTCATGAAAATATTCCTGTATGTGTTTAGTGGTAAAAACAAATCTGTTCTATCACTTAGCCACCTATAAATATGTTCCTTAAAATATTACTCTGGGTGGAAAGCTTGTATTGCTTTATACTTTAGCAATGTTTTATGCAACACAGATCAATTGACTGTGAATAATTTTCATCATCCTACCATCTAGGATATGGATTATTCAAATCATGTTTTAAAACTTGTAATATAAAAGGCCACAGAATATCCTGTTAAATTGGCAACTCACCTGTACGTACAAATTGAAAAAGGTAATGAGTAAGGAATATAATGAATGAAGACATTGTTTTGGTACTTAGAAAACAAAGGCAGGAATGTTGACTTCTCTAGTTGATTCTTGAATAAAATGTTCTCAAAATAAAGTACAAGTAAAGTTACATTAATGAACTGTTTTACAATTTATATTTCTGTGGGATACACAAACAGCAATGTTTGAACATTTGGTATTTAATTTTTTCTTGGTTTTCCTGCTGAATAAAACATAATAATGAAGAGAATATATGTATGTGTGTGTGTGTGTGTATTCATATTTTAAGGAAGTAAGTATTACTCTTCTGCAGACAAATTGAGGGAAAAGAAATAAGCGTGGTTAGGAAAAGAGAGTTTTAGCAAATTCTTTGGATGAGTCTCATGCAAAAACAGTTATGAATTTCAAGCTTCAAATTAGAATTCCTTAATGTTACGAAATACGAATGGTATGTAACAAGAAAACCATGAAAATATCGGAGACACTATCTCGGGACACAATGGGAAGTTTTCATGGGTGTCAGGTTTAGGTTTATGGTTCCAAAACCAACCTACAGGAAAGTCTATCCAGCATCTGCAGCAAGACTGAACAACAGGGGTGTTTGAATTTCAGGATCTTAGAAACACTCACACCTGCATGCATGTACCTGTAAGTCAGTTTTCCGTGTAGAAAGTCGAGTGTTTGAGCGCTTGTTTCAGAGCATCTGCCCTCTTAATACACAAGAGGGTCAACATACCCTAGAGGCTTGGGCTCCCCCTTCCCCCTCCCCCTCTGCTCTGGGGAGGGGGTGGTGGTGGTAGAGGAAATTTAACTCCATTCATTCCTTCGTGCCTTTTACTGCCCTGGGTAATATTCATCTTGTTTGTGGCTCCTAAGACAAACTTTTGTACTTGGCTGAACAAACTTTTTGTTCACCTGGAATTCAGCGTATCAGAGGCTAATACAAAGGCAGAGCCTTCAATTATGTTAGTGCCAACTCTTCATTAGTCCCAGTCCCCCTTTATTAGTTGAGAATTGAATATTTTAAAAATATTTTATTATTTTATTTTATTTTATATTTTTAAAACCCATCATCCATTTAGCTCATCCCCTGCTCATCTCCCTCCAGCAACTCTCAAGTTTGTTCTCTGTATTTAAAATTCTCTTAGGGTTGGTCTCCCTCTCTGTTTTTTATCTTATTTTTCCTTTCCTTCCCCTGTGCTTCCATTGTGCTTCTTAAATTCCACATATGTGTGAAATCATGATTTTTGCTTAGCATAAAACACTCTAGTTCTGTCCATGTTGTTGCAAAAGGCAACATTTCATCTTTTTGATTGCTGAGTAATATTCCATTATATATATTTATACCACATCTTCTTTATCCATTCATGAGTCAATGGACACTTGGGCTCTTTCCATAGTTTGGCTTTTGTCGATAGTGCTGTTGTAAATATCAGCGTGCGTGTGTCTCTTTGAATTAGCATTGTTGTGTCCTTTGGGTAAATGCATAGTAGTGCAACTGCTGGGTCGTAGGTAGGGCAGTTCTATTTTTAATTTTTTGAGGACACTCCATGCTGTTCTCCAGAGCGGCTGCACCAGTTTGCATTCCCTCCGGCAGCACAAGAGGGTTCCCCTTCCTCCACATCCTCGCCGACACCTGTTTCCTGAGTTGCTCACTTTAGCCATTCTGACAGGTGTGAGGTGGTATCTCAGTGTGGCTTTGAAATTAGATTGAGAATTGGATAAATATCGTGTCATCCCTTCAGAAAGGCATGGGAACTCCGAGTTGCAAGAGTGCCCGTGGGTGAGGACAGAGAAGCAACGACCTGGATATAGGAGAGGTGGGCGTGTGCTGCCGTGCGGGCAGAAGGCCCGGCAGCTGGCAGGCTCCAGGGGAGACGAGGGGCCAACGGAAAGGAGAGTGGATTCTGCATGACCCAGATGGAGAAGGGATGGGAATTTAGGCAAGGAGATGCAGTCGCCAGGACCAGGGCGCAGAGGGAGCATTTGGACACAGAAACAAGGTGGTTGTCTAATCACAGATCACAGGGCACAGGGAGAGGGCAGGGCTAGAAGGCTGACTTATGTGAGTGGTGTTTCTAGTGCCCATGACACACGTGGTGAAGCAGGATGATGACAATGGCCACCTCAGAGAGTCACTCGGAGGATTAACTAAGATCATTCATATGAAGAGTGAAGCTCAGTGTTTGGTGCACAGAAACCACCACTATGCATTCACTGTTTTTATGATTGTCATCCATTGACTTCCTGTGCCTTCCCTTTCTACTGGAACCTTCCTTGTGGAAGAAATGGAAACGCCCCTCCGCCTCTGCCTTCTGTGTGGCCTTTTGCTCGCCACACTTCTTGAAGCTCCTGAGCGACTTGGCTTTCTCGACCCTAACCTTCTATTCTTAGTTTTCTTACTCCTCATTCTGTTTAACTTGCTGCTTGTTTCTTCTTCTCTCCAGAAACAGGCACTCTCCCAGGCTCAATCCTAGGTTCTCTTCTATCATCTTCTATATTCTCATCCCCTTCGGTAACGTCAACTAGCATTTCTCTGCGTGCCTGTTGACCGTATCTACCTGGATCCTTGGTTTTCCCCTTACCAGCATCATGTTGGAGCCTAAACAAATCTTTCCTACCAACCCATTCCACCTAAAAGAATAATGATGAGTACTTATTAAACTCTGTGTGCCAGACAGTGTTCCTAATTTTACATGTGTATCTCTCTCAAGGGAAGCAAGCAGCTGAGCTGGGATTCAAACTCAGGCAGTCTCTGTGTTTGCTCCTTTTGGCCGGCTCCTTTCTGCAGAGTAGGCCCAGCCTTCCATTCACTCTGGCTCCTCCCCTTCCCTCCCCTCCCACATTTAATGAATGGACGGAGCTCATGGGATCTACCTGGGTTGGAAATCTCTTTGTCTAGTCTTCCTTCCTCCCTCTCTTTCAGACTTCTGTTCCTCTCACCTGGACTGTTGAACTAACAACTGCCCTCTAGTCTCTCTGTTCCACATCGGTGGCCTTCAAACATTTCTACTTTCAAATACATTTTACACGGAAGGCCTAGATGTACAGCAGACAAAGGCAGTGGAGCTCTGAGGGAAGTTGGGGGAGGAACCCAGACTCCCACCTGCCCTGTGCTGACACTGTCCTCCATGTTGGCTCCTGGTGCCTCAGTGGAAACTTTGAGGTGTAAAATCCGTGCCTGAGCCAAGATATTGGATAACTTATTTATGGCACGGCTCTGAGTGGACTCTTCCCCCACTGAAATATTCGATGACTCAAAGACTTGGTGATGAGGTCATGGGAGTCCCACTCTGTTTTCGAGGGAGTTTGTGTTCCTTCGCTGCCCCCACTAGGACTCTAAGGTCTAGTCTAGATGAACTAGATTATTATTTCCTTTCCTCAAACACCTGCAGTTTCCTTCCCCCATGCCTTTGACTTTCCACCAAATTTCTGTTTATTTAACTGCTGTTCATACTTCTGAAATGACAGCCCCTCCAGGAAGCCTTTGCCCACTGGCCTAACCATCTGAACCCTGAGAGCACGTTGTGCCTCGTTTTGGCATCCACCTTCTGTTTCGTGTTAGGATTATTGTAAACACATGTTCTACTTCCCCTTTGATGCTGACCTCTTAGGGGTTGTGCTTTCTATATCCTTTTGGTGCCCATGCTAAACACACAGCCTTAAACCAAGACCCACTGAACACAAATGTATTGCACATGGTGAAAACAACTCAGTCATTTGATAAGTGTTTTGGGGTACTGGTTAGGCAAACTTTTAGGGCCTGGGGATACAAGATCCCAGCTTTTATGACACGGACAGGAGGCATGGACATGTGAGCAGATACGATAAGGTCGTCTTGCACAGAAGTATACATTTTTTATAGTTATAGAAGTTGTAGAGGAAAGAAGTCATCAAGTTCAATGGACCCAAGCCCCTTGTTTTGCTCAGAGAGATGGAATGACTGGACCAAAGTCAGTGGCCCAACCTGGCTGAGAAAGACCCCAATCTCTGGGCATTATGTCACAGCTTTTAGGCCATATTTGATTGGCCCCTAAACATATCTTATTGGGTTGGAAAAGTGTGTGAAAGAGCGATTGTTCTTTGCAAAATTACCTTTATATCCTATTTTCCCTGTCCACCTTTATTTTTTTATTATTATTTTTTAAATGTTTATGTATTCTTGATAAAGAGAAAGAGAGAGAGAAAGACAAAGCATGAGCAGGGAGAGGCGGAGTGAGAGAGGAACACAATCCAAAGCAGGCTCCAGGCTCTGAGCTGTCAGCACAGAGCCTGATACAGGGCTCGAACTCACAAACCGTGAGATCATGACCTGAGCCAAAGTCAGACGCTTAACCGACTGAGCTACCCAGGCACCCGTCCACTTTCATAATGATCGAGTTTTTTCTCTTTACTTCCTTCCCTTGTCCCCCCGCCTGCCCCCACCCCCACCCTGAACAATCATGTGAACCATGCATGTGGTTATGTATTGCTCTACCACTCATCTCAGTTAATAAATTACCCGTGACATCGCCTAGACCCTGAAACTTCCTGAGGTTAGGAGTCAGAGGAGGAATTGTCTCCCATATTCTTTATCAGGTACATTCTAGCTTGAGCTGTCTTAAATGATTAAGGTGTGCTAGAGTGAATTTTAACAACTCAGGGAGATAGGGTTGCAGTCAGCTCCCCAAGAGAGAGGGAGCTTACATGATACGTAGTATGTCTCATGTTTAAAAAGCATACGTATATCTAGACATACGTACATGTTGATATTTATTGAGATTTCATGGGACACCTAGAAACACATTAGAAGATCTGAACACATATAAATAAGCATTGAGAGGCTTTGTAAAGTATTTTTAATGCCAGGGCAATGTGAGAAACATTTAAGCGGTGAGCATGCTTTGATGTTAATTGTGTTAGTTATTTAAGGGCGGGTGAGAAGGGAGCAAGGGTGAACCATTATGCTTAAAGACCAAACAGTGGAAGGCTCAGTAATGGGCATTAGAGGGTTACCTACAGGAGACAGGTGCTGGAGTTGAAGTAGTGGGCATCTGGGGGTCGATCCTAATAACATTTCCACTTTACAGACTTCTTCATGTCACATTTGAAGAATATTGTGGAAAGTTTCTGCTCTCTAGCCAGAGGAAGGAATTCCCCATTCTTTGTAGAACTGTGCGGTCCCACTGGATATATTTCCTTATAAGCTATTTGAGGCAAGGGCCATATTTTCCCACAGCCTCTAACACAATACTTTACACATAGTAGGCACTCAGTAAGGATTTGTCAAGCGTATGAATGCACAGGGTTTCCATAAAGGCCATGATCCAAGGCTGTTCAGGTGGTTGTTACTCCATTTTTATTGCCATTCGGAACTTACAGCTCTCCTAGCGACGATAACTTGTACCCCTCGAGCATATGTGGTATTTAGTATTTCTGTATGTGGTGTCAACTTTCATGTCATAATATACTATATATGTAACTGCTTAAGTTACAGTTGTTTTGGGAACCACAGGCTTTTTCCATCTAAAATAAGCCCTTGCTAGCCATCCTAGTCTATGAAGAGGTAACATTCATTGGATAACCTTTTCATGCCTAACTCTCCCCCCTTCCCCGGCCCCCCAATTTGGGACACACCCAGTTACAAACATGTGCTCTAATTATAATGACAAACCTGTGCTAAATAACCTTTTTGCTTGAAGCACTATGACATTAGTATTTTTTTATTAAAAAAATTTTAAGTTTATTTATTTTGAGAGAGAGCAGGGGCAGAAGGAGAGACAGAATCTCAAGTGGGCTCTGCACCGTCAGCGTGGAGCCCAATGAGGGACTTGAGCTAAAAAGCCGTGAGATTATGACCAGAGCTGAAGTTGGACGCTCAGCTGACTGAGCCACCCAGGTGCCCTGACATTAATATTCCTAAAGCCTACTTGTATACTTACTACTGTTTTGTCAGGGGTACTTTTATATTATACATATATTTTGAAAAGAGGGATCGATGCAAGAGTTGGTCTGGTTATGTGAGAGCGTCCAAAGGACAGTGACATAAAACAAATATGTTTTCTTCTCCTTGTGCGACCGAAGATGAAAGATAATGGCTTTGTTTTCCTAGAGTAGGTACCGTAACTTTTCTTTTTCTGTTCATAATTACAAAAATGTTGAGTTTCTTGAAGCCATGAAAAATAACTAAACCTCATCTTACTTTTTCTTGTATTTATTTATTTTATTTTGAGAGAGGGAGAGACAGGGAGAGAGAGACAGGGAGGGGGGAGGGGGGAGGATCAGAGAGAGAGGGAGAGAGACAATTTTAAGGGCTGACACAGGGCTCTACCTCCCGACCCTGAGATCATGACCTGAGCTGATATCAAGTCAGAAACTTAACCGACTGAGCCTCCCAGGTGCTCACTAGTTCTTGTAATTCAGCTTTGTGAACTGAAAGCCAAGGAAAGGGGGCAGTGTGCTGGTACGGGGGTATTAGGGGAAGTCAAGTGGAGTTGACCACTCTCTTCTCCAGGTGCCTGTAACACATGCTGGTGGACTTTGGAGCACACTGTTTAAGCAGATTGGCCTTGAGCCAACAGATTTTTCATGTTACTTGAAGCTTAGCGATCTATCTGTTGTACTCTCTAAGGGAAAGCCTCAACATATCTATGTCTTTCTAAATTGAGAGCAACTTATTGTTTAAGACTGATTTACTTATAAGGCTCTCACCCTTCTGGTAATGACTTAAACAGTTAATAAAGCAAGTATGATACTTTACCAGTGTTTATTACACATCCTCAACTAGTATTGGATGCCTTTTCACTATAATTCTGCTGCTAAATGTTCTTTGTCCCTTCCATGTCTTCCACCCACTCTATTCTCTCAACACACACACACACACACACACACACACACACACACCACCCTCTCCAACTTACAATTAGATATTAATCTCCCTCTTTTACATCTGAAGTCCTGGCCTCGAGACTGAATGCTTATGGTTATGATCTTTGCTTCTCTTTCGTAAGTCATAAATGGGTACAATCAAACATATTTGTTGAAATGGAATAAAAATGCACTTAAATTTTGCTTGTAGAATATCTAGAAAAGGCTGGGCTTAAATGAGGCATTTGTTCCCACTCTTGTCTGTTGGTATCTTCATGGCCCCCATGTACAGGGTCTGGTGTGGTGTCTGGCCATCCTTCTCAAAAACATGACTTTTCCTTTTCCTTAGATCTTCTAATATAAGCCCAAAATGACATGTTCTGTATCCCTTGTTCGAATAGACTGATAATGAATTGATACCTAAGTGTTAATATGTGAACTACTACACAGTATTTATAGTTTAAAAGGAGTTTCATGGCATTACAGTATATTAACCTTCAATATTAATGTGATGATAGAGATTTCACATTGGGTAGGTGAGAGAGATGTTTCTGGGGGAATGGTTCACTCAACTTCTCAACCCATACCTCTTAAAAGACCCCTTGCTCTGCCTTTATGCAATGCTTGTACTTGATAGTGCCTGTATGGTTTGCAGACAGTTTAAAATTGACCACTTACGGGTCTCGTAGCACTTAGTTCCCATACAGAGACAAAATACATTAGAAAGATCATTTTGCATCACAGACAATTTTGGGGTTTTTTTCTTTTCCTTTTTTTTTTTTTTTTTTTGCATTAGGTTAAAGTTCATAATCTGAGTTGAAGACAGGTCAATGATGATTGATTAATTAAATCATGTGATTTTTATTGAATATTGACTATGGGCCAGGCACTACATAATGTATGAGAGACAGAATGATAACCAAGATCATTGTGGTCATTGTCCTCATCCAGACTGCAGTGCACATAAGGGAAGAAATGAAAAACCAGTGAAAAATGAAAAATACTAAACTGTAATAAGTACCAGGAAGGAGATAAAAAAAATTTTGCTAAGATCTGAATTATGATTGGAGGTGTAAAGCCTACTTTAGATGGGGGCTTAGGGGAAGGCCATATTTAAGCTAAATCCTGAAGATTGAATGGTCAGCTTGTGGAGAATGGGGCTGGTGAGGGGGTCAAAGAGATGGGGATGATGATGATGGTAGAAATGATGATGGAGTTGGTGTTGGTGATGGTGTTGGTGTTGGTGATGTGATGATGGTGATGGTGATGGTAATGGAGGTGGTGATAATGATGATATGATGGTGATGATGGTGATAGAGATGATAGTGGTGATAGTGATTATGAGCCATAATGAGGATCAAAACCACTCTATGGGAAAAATAACAGAACTACATCAAAAGTTAGTCTTTGGCATTTTGTCAAAGAAGATCTAGAAATAATAACAATTTGAATAATATTATAATACTTATTTAATCTTACCTTTGCCTGGGAATAATGTACCCTTGAAACCATACTTAGTAGTAAAAGACCAAGCAATACTTCTGCTACTTTTGTATTTTCTTTTGTAGATGATGAATCACAGTAAAAAACCAAGTGACTGCTCTCACCTTGTTCTTCTTCAGGCAAAATCCAGGAGTTTTGAAAACAGTTTCTTAATACAGTACTCGCTTTGCCTTGAGGTCAGTGATTTACAAGTATTAGGGAGAAAAATAACATTTGGGGGGCAGCAAAATAATTACTGACCTGCTGTTTTGTTAATTTACTGATTTGATCAATTTCTTCAACACACTAAGTTTATTTTTCTCTTCAGGGGGAATTTCTGAATATTTCCTGACGGTTATCGCCTCCTTCCCGGCCATGCTCTTCCCTCTTTTCCTTCTCCTTCTTCTACCAAATCATCCTTAGTGTCAACATGTGAAGGTGTCATTAAGCATCAGTCATTAATGTTAAGTGGCATCACAGAGATGGTGTTTTAAAATTGGCTGAGTTGCTATTAATTCTGTGCACTCTTACTCATTATCTATGGGAGAGAACTTACAGAACACCAGCACATTTTATTTATCTTTTGTTTCTGAGTTTGAGATTTAAGGACATGGAAAGAATCTCAATTATTTTGTTAATTGGAAAAAACGAGGTATAAAACTAATTATATACTAAAAGCTTAATTTTATATTATGAAATCTGCATTATATTACGAAAGCATAAAATGCTTATATACATGTTTTTATATGTATACAAAGGCCATCAAGATAATAATAAGATGGGGCACCTGGGTGGCTCAGTCGGTTAAGCGTCCGACTTTCGCTTAGGTCATGATCTCACGGGGTTCGTGGGTTCAAGCCCCACGTTGGGCTCTGTGCTGACAGCCAGCTCAGAGCCTGGAGGCTGTTTCAGAGTCTGTGACTCTCTCTCTGACCCTCCCCTGCTCACGCTGTCTCTCTCTCAGAAATAAAAATAAAAAACATTAAAAAAAGATAATAATAAGATGTCAATCTTTTAGTACTGGGGTATTTTGAGAAATTTTTTCTGTCTTTTCTTTTCCTAAATTATAAAATTTCGGTGACAAAAGGGGTACTTTAGAAATAAACTACAAACAAAACATTAACTTGTTTTAGCCTTGGACCTGGTATTCCCAGTCATTTAGAAAATAATCAGAGATTTGGGTGAACAAACTGTTTACTCTGTCACTTTATGTTAGCACTCACACACAAAAAGAAAGGACCTGGTCTCTTAAGGAGAGTGGTTAAATATATTAAAGGTAATAGATCGTGTGACACTAAAATTACATTTCCAAACAAATTGAATAACCATTATAATGTGTCATGTTAAGTGGAAAAATTAGTTTATGTAGTAAGATAAGAATTACATAAAAGCAAAAAAAAGTATGTGTGTAGGAGAAAAGACCACAAATAAATAACCATAATTTGGGCCATGGTAATATCGAGGTGCGGAGAATCATGTTTCTTCATTTTTCAATGACTAAATATCCCCTTTAAAATGAAATATATAAACATTGTTATACTTAAAAAAAAAAAAAAAAAGAGTTAGAACAAGATGACCCAGAAAGGAATCATTCAGATGTTTTGGTGAGAATAACCTTGGAAACATGTTACTTTTCTCTGTGTTCATCCAGTGGCTCAAGTTAACAATAGCAAAAAATACCACTGATTTTCTCAGACACTGTCTAAACTCTAGAGAAATTCAAAGAAATCTCAATCTTCAGGGTTGGACTATTGGATTGTCTAACCGGTTATAGCTTGGACATATCATTGTTAATATGATTATTAGACACGTAACCAACTCAGTGCAATTGATCAGGGAGTTCAAGCACATCAGAGAGCCACAGGAGAGTTTCCCAAGGGCTTGCTTGCAGACTTCCAGACAAATGGAGTAAGAATCAGCTGTACTCACCTCAGTGCCCCCTTCAGCTACAGGACAAACCCACTGCGTGAACTGACCCAATCGCTTAGGCATCCTTAGACCTCTGGCTTAGGGGATGAAAACTGTGGGCTAGCAGAGCCTGGTACAGAGAAGGACCTCAATAAATAGGTGACTGTCAGGGGCACCTAAACGCATTTGACGCAGACTGTATCCCATCCCATGGTTTTAACTGGAAAGTAGGCTCTTTATGTTTGACATTTACACGAGTGGTACTGCCTAGGGTAAAAAGGGAAAATCAGGAGGAGTAATTGTATTAACAGTAATAACAAAATACTGAAAATCGTGGCTGCCAATGAGGGTGCACCTGTGTGCGCCAGGCCCTGCAAGAGAGGCCTTCACGGTCACCAGGGACGCTCTCCTCCGTCCCCCAGTTGCTAGAGGACTTGCCTTTTCCTAATGGTTCTCACATGGCAGGAAACACAATGGCCAGGCTCTGGGCATACGGGATGTCTAAGGGCCTTCCCGCCACCCCTCCCTGCCCCCGGCCACCTTTCCTTTTAGTCTGTACCCTGATGCTGTTCCATCTCTGTCCGAGGCAGATGAGATTCAAGGTGAGAGGAAGAACAAATCCTGTAAGGTAATTCTGTCACTCACCTCATCTTCATAATCTTCCCTGAGCTTCCTCTGCGGCTCACCCTGGTATTGATCGAGTCACAGGCTATCGCAGACCAAGGCAGGGGGCTGAAAACCTCTCCTTGCCACCCGCGCCAGTGCGCCCGTTCCAGTCCGAGCAGAAGAGCCTGCTGTGAAAACAATCAGTGCATTTGCTTTAGATCTAAGTGATTCCAACTAGGTCGATGCTTCATGCTGATGTGTTGAAAACATTTAAAACATTTCTCAGAGTTTGATTTCCACTGGAACATTATGGCATGTGTCTGCAGTTGTTATTTTTCACGCACACAGCCGACAGCTGCTTCCCGTCACCGCACACAAAAGCAGTGGGAACACGGAGGCTTTTGTCCGCGTGGATGTTTACTAGGAACGCTTTTTTTGTGGGGGGGGGGGTGCAAGAGGCAGAAACACATGCTCAGGTTTGGTTGATAAGCCGCGTGTGATCTTGACCTCGGTGGTAGGGGTTTTTGTTATGGTTTGTTTTGCTCTTGAAGTGAATAGGAGCCAATGTTGACCAAGTATAAATGTGAGCAAATGGGCAACTCTCAGTTGGTTTTGAGTTTTTGATATTCCTCTCTGTTCTGGCATGGACTTTTATGGGGCCACTTATAATAATGCCGAGAGTGGCTTTCTCTTCCAAACGATCCATTGGATCTCTGCAAGTTTATGTTTATATTCAGAAATAATTGGAGCTCCTCAACACGTCTTGGCATCCAGTGGGGAAAAAAGCATTTACAGAAAATTTATCAGGAAAACATGGGGCACCTGGGTAGCCCAGTCGGTTAAGCATCTGACTTCAGCTCAGGTCATGATCTCGTGGTCTGTGGGTTCGAGCCAGGCCTTGGGCTCTGTGCTAACAGCTCAGAGCCTGGCTGTGTCTCGCTCTCTCTCTCTGCCCCTTCCCTGCTTATGCCCTGTCTCTGTCTCTCAAAAATAAATAAATGTTAAAAAAAAGAACAAATTAAAAAAAAACTAACCTACAAGCCACACCTTCTGAGTTACTTTTCATTTATTTGGAAATGAAGTCAAAGGGCTGGCATTAGGACTTTTTCTTTTGTTTTGTTTTGTTTTGTTTCATATAGTTCCCTGAGAGATCTGTGGTTGAGTCAGAGCTAGGTTGTTAAGTGTTCCTTCTGCCAAGTCCTATAAAAACTGTGTGTCACTTCAGCTGAATTTTCTTTGCAATGCCATCATTTAAATCAAATGTTGGGGTTTCCTTCTAAGCATGAACTCTCTGTGGTTGTGTTACCCTGTTTGCTGTTTATTGTCAAGACGCTGAGAGAATGTTCTTGTAATGACCCAAGAGGAAGTGGCAAATGAATGCTCTTCTTCAGGTATTTTGTTTATTTTTCAGAATGCCTGCCAATAGGAAAATTTCCACAAAACCATCCTGTGGGTTTACTGTATAAATCTGGGAGAGGGCATTATGGTGTTTCCTTTAGTGAAAATGAATGAGATCCCCTTTTTGCTCTTATCTGCTATTTCTCTCAAAGGGTGGCTTTCTTTTTTTTATCAGAATTATTCCTTAGTTCATCACCTTTCCTCACCTCTGGTTAGTTCTGCACCCATGAGTGACATTGTGGTTTATTTTGCTGGACACCTGTTTTGAGGACCTGTTGTTTATACGCCTGACTATAAGAGCTCATATTCTAAATACAAATTGCCTGTAGATGGCCCCGAGTGGAATTTTTATTTGCTATTTTTATATCAAAAATTTTTAATGTTTATTTATTTTTAAGAGAGAGAGAGAGAGAATGAGCGGGGGAGGAGCAGAGACAGAGGGAGACACAGAATCGGAAGCAGGCTCCAGGCTCTGAGCTGTCAGCACAGAACTTTATGCGGGGCTTTAATCCATGAACCATGAGATCATGACCTGAGCTGAAGTCAGACGCTCAACCAACTGAGCCATCCATGCACCCCTCGTTTTAAAGAATAAGATCAAGAGGGTGTGACTTTTATGGGGAAAGGTACTATAGATCTTTGGGAATGACTTTACACTTGTATTTCGATAAGTATTTGTATCTGGAAAACCCAATATGTGTTTGGGGTATTAAGGCAGTAATACCCATGGCTTCCTCCAGGAAGAGGTAGGAAGAAAATTCCAACTGAATGAACTCAGCCTTGAAGGTACAAAAGACTTGTGTTTAAGGGAAGCCCAGGTTAATGCTGATAGATCTGGAGGCAGAACTTGTCTGCAGCCTTCGAGTTCCTTTTCTTTTTTATATTAGACATTTTCTTCTCTAAAATGGGACAACTGTTCAGAATGTCTTGGTCTATACAGTTTGAGAGCCCTGAGATAATATAATCAACAGAGCTTGTCATGATAATACTACTTCACTGTGGTCCATAGCTTGAAGGAGGCAGCATTTACGTAAAACCTTTTCCCTTTTTTCCAATAATGGTATTTGGCTAAAAACATTATGAACATGTTGCCATTTCAGGTTAATGAGTGGGGGGAAAATTCTAATATGTCACCTCTCCAGCACCATTTCATTCATTTGGAAAACAAACTCCTTAGGCGTGCTGTACAACTACTCTTTGTACTTTAAATGTACTATCAAGAGCCCTATTTGTAAAGAATTTACGCACTCAATTTATGTACTCAGCTTCTCAAGGTACTCTGATTCTTGATTTTCCACCCCAGAGCAATGGGGAGTGTCCAAAATGAGCTGCAAAGAGAAAAACTATAGGCTCATAATAAACCTACAGTGGCTTATGGGTGAAGCTTAGGCTACTATAGATTTTCCAGAAAATCAGATATGGATGTTGCAGAAATATCTTTTCTTGCCAGAAGAAGTGACTCATTATGAGCCCATTAACTGTGTATCTCTTGGGAGTTTCTTTAAGCAATTCTTTAAACGCCAGTGTTTCCTAGCAGAACTTTTGGAGAAACATAGCCTGATGCTGGCAGTTCAGCAAACCTGCTTTAAATGAGCATTTCCCCACGATTTATTTCTGATGGGCCAGTGGAAATTGCAGGTGGCCCGGAGTTCTCTTTCTGCTAATTGGGAAAGCATGTTTTCACAAGAGTAGACGCTTTAAGTATAAAAATGAAGGTGAGCATACTGGGAAAAAATGGATAAAATTAGTCTTCCAGAAATAATAAAATTTTAGACATCGTTCAGCAACTTTTCATATAAAAAATCCTTCTGTGCATTGGGTAACGTGAAGACAACATTGAGGAGTTGTGTGACACGTTTCAGCGTAAGGCAAGTCTTAATTCATCTGATGAATCCCGTTAAACTACTGTGTATGGAATCTTGTGGATTTAGAGGAAGCTGAGTTGTAGAGTTTTCATACTTCGTCGATTTATTTTTATTCTTTGACAACCCTCTAGTTGGTCACTATTGCTTTCATCCTCAAAAGGAAACTGCAGGCTTTTGTTTTTGTTTTTGTTTTCTGGGCTTCCTGTGAACTTTGAGGATCATGGAGAGCGCCATCTCACAAATGTTGGAGAGCTCTTTTTCACAAAAGGCAATAAAAATATATCCCTGGTTTAATAAATGGTGGGCCCTCCCTCATTCTTAGTTTCCTTTTGACAGAAGCTGAATTATTTCCATAAAGCTATTGCTTCCTTCTTTCTAGTGCTATTGAACCTTTTTTTTTTTCTATTAGTGGGGTTCAAGAGCCTTGTGGCAGAAGGATGACATACGGGGATACATTATTGTCTCCCTCCTTGTGGTTCCCATTCAGATGACCACTGAAAGTATTTAGCTTTCTTACTTCTGGAATTTTTAAAAAGCGCTGAATTTTAAAAATTATATTAGTACATTGTCAGAATGTTCTATTTCATTGACAAGCAGAATTAAAAAAATATTTGGATGCCTAATAATTTCTTGTTCTTCAAATCTATTTTCTCCTATTGAAAAAATATTATGAAGACTATTAATCATACCTGTCACTCCGATTATATCTATATCCCTTATGATTTAAAGTAGGAAGAGATTTAATTCAGATGTGGAAGTTGGTTTTAGGACACAGATTAATTTGATTATTCATTTGTTCATTCATTTGTTCATTCATTTATTCACTCACCAATTAATCAGTGGATATTTGTTCGGCTTTGTTACATGGCAGGCATTTTGTTGAATGCTGAGGATAAAAGTAAAAGCACACATGGTTTTTACCCTCAAGGAGTTATGGTTTATTGGAAAAAAAAGAAAAACTCACATAACTACAATGTAATATTTGCCATAATTCATCCAATGAACCAACATTTTTTTGAGTCCCTACTGTGAGCTAAGCACAGGATAGGATGAGTAAGGTCTCTGTCTTCTGAGAGTCCAGGAGACCTCATCTCCTGTCACATGTCCCCTTGTCCACTCCGGTATGGCCACATTGGGCATTGGTCTGACCTCTTTAGGTTGCAAAAGACAAATTCAAATCAAGCTGTTAAGCAAGAAAGGGTAATTCCTGCCTCACCAAATTGATGAGTCCAAGCTCTGAGCTCAAAGAATTCTATAGGGGCTGTGTCTCTGTCTCCATGTGTCATCACTATTTTCCTTTCTTTCTCCATCCCATTACTTTCCCCCACAGTAGGAAATCTGCAATGATTCTTATGGCTCTTTTGGAGTTTACAAGCTCGCTCTTTAGTCCACTTTCTATGTCAGTTGGCAGGAGTAGCCATGCTTGAGGCAATGACCTGAACAAAACCTCACCCGAGCTGGTATGTGCAGATTATTTATATATTTTTTCTGTAGAAATGTTAATTAGGGTGATGTGCCAGAATGTGCTGGAGTGTTACTTAATATATGTTCTAAGCATTGTATTATCCTTGTAAAATCTCTCAAATTCTAAGTTCAGATTCATATCTTGCTCTAGTGGAATCATAGAGGGGATTGTGAGCCTGTAAAATTAAGTTTTTTTAAATATTTATCCATCATTTGTACTAAAAATGGGGAAAAACATTCCAGTATTTGAAATATTCACTATAAAACAAACATAACGTATTTCATAGGTTAAGACATACAGTCGTACGTCTTCAAAGCAGTGTCACTAAAAGTAGAAATACAATTAATGAAAGATGGAAGTGGGGAGGGAAAAGGAGCAAAATATTTTTCCTCTTGAATATTTTAATATGTTTCTGCCTTTTCATGAAGAAGATATACTTCCTCCACCAAGAAATTCACTACCTAAAATTCATTTGCTTTTGGAAACACTCCTTTCCATGGCTTCAAGATCTGTCACAGCCCGACTTTCAAGATCCATTGGATGGCTATCTTCTGGAATTCCCTTGCATTCTGCTGCCTTATTTGGGCCATGGTTTCTTAAAATCTCATATTCTCCTCACTCTTGAATTTCATCTGTTGTTGCTGTCATTCTTGGAGTATATTTTCAAGTAATTACAAATCCTGCTCCTTTTATCATTGCAACCTGTTCTTGTTTTATGAATGAAATAATTTGTTGAATATCTCTCAAAAAACCAACTGAAGTTAATTTAAGATTCCCTGCTCTTCTCTGAATTATTTCTGTTTCCTCCAGCAACAGTGGATATTGCTGTTAATTTGGATTCTTTTGGTTCTTTTTTTTGCTATGGTTTTTCTCAAGTATCTGAATATAGATGGTTGTCCATTTGTATTTATGAATTAAGTATAGGATAATTATTACATGTTGCTTTCATAGATTTCCTTTGTAGCTTAACTATGTCAGACTTCACTCCATGTGTGTGGGACTGGAGGAATAGTTGAGCAGTTTGGGTGTGCCCTCTCAGGCCCCAAAAGAAGGTTGGACCCCATTATGGGGTCCCATCATTCACTCTGGAAGCCAGTGTCTCCATTTTGAAAAATGTTGACAAGGATCAGAGGGGACTGCCTCATTCAGACCCTGATTAAATAATTAAGTCTTTTTTATCAGGCTGTGAGATAAAATAGTCAGAATGGTAAGAGAAAGGGAAAATGATTTTAATCTACTCAAGATACTCAAATATCTAATCAGGGTATTATTACATAACAATCAGATATCACCCATATTGTATTCTGGGTCTATTTTATTTTTTATATTTTATTTTTTGAGTTCATTTGTTTATTTTGAGAGAGACAGAGACAGTGTGAGGAGGGGGGTGGAGGGGCAGAAAGAGAGATAGAGAGAATCCCAAGCAGGCTTCTCACTGTAAGTGCAGAGCCTGATGTGGGGCTCGAACTCATGATACTGTGAGATCATGACCTGAACCAAAATGGATAGTTGGACACTAAGCCCACTGAGCCACCCAGGTGCCCCTCTGAGTCTATTATTGATGTGATTTGTTTTATTTCCAAAGACTGTGCAGAAATGTTAATTTCCACAGTTAACAACAGTGAGGAAAAAGTGTGAGCTAACTGGTATATCTGCTTGAGGAATTTGTTGAGATGGTCTTTATGTCTTCTCCATGACTCCTTTTCATTACTGTTCCAAGAAAATTTGAAAAGAATATGTATTTTACATCTGTTAGATACAACGTTTCTCTCTTACTTTTTCTCTTCAATAAATCAGACTCTGTAATTGTGTTATTCAAGTACTCTATATTTTTTATCTACTTGATCTGTCACATTTGAAAGAAGCATGTTATCTCCCATAAGACTGCACTTTCTGCCAATTTCTCTTGTATTTCTAAAAATCCTTCATCTAATGTATTTTGCGATTAGTTTTTTTTTTTTTTTTCAGTGTATAAAGGTTCTTGACATACCCGTTTGGCAGAGTGTACCTTTTATAAATATGAAATATCCTGCTTAATGCATTTTGCTTCAGCTTTACTTCAATAGTAGTATTTTTCCACCTGCTTTCCTTTTGTTTCCATTTGCTTATCATATCTTCAGCTACTTTTAAATTTTCTTTATCATTTTATTTAAAATGCCTTTTTAAGCAGCCTCTGAACTGGCTTTTGCCTTTCTTCCCTAATTTTATATATTGTCTTTTATATAGAAATGTAGTTCATTCCATTTGTTATTTTAATTGATTTGTTTGGTATTGGTCTTATTTTTACCTGATATCTTTTATGTTTTGTGGCCCTTCCCTCCTTCCTTCTTCTCTCCTTTTCTTTCCTGTCTTTTCTTGGAGTGATCAATTGTTTCCTTACTGATTTAGTTCTCCATCTCATTTATCTTCTGCTAGTGAGGAATAGTACTTTTTGTAAGAAATATACTTGGCCAGTTTGAAAAAAAATTTCTTTTAATTTTTTTTTAAGAGAGAGAGAGAGAGAGACAGAGAGAGAGACAGACACCGAGAGCAGGGGAGGGGCAGAGAGAGAGGGAGACACAGAATCTGAAGCAGGCTCCAGGCTCTGAGCTGTCAGCACAGAGCCCAATGCAGGGCTCGAACTAATGGGCCATGAGATCATGACCTGACTGACTGAACCACCCAGGCACCCTTAGTTGATCAAAAAGTTTTAACAGCAAGATCTAAACTGTATTTGTAGCCTCTCTCCATAATCTCAGGATAAAGATAAGAATTTTAGTATTCATTTTTCCATCCTAGTTGTGCATCTTTTATTATTATATGAGGGAACGTGGGAGGCTCAGTCGGTTAAGTATCTGATTTTTGTTCAGGTCATGGTCTCAGGGTTTGTGGGTTCAGGCCCCGCATTAGACTATGTGTGTTGGATTCTGTGTCTCCCTCTCTCTGCCCCTCCCCTTCTTGTGCTCTCTCTCTCTCCAAAAAAAAAAAAAAGTTAAAAAATAGTATATGAAATTTTAGCTCCAGAATGTATTAAAAATAAGTTTATTTTTCCTTTCAAAAGTTCTTTTTTCATAATTGATCTAAGCTCAAGAGAATATTGTTAGCAATTTCTTACACTTAATATTTACCTTATTGGTCTTATTCCCCAAATATCTCCTGTATACTACAAATTCCTTTCATTCTGTTACATTTCTGTTGATTCCTATCTGCCTCAGTGATTTTTTAAATAGAAAGGACAAAGAATGCTTGCATTAAAAAAGGTAAAAAATAATGATTTGTGTAAGAATAGAATCCCGGGAAAATAGTTCATTTTGCTAAAGATTTCTAGAAATCTTATTGCATTCTTTAGTGTTAGTTTAAAGATCCTTGTGAGAAAGTATTTTGATGTAGCCATAAAGAATTTAGGAGATGAAGACAATGTGTGTATTAGTGTGCGTTTATGTATATACTGTCATTTTTGAGGACTGGCATGCCTATAATTTGGACATATTCTTCCTGTTTTCTTTCCATGATATTAGGCAATGGTTATAGTAGAGGATGATACTTTAAGTATTTTATTCGTACAAATAAAATTTGGCAACCATTTACAGATTTTTTATATTGATTTCTAAGATCCAATTCTGGCAACCTACAGTTCTAGCGTCTTTAATGTACATATTCATGATTTTATCTTTATCTTTAGAATGCAGAAATTTGTCAGGATATGTCAAGAGATGGGCCCTTAAGAAATAATCCTGCCTTGTTCCTTGAAGACGTTTGGACATAAAGAGAAAGGTCTTTATGATAGCTTAGATTAATGCTTTTCTTTGATTTTTTTGTTCTTTTCTTTTATGATATCTTGGTATTTCCTGCATTCTTTTCTCTGCCCTTCCAGTTTATTAATTTGTCTTTTTCTCTACTTGCTAATTGCTCTTTTTTTTTTTTTTTTTTTTTAATGCCTGGATGCTTCCCAACTTTTCTTCTGGATTAAATGTTTGCTCAAAATCCAGTAAAATGGGGGCGCTTGGGTGGCTCAGTAGGTTAAGATTCCTACTTCCTCTCAGGTCAAGATCTCAAGGTTCATGAGTTCGAGCTCCATGCTGGACTCTGTGCTGACAGCTCAGCCTAGAGCTTGTTTTGGAATCTGATTCTGTGTCTTCCTCTCTCTCTCTGCCCTTTCCCTGCTCATGCTCTGTCTCTCTGTTTCTCTCTGTGTCTCTTTCAAAAATAAATAAGCATTAAATATTTTTAAATCCACTAAAATGGCTTGAATCTGTGTATTTAATGTCCAGTTTCTTATGTTTGTATTTTCTATAGGTGCTATTAATTCTGTTTGCATAGCTGATTACCTTCTCACCCCTCATTTTTTTTTTTTTACAATAAAACACACAGATGTGCATTTCAATCAGTTTTGACACACGTGTGTGCCTGTGTAACCACTACCCCCACCAAGACATAGAACACTCTCAGGAGCACAGAAACCTCCCTAGTGCCTCAAAGGCATTTGTTATGTTGTCATTATATGTTTTTCCTGTTCTAGGGCTTCATTTAAATAGAATCATATGGTGTGTTCTCTTTTAAGTCTTACTTCTTTCCCACAGCATAGTGTCGGAGATTCACTCATATTTTTGCATGTGTCAGTATTTCTTTCCTTCCTTCCTTCCTTCCTTCCTTCCTTCCTTCCTTCCTTCCTTCCTTCCTTCCTTCCTTCCTTCTTTACATTTCTCAACCCACCTCTCTTTTCCCTTGAATATTCCATTGGGGATAAACCTTGTTCATCTATTCATCTCTTAGATATTTGGGTAGTTTGTAGTAATTGAGCTCATAGTGAACTACTATGAATTCTTGTACAAGTCTCTGTATAGACATATGTTTTCATTTCTTTTGGGTAAATACCTAGGAGTGGAATTGCTAAGTCATGGGGTAGGTATATATCCGACTTTGAAAAAAGAAAGCTCATTTGCCAAATGATTGAACAATTTCACATATCCAACCACAGTGTATGAGAGTCTAGCCACTCCGTATCCTCACCAGTGCTTGGTATGGTTGGTTCTGGCTTCAGCCATTCTAATAGGTGTGTAGTGGTGTTTCATTGGGTTTTTAAAAAATAATTTAATTATTTTTAATTTATATCCAAGTTAGTTAGCATACTGTGCAACAATGATTTCAGGAGTAGATTCCTTAATGCCCCTTACCCACTTAGCCCATCCCCCCTCCCACAACCCCTCCAGCAACCCTCTGTTTGTTCTCTATATTTTAGAGTCTCTTATGTTTTGTCCCCCTCCCTGTTAGTTTTTATATTATTTTTGCTTCCCTTCCCTTACGTTCATCTGTTTTGAATCTTAAAGTCCTCATATGAGTGAAGTCATATGGTATTTGTCTTTCTCTGACTAATTTCTCTTAGCATAATACCCTCTAGTTCTACCCACGTAGTTGCAAATGGCAAGATTTCATCCAATAGTTGCAAATGGCAAGATTTCATTCTTTTTGATTGCCAAGTAATACTCTATTTTGTATACATATTACACATCTTCTTCATCCATCCATCCATCTATGGACATTTGGGTTTTTTCTATACTTTGGCTATTGATGATAGTGCTGCTATAAACATTGGGGGTGCATGTGCCCCTTCAAAACAGCATACCTTTATCCCTTGGATAAATACCTAGAAGTGCTGGGTTGTAGGGTAGTTCTATTTTTAATTTGTTGAGGAACTTCCATACTGTTTTCCAGAGTGGCTGCACCAGTTTGCATTCCCACCAGCAGCGCAAAAGAGATCCTCATCCTCTGCATCCTTGCCAACATCTGTTGTTGCCTGAGTTGTTAATATTAGCCATTCTGACAGGTGTGAGGTGGTATCTCAATGCGGGTTTGATTTGTATTTCCCTGATGAGTGATGTTGAGCATCTTTTCATGTGTCGGTTGGCCATCTGGATGTCTTCTTTGTTGAAGTATCTATTCATGTCTTTTGCCCATTTCCTCATTGGATTATTTGTTTTTTGGGTGTTGAGTTTGGTAAGTTCTTTATAGATTTTGAATACTCACCCTTTATCTGATATGTCGTTTGCAAATATCTTCTCTGATTCTGTCAGTTTCCTTTTAGTTTTGCTGATTGTTTCCTTCGCTGTGCAGAAGCTTTTTATTTTGATGAGGTCCCAATAGTTCATTTTTGCTTTTGTTTCCTTTGCTTTTGGAGACATGTTGAGTAAGAAGTTGTTGTGGCCAAAGTCAAAGAGGTTTTTGCCTGCTTTCTCCTCAAGGATTTTGATGGGCTTCCTGTCTTACATTTAGGTCTTTCATCCATTTTGAGTTTATTTTTGTGTGTGGTGAAAGAAAGTGGTCCAGTTTCCCCAGAACCACTTGCTGAAGAGACTGTCTTTATTCCACTGGATATTCTTTCCTGCTTTGTCAAAGATTCGTTGGCCACACATTTGTGGGTCCATTTCTGGGTTCTTTACCCTGTTCCATTGATCTGAGTGTCTCTTTTTGTGCCAGTAGCATATGGTCTTGATGATTACAGCTTTGTAATATAGCTTGAAGTCTAGGATTGTGATACCTCCAGCTTTCACGATTGCCTTGGCTATTCAGGGTCTTTCTGGTTCCATACAAATTTTCGGATTGTTTGTTCTAACTCTCTGAAGAATGCTGGTGCTATTTTGATAGATATTGCATTGAATATGTAGATTGCTTTGGGTAGTTTTGACATTTTAACAATATTTGTTCTTTCTATCCAGGAGCATGGAATATTTTCCCAGTTTTTCACAATTTCTTCAATTTCTTTCAGAAGCTTTGTATAGTTTTCAATGTATAGATTTTTCACCTCTTTGGTTAGATTTATTCCTAGGTATGTTACAGTTTTTGGTGCAATTGTAAATGGGATTGATTCCTTGATTTCTCTTTCTGTTGCTTCATTTTTGGTGTATAGGAATGCAGCTGATATCTGTGCATTGATTTTACATCCTGCGACTTTGCTGAATTCACGGATCAGTTCTAGTAGTTTTTTGATGAAATCTTCTGGGTTTCCCATATAAGGTATGGAAAAAGGTATGTCATCTGTGAAGAGTGAAAATTTGACCTCCCCCTGGCCGATCTGGATGCCTTTTATTCCTTTGTGTTGTCTGATTGCTGAGGTTAAGACTTCCAATACTATCTTGAATAACAGTGGCAAGAGTGGACATCCCTGTCGTGTTTCTGACCTAAGGGGGAATGCTCTCAGATATTCCCCATTGAGGATGATATTAGTGTTGGGTCTTTCATATATGGCTTTTATGATCTTGAGGTATGATCCTTCTATCCCTACGTTCTTGAGGGTTTTTATCAAGAAAGGATGCTGTATTTTGTCAAATGCTTTCTCTGCATCTATTGAGAGGATCATGTGGTTCTTGTCCTTTCTTTTCTTGATGTGATGAATCACATTGATTGTTTTGTGGACATTGAACCAGCCCTGAATCTCAGGTATAAATCCCAGTCGGTCATGATGAATAATTTTTTTAATGTTTTGTTGGATCCAGTTGGCTAGTATCTTGTTGAGGATTTATGCACCCATGTTCATCAGGGAAACTGGTCTATAGTTCTTTCTAGTGAGGTCTCTGTCTGGTTTTGGAATCAAGGTAATGCTGGCCTCATAGAAAGAGTTTAGGAGTTTTCCTTCCATTTCTATTTTTTGGAACAGTTTCAAGAGTGTTAACTCTTCTTTAAATGTTTGGTAGAACTCCCCTGGAAAGCCATCTGACCCTGGACTCTTGTTCTTTGGGAGATTTTTTATTACAAATTCTATTTCTTTACTGGTTATCGGTCTGTTCAAATTTTCTATTTCCTCCTGTTTCAGTTTAGTAGTTTATGTTCTTCTAGGAATTTGTCCATTTCTTCCAGATTGCCCATTTTATTGGTATGTAATTGCTCATAATATTCTCTTATTATTGTTTGTATTTCTGCTGTGTTGGTTATGATCTCTCTTCTTTCATTCTTGATTTTACTCATTTGGGTCCTTTTTCTTTTTGATCAAACTGGTTAGGGGTTTATCAATTTTTTTAAAAAATATTTTTATTTATTTCTAGGAGAGAGAGAGACAGCGTG
This sequence comes from Hyaena hyaena, assembly GCF_003009895.1. Taxonomy (NCBI): domain Eukaryota; kingdom Metazoa; phylum Chordata; class Mammalia; order Carnivora; family Hyaenidae; genus Hyaena; species Hyaena hyaena. The sequence continues at coordinate 111,582 of NW_024081915.1, read as the reverse complement.
AGCAGGGGAGGGTCAGAGAGAGAGGGAGACACAGACTCTGAGATAGGCTCCAGGCTCTGAGCTGGCAGTCAGCACAGAGCCCGACGCGGGGCTCGAACCCACGAACCGCGAGATCATGACCTAAGCGAAAGTCGGACGCTTAACCGACTAAGCCACCCAGGCGCCCCAGGGGTTTATCAATTTTGTTAATTCTTTCAGAGATCCAGCTTCTGGTTTCATTGATCTGTTCTACTGTTTTCTTTGGTTTCAATAGCATTGATTTCTGCTCTAATCTTTATTATTTCCTGTCTTCTGCTGGTTTTGGGTTTTATTTGCTGCCTTTTTCTCGCTCCTTAAGATGTAAGGTTAGGTTGTGTATCTGAGACCTTTTTTCCTTCTTTAGGAAGGCCTAGGTTGCCATATTCTTCCCTCTTAGATCACATTTGCAAGTCCCAGAGGTTTTATAGGCTGTGGTATTATCATTTTTATTTTCATTGGCTTCCATGTAGTTTTTAATTTCTTCTTTAACTTTCTGGTTAGCCCATTCATTCTTTAGTAGGATGGTCTTTAGTCTCCAAGTATTTGATATCTTTCCAATTTTTTTCTTGTGGTTGATTTCGAGTTTCATAGCACTGTGGTCTGAAAATATGCATGGTATGTTCTCAATCTTTTTGCACTTGTTGAAAGCTGATTTGTGTCCCAGTATGTGATCTATTCTGGAGAATAGTCTGTGTGCCCTGGAGAAGACTGTGTATTCCACTGCTTTAGGATGGAATGTTCTGAAATATCTGTTAAGTTCATCCAGTCCGGTGTGTCATTCAAAGCCATTGTGTCCTTATTGTTTTCTATTTAGATGATCTGTCCATGGCTGTAAGTGGGGTGTTGAAGTCCCCCACTATTATGGTATTATCAATGAATTTCTTTATGTTTGTGATTACTTGATTTATATATTTGGGTTCTTCTACATTTGGAGCATAAATGTTAACAATTGTTAGGTCATCTTGGTGGATAGACACCTTAATTGTGATATAATGCCCTTTTTCATCTCTTATTACAGTCTTAATTTTAAAGTTTAGATTGTCTGAAATAAGTATGGCTACTCCAACTTTCTTTTGGTGATGACTAGCATGATAGATGGTTCTCCATGCCCTTTACCTTCAATCTGAAGGTGACTTTAGGTCTAAAGTGGATCTCTTGTAAATAGTATATAGATGGATCTAGTTTTCTTTTCTTTTTTTTTTTTAAATTTTTAATGTGGATCTAGTTTTCTTATCCATTCTGTCACCCTATGTCTTTTGATTGTGGAGCATTTAGTCCACTGGCACTTAGAGCGAGTACTGAAAGATAGGAATTTATTGCCGTTATGTTGGCTGTAGAGTTGGAGATTCTGGTGGTGTTCTCTGGCCCTCTCTACTCTTTTTTGCTTTTGGTCTTTTTTTTTTCTTTTCTCCCCTCAGAGAATCCCCCTTAAAATTTCTTGCAGGGCTGGTTTAGTGATCACGAACTCCTTTAATTTTTGTTTGTCTGGGAAACTTTATATCTCTCCTTCTATTTTGAATGACAGCCTCGCTGGATAAAGAATTCTTGGCTGCATATTTTTCCAATTCAGCACACTGAATATATCCTGCTACTCTTTTCTGGCCTGCCGAATTTTTATAGGTAGGCTTGCTGCAAATCTGATCTGTCTCCCTTATAGGTTAAGGACTTTTTTCCCTTGCTGCTTTCATGATTTTTCCTTGCCTGAGTATTGTGTGAATTTGACTATGATGTGCCTTGTTGATGGCTGGTTTTTGTTGAATCTAATGAGAGTCCTCTGTGCTTCCTGGATTTTGATGTCTGTGTCTTTCCCCAGATCAGGAGAGTTTTCTGCTATGATTTGCTCACATAAATTTTCTACCCCTTTTTCTCTCTTCATCTTCTGGACCCCTATGATTCCAATGTTGTTCCTTTTTAAGGAGTCACTGAGTTCTCTAATTTTTATTTTGTACTCTTTTGCCTTAAACTCCCTCTTTTTTTCCTGCATCATCATTCTCCATAAGTTTGTCCTGTATATCGCTCATTCACTGCTCTGCCTCATTCATCCTTGCCACTGTGGCATCCATTTGCGATTGCAGTTCAGTTATAGCATTTTTTTCTATTTCATCCTGACTAGCTTTTACTTCTTTCATCTCTGCAGAAGGGGAGTCTAATCTATTTTCAGCCCCAGCTAGTATTCTTATTATTGTGATTCCAAATTCTGGTTCAGACATCTTGCTTGTATCTGTGTTGATTAAGTCCCTGGCTGTCATTTCTTCCTGTTCTTTTGGGGTGAATTCTTTAGATTTGTCATTTTGAAGAAAGAAAAGGAATAAGGTAAAAAAATAAAATTAAAAAGTTAAAAACAACACACACACAAAAATCAAATAAATGATGCTAGATCCTAGGTGTGTTTTGATCTGGTTGTTGAAAGGAGCTTGATAGATTAGAGAAAAAAGGGAAAGACGAGAAAAGGGGGAAAAAAGAAAACATGAACATTTGAAACAATGAATACAATGAAATGGAATAAAATGAAACGACCGAAGTAAAATAGAATTTGGAAAATTTACAAAAAAACTAAAAAATACAGTAGTAAAAAGATTAAAATTTTTTTAAGAAAAATGGAAAATAAAAATAAATTTTTCTCTTCCTGCGCTCAAGAATAAGAAGGCAAAGAAAACAACTGAAGAGCGGGACGAGCAGACAGCCTGAACTACGATATTCGGGCCGGGAAGCACTGTGCGGTCCCTAAACGCAGCGGCCCGAGGCCGCAGCGGCGGAGCTGCAGCGCTGGGTGGGCGCGGCGGGGCTCGGTGTGAGGGCTCCGTTTCTCCGCTGGACGGCGCTGCTGAGCTCGCGGCGGGGATTCCTGCGCGCGTGCGCGCGTGCGCGCGTGTGCGTGAAAATGGCGTCCGCACCCACCCAGCCTCCGGTCGCCGAATGCTGTTCTTCCCGACAGGCAGTCGCGCACCCCGCCTTCCCTCTGGCTCCGGTCCCCTCCCCGCTTTCACCGCGTCCGCGGCCGAGCCATCGGGCTGCCAGGCGGCGCCCGTCCCCGGAGCTTTACCTCAGACGCGGCCGCGCCTCCGACCCGTCGCCCCTGAGGGACTGCGGCGCGGACGCGTCCTGCCCCCGCGGCCGGCGCCCCCGAGCCCTGGCCGGGCGCCGCGCCGGGAGCTGCAGAGGCCGGGGGGCCGGGGGCCGGGGGGCCGGGGGGCCGGGGGCAGCCGCCCGGGAGAGCCCAGGCGGCCGCGTAGCAGCTGCGGTTCCGGGCTGGGGAGAGTCCGCGCACGCCCGGCGTCCTGTCCCCGCCCCCCGCGTCCTGTCCCCGCCCCCCGCGTCCTGTCCCCGCCCCCCGCGTCCTGTCCCCGCCCCCCGCGTCCTGTCCCCCGCGCCGCCTGCCGCCGGGGGTCCGGGGGTGCGGGAGCGCGCTGCGGGCAGACGCAGAGACACCCCGTGCTGCTCGGCCGTGTCGGCCCCTCCCTGGTGAGTCCCGATGGGCGGCTTTGCACGGGCCCTTTGACCGTTTGTATATCTGCCTTTTTAAAGTATTTGTTCAAGTCTCTTATCTAGTTTTTAGAATTTGTGATTTTAAAAAAGAGTTGATTTCTTTTGGAGCTTTATGCTAGCCCTTAATGGATACATATGTGTGTGTGTGTGTGTGTGTGTGTGTGTATACAGGCGTGTA